>NW_020954557.1:19268970-19288845 GCF_900497805.2 Vombatus ursinus
TTTCTTTCTTTCTTTCTTTCTTTCTTTCTTTCTTTCTTTCTTTCTTTGGTAAACATTCAATTCAAGAGGAATTCATAGGATGGTGACTAATATGAGGAGGGTTGGCTCTTTGCATTCTTCTTTTCCAAGGCATTTGCAACAAGTGAGAAAATCATACCTTACACAAACTGAGATCAAAAAGTAAACACATTCCTCACTTCTTGTCCTGCCTTTCATCTCTCCCCTTCAATGGTATACCTGCCTTATAAGAGAAGCTTAAATTTCTTCAAGGCAACATGACCTGTAATGCAAACAGTGTAACTGTAAACTCATTGTTTTACTAGGCTATTATAGAGAATTCAAGACTTACATGGATCGTGGTCTTACACATACATATAATTTACCTGAAATCTACTAGTGACAACCCTTGGAAAAAGGCATCAAAAAATTTCTCAGTTTCCATAAGCGGAAAAAAATTAGATTGATCATTCAATAGAGCATCATCATGCACAGAATATGAATAATGAAAGTCTGTTTATTCTGAGATATTTAATATGCCTTAGTTGTATATGAGCAGCTAGGTGGCACAGTGGATAGAGCACCAGCTCTGAAGTCAGGAAGACCTGAGTTAAAATTCAGCTTCAGACACTTACTAGCTGTGTGATTCTGAGCAAGTCACTTAACTTGTTTCCCTCAGTTTCCTCATCTGTAAAATCAGCTGGAGAAGAAAATGGTAAACCATTCCAGTATCTTTGCCAAGAAACACCCAAATGGGGTCAAGAAGAGTCAGACATAACTGAAATGACTCCATGACAACAACAGCAAAGCAAAATTGGATTTAAAATACAGTTGCTCGATCTAAAATCAATAAAAAATGTAATCCAAGACTCCCTCTTATTTTAAGGTAAATAATAAATTAAAACTTGGGTATTGGTCTTTTAGATGCCAGAAGTTTCTTCAGACATTTAATCATATAGCTTAGAGCTATATTCATTACTAAAATAATTGAAGTCTTAAATTTGTAACAATTTTTTTTCCTTTTGTTGAAATGATTTTCAGTAATAAGCCAATGAGTAATAAGGAGGTAGGCAACACATTTCTTTTACCTCTCTTGCACAGATCAATACCCTATTTGAGGACAAGGGCAGCTACTTTGCAAATGATACTCTCAAACAGTAGTTGGCCCTTGGCAATTCTGACTAATATTCTTTTGGGTTAGTTGACTCTGCTGAAATTTTAATGGAAAACAGAAACACACTGATGAACCTGATGAACTGATGACCCTAGAAGAACATTTGCTATTGCTGTTACAGAAAAACAGTAATAATATTCCACAAATTATTATATATTAAAACCTGGAAATATTAGGTTAGTATGAGTACACCATGAGAGCCCAAGCAGTTGCTGTACAATGAGCTTTAATTATATAAGACTTACTTATGTTTCCAATACAAATTATTTAATTTAGTCTATCTAGTAACCTTTTATTCATGGTCCCTCCATAAAGGAAGGTATGGGAAGTCCTTTATGGAGGGTAATGGGGGAATCTGACTTCAAGGAAAATTTTAATATAAGGGTTCAGGAAAAAAAAAATCAGGGACAAAATGACTGCTATTAAAGCTGCCACAGCTAGTTTCTGTTTTTATCTTTCTGTGCTCATATCAATATTCAGACAGATCCCTGAACCCTAAGTGTTAGTTCTTAGGTTATTCAGATTATTTTGGAAGGGATGCAATTTATAGGTACCTGACAGGAAGGCATAGGAAGAAATCCAAAGTAGAAAATCTCTCCTCCTCATAGGCTCCCTCAGGCAGAAATATTTGAGCTCCAGAAGGTTAACAGGTGCCCCAAGTACATCACATATAATAGGCACCAAGATGACATTCACATGCTATGAAATGACGTTCTTGTAGAAGTGATCATTCAAGCACTAAAGATTGTTTTTGAAATTCACTATTGAAAATTCTAACTGAGAGAGTTTAAACAGGATAGATATATTTTTCCACTTTGTGAGGGAAGTGTGAATCAAACATATGCAAAGGATAAGAACCCTTCTTTATTCAAATATGCTAGAGCTAATAGAGGAGTAAGAACACATTATTTGTGCCTATATTTTCCATTAGTAATGAAGTAAAATTCTGCTGCTATCTTAGCATCTGAGTTCCATCCACACCATGGTTCTGAGGATACTCCAAGCATTAAAAGTGCCAGGTCTACCATTAACTAGGACTATTCAGAACATAGTTGGAAACATGATAAATGACAATGATGTTGAATAAATGGACTGTGCATTCAATGGATGTGTTTGTTTCCAATTTTCCAGAACATGCACAAACTATGAAATCACAGTGCTGGTCATTCAGGACTTTGCATAATTACTTAACTATGCCATGGAAGGAACAAAGTACATTATCCTAAATTATTCTGTTTTGTGGAAGTTTAGAATGTGCTAGTCAATAGACCTACTTATCCTTTACCAAATATATTTAAAGCCTTTACCCAATACTATCTTCCAGAAGTCATGTTATATGGCAAAGCCTTTGAAACTCTAAACTAGTTACAAACAACCATAACAGTGAAATTTTGCATTGGATAGTTTTATAAATGACAAATTATTTTAAACTTATTTCCAAAAACACTCAAAATTAGAATTTGAGATAAATATGTGTACAACTAATATTAATTTTACAGTATCATTTCAATCTCAGTTTGAAGATTAATATCAAGTTCCATCTCTGAAGATGTCATTAAAATGAATGAGGCCTTTCCTGGTTCTCTCAATTGCTAGTGCCTCCACAACCATCAAACCTTGCCCTCCCCACCAAAGTTACCTCTTACCTGTTTTGCATGTGTTTAGTATATACCTACATATTGCATATTCCACCCCCCCCCCATTAAAACGTGATCTCCTAAAGGGCAGGGATTGTCTCACTTTTTTCTCTTCATCCCCAATGTCTAACAGAGTTAAAATGTAACAAATAGTGAATACAAAGTAACATATATAATAATTTATAAGATTTTATGTTTGTGCAAAGATAGTGAGAGAAAATGTTTTAGCAAAAGCCTCACCTAGAAGATGCCACAAAGATAGTCAATTTAGTATTTGGAGAACTTGATATAACAGAGTAAATAATCAAATATCCTGAAATATCCTGGCTCAAGTGCCACTAAACATGAATACTAGAGTGTTTTAGTAACGGAATTAGTCAACTCCATTATTGCAATTTGGTATATACAGAAAATATAATCAAAGATGATTGGGTAGAGGTAGGCTGGCTAAAAATGGATGACAGGTTCTGAAAGCAGATGTAGAGGGATGTATTTGTTAATCAGCTGTTAGGAGCCTGGAAATTTCTCTCCATGAATTTTGGCTTGTCAAAAATTAACAACCATCCTTCTTTTGCTAGCAAACTAATTGTGACAGAGAATAATTGCAAATGAAGTATAATTCTTCAGTGAGATTGTCAGAAACCCAGCATTTGGATAAAAATGAGTGGAATATTCAGACACAAAAGAATGAGTGATATATAGAAAAGGATGGCACAAATTCAGATAATACCATACAAATGTTTTTTTTTTTTTAACACAATATAGCTTAGAAAAACACAATGACCCAAGTTCTTGGGTATCTCAGGGAGTAAACTAGGCTTGAAGAAATTGAGACACTACTGAAGGTTGTCTTAATTCCTCAGGTCAATATTTTACCAAGCTGAATGTATTTATTGAACATCTTATGTGTGACTCAGAGATACCTAAGAAAATAAACAAAATGTGTGTTTTGTTTTTGCCATAGTGTTATATTATAGGTATGATAATCTAGTTCAAGAGATTATAGCATATAACTTAATGAACTGAAATGGTAAAATCAAAAAGTTACCTTAATGATAGCCAAACTTACAAATCCACAAATGCTTTTAATAAGCACCAGATTAATTACAACAGATTATTTTATGTACTCAATAAAAACCATCCTTCTCAATAGGAACTAATAATTTGTATTTTAAAGTAACAATTTTGAGTTTGCAATTTGGGCTTATAAAGGTTTGACTGAACAATAATTTTAAATAAATTTGTAAATTAATAATAACTTACATTGACATACAATGCACGTATATAAACCATATATAATTTGATCTTTCCCAAAAAATTCTGTGAAATAAATAGCAAAAGTATTAATATTACTATTTTACATGTGAGGAAACTAAAAGTAAGGGTTGTAAAATTACTTGCCTACTGTCACACAGTTAGTGTGATGCAGAACCAGAAACTTAATCTGTTTTTTTTTATTAATTCCAAATTAATGCTCTTTTCATTTTATATTATAAGGCATTAAATATATAGCTGTAGAACCAAATATATGTTTTTTCCTCCACTAATACAGAATAGTAGCTTATTTACCACTCTTATGTTGGAGAGTGATTTTGGGGTGCTTAGAGGTTATAAGAGATGCTTATGCTACTAGGCTAATATGTATATGAAATCAGATTTATACCTGGGTCTTTTTTCACTCTATTACTAGTCTTCTACCTTCTCTGTCAAGATATCTCTCATTGTGAAGATAGTTGCTTATTAATAATTTAAGTTTTCATCTGGAAAACAACTTTTGTTTAAGGGTCTACAGGACTTTAGTGAAGGATGTGTACTCATTTTGTTGGAGCTAACAGATAGAATAACAAGAACAAAAACAATTCCATTCTAGTTCATCATGGAAGTATTCCAGTCACAGGTCTCAAACTTGTAATGTGTAAACAAGTAAAGCAGAGGTGAGCAGGAAGAATGTAGGTGGGCATAATCTGAAGAAAATGAGATCTGTGTCAGAAAGTGCAATAGTTAGTTATTCCCAAGTCTTTGTGACCAAGGTATCATCACTTCCTGAAGACTGTAAAATATAGCTATACATACATACATACATACAAACATATAAACATACATACACATATACATACTATACAAAATATATGCACGAATACATATATGTGTACACATATATCTCTATGTGTGTGTATGCATATACATACATATACACACATGCGCTACATATTCTTGCCTATCAAGAAAAGATACAGAAAAGTGAAATTAGTCAGTATAATATAAGAATTCAGTTTATGATCTTCTTTCTAAACAAAGACACACATCAAAGAACAGAAATATAAATTCAGATCCTAATCCTGAAATTCACATGAGACTTATTCTCTTGTTCACTTCCCAAGAAAAGTAATAAAGGGTTTTTTAAAACATAATTTACACAATAATTGGTATAGCTATGGACTAATTCAGTTGGTCAAAGCTCACCCATGAACATTATGATTGATGTACATTAGCAGCAATTGTGAAATTAATCTGCTTCTGATTCTCTAAAACTGAATTTCTGTTTGTTCTGAGAGGCAGCCCTATCATGTCACATGGATAACAAAGCATTTTTAAAATTCTGTTTTTGAATTGCATTAAAATGAGATTACAGTGGGCTATAAATGATGACAATTTTTCCACAGGCTAATCAAAATGAAAAGTTGAAGCAATTATATGGATTACTAAGGTCAGAGAATCTAGGAATGAGGAAAAAAAACACATTTCTTTTTTTTTTGGTTTTTGGTATTTATTCATGATCCTTGTTGATCATTAATGAATATACCTACTAAGGTTTTTGCAATTTTGTTTTAACTGTGTTTAGATTATATATAATTTATTTATTTCAAAAGCAAATTATGTCAAATAATTGATTATGGTGATAATGTTCCTTCTTGCACATGAGATATGTGCAAGTTTGATATGCTAAAGACTTAAATTCAAGTCCTTCATCTTATAAGTTTTGAGATCCTTGGTAAATCAATTAAGTCTACATACTTCAAGTAACTTCGTATTATTTCATGAAGGATTTATAACAGGAGCTCCTGATTTGGAAAAAATCAGAAATTCTTTTGGTAAAAACTCTATAGAACAAAATATATAATACACTTTTAAAAATATATATTTTGTGTAAAATAAGAAGTGCTTTTTAGCATTATTTTTAGTGTATGCATGTATATTTTTTTCTTTTGAAAAATTCCTTAAAATAATAATTCCTTGTAATAATACAATACAAATACATTTCCTTGTAATAATAATAAAGAATAGAGAAAAAATCAGTCCTGCAAAATTAACAAATCCATCAACTTGGTATAAAGGTTTATGAAATACTTCATATTTATAATCCCTCTTCTCTAGAAAAAAGCTTAACAAAGTATATTTTCTACTTTCTTCCTTAAGCCCCACCTATATTAAAAGAAGGAAATACAGTCTTTGGAATACAGACAATGATAAAAAATATTTGGACAAACTCTAGTTCTTGCTCTTTAAACTACTGTAATCAATTAAATACTGGCTATTTTTTTTAATAGAATTGAAAATTAAGGAAGTAGGAATAGAAAAAGTGAATATCAAGTCTTAATAACTTATGATATATTTGGAGACTGAAATAAATCATCAAAAAAAGCACAGAGCCCTGAGAATATCAGAGAAAATATACAAATGATTTATTTTTGTGACTTTCTGATTTCTAATAATTGTGTCTATTCATCCTCTTTGTGGTGAAAACTGATTACTCCAGGCAGATTCACAAAATTTTGGATTCTATTTTTTTCCCATGACATCAAGCACTATTTCAAGTTTATAATTCCTCCCTTTTAGCATGTAAAAACACCTGCTTCTATGTTAGCATTTTTTTTTTCTTTCATTTCATGGTCAAACAAGTTAGAAGAAGCCCAAGGCCATCTCTTCCCATATTTTGCTGCCAGAGACAAGGACAGATGAAAGGTAAAACCAAATATCTCATTTCTTTCTACTTTATCAAAACCCAATAATGCCTCAGATGGAGGTGTCAAATAAAGATCATAGAGACTGAAAATACCGATCCATGAATAAAAGGGAATTAATTAATTAAAATGATACTATTCATTCATATAACAACAAAAAGTCACAAGTTTTTGAGAGACTTCATATCAAATTTTGAAATTGAGTGGGCACAGTTGTCTTAAGGAACTCACAGAACAACCCCTTTTTGTTGCTGTTGTTGTTGTTGTTGTTGTTTGAGGTAATGGGGTTTCAGTGACTTGCCCAGGGTCACACAGCTAGCTAGTAAGTGTCTGAGACTGAATTTGAACTCAGGTCCTTCTGACTACAGGGCCAGTGCTCTATCCACTGTGTCAGCTAGCTGCCCCGCTAGAACAATTCTTTCTTTACATTATTTTAGAATTACTTTGCTAATTATTAATTTTTTATTTAAGCAATTTGTTTCAAAAGAGGTATTTTTCATTGCTTGTCTGGGACAGTAAAATTTTATGTACTGTCTATTAGGACTGTCTATTATGTACTGGCTATCAGGAAAAATAAATGCTAGATCAGCTTACTTGAACAAAATCTTCACATCAAACCACTTGGATAATTGAAATCATGTCATTTTTGAAATTTTTAAGATGTTATTATTACTCAAATTATTTTTTGTTGATTTTTTTTTCGCTTTTAAGCTGTAGTTCTTTCTGGATATGTCTCTAACCCCATTCTGACCCAGTGAACTTTGTCTTTTAACAAAGAAGTTAAGCAAAAAGCCAACTAACCAACCAACCAAAAAACATAGTGACCCTGATTCATACATTTGCAGCACTCTTCCCTCCTATCGCCCTCTCTGTCCAGTAAAAGAGAAAAAGCAATTACTCTTCTTCTTCTTCTCCTCCTTCTCCTTCTTCTCCTTCTTCTCCTCCTTCTCCTCCTCCTCTCTTCTCCTTTTTTTCTCCTACTTTTCTTCTCCTCCTCCTTTTCTTCTTCAGCAATTTGAAGATGTCATAGCAATCTAATTTTCTGGTCATATGGAAGTCTTTCCAGTCTAGATAAGTCCACAGCCTCATGTAGCAACTACTGAGGAAAATCAGGTGATGCAGTGGATAGAGTACTGGGCCTGGACTCAGGAAGCACTGGGTTCAAATCTAGCTTCAGATTCTTATTAGCTGTGTGGTCCTGGGCAGGTTACAACCTCTGTTTGCTTCAGTTTCATCATCTATAAAATGGGGATAATAATAGCACCTACCTCCCAGAGTTGTCATGAAGAACAAATCAGATAATAATTCAAAAGCACTTAGTACATGTGTACTGGTACATAATAAGCACTATACAAAATGTACTATTATAGAGCACCCATCCTCTTGCAGATGACTTGGTTACCAAAGAACCAAGATCAAGAGAACAGCAAGCAAAACAATGTGATAGAGAGCAGAATGAGATGAAGAAATGTACAACCACTGGATCTTTGCAAAAGATAGTTATCCATTTCCATAGATTAGGGGTTCCTAACCTGAATTCTGTGACCTTTTTTTTTTTTAAAAAAAAACATGTTTGCAACTGTTTTTCAATATAATCGGTTTCTTTTTTTAATCCTATTCATTTTGTTTTAAGAATTGAAACACACTACTCTGAAAAAATGATTCATAGGCTTTATCTGACTGCCAAAATTATCCAAGACAGAAGTTAAGAATTCTTGTCTTAGACAGTGGTTCTTGCCTTGCAAAATGATGAGAAAAGAAGTCAGATTGCAAATTTCTGAAGAATGAGCACATGATGAGGAAGTAAAGGCAAGAGGGTCTAAACAACTTCTTCCAGAAGTTTAATGATATATCATTTGTTAAAAAAAGGAATCTACCTTAAGAAAATATTTGGGGAAAATAAAAGATTTTTTTTTTTAGTTTATTTATGGAGAATGACACTGGGAAGAACATAAAATTGATGGTTTTAGAAAATAAAAAGTTAATCCAGTGAAAGACATTTTATATGAAAGTCATTTATCTATCTAACAAAGTTAAATTTTCACAAGTCACAGAATGTACAAAAAAAAATTATGTTAGTTTCTAAGAAAAAAAAGAAAAAGAACTGAATGTCTGAATTCACTAGCCTTGCAAGATTGGAATAATTCCCAAGACAAATTGTGTACCCTCATAAATATCATAGTCTCACATAATCATAAAATTTCAGAGATAGAAGATGAAAACCTACATATTCCATTAAGTTCCAATGAAGAAGAGACCATTCTTTCATAGGACAGCCCATTCTATTTTAAGCTAGCTTTAATTGTTAAAAACAAACAAATAAGTGTTTTTCTGCTTATAAAAGCCTAATTTTTTTCTCATTAAAAATTCTACTCATTGTTCCTAGATTTTCCTTCTAGACCCAAGCAAACACAGCCTAAATCCTCTTTTTAACCCTTTAAATACATTTTAATCTTCTGTCCAGAATGTCTCAAAATTATACAAATGGAATATTCAGTAATCAAAAAATTGAAGATGAGACAGCATTACAACTTAGTATTGTTCTTCTCACTGACTTAAGTAAAGGAAAACAATGCTGCTGATAAAAATGCACTTCCCATATCAAAAACATTTTTTTTTTTAGTTTTGGCATTCTATAGTTGGAGTGAAAGAGCTGCAACAAAAATAAATAAATAATAAATCCCATGTTATCCAAAGCTTGATCCCTAGCAGTGAGAATCAGGAAGCCCCTGAAGTGGTCACATGTATTTGAATTCACACTATTCAAAGTTATCATTAAGTAAAACATGGTTATTGGTTCCAGTATAATGGAAATACACAGTTCAAATTTGAATAATATAACCATTTGGGGGAATTCATTATTCACACTACTCAGGATGTGGTTGCAAGGGCAAAGTGTTAGTAATCTGAACATTCAGAAATTCCAGTTACTGGCCAGCAATTCTGACATGGTATTCTATGTGCAATATGTTTATTATGGCATAAACAAAGGAGGTTACTAAATCCAATTAAAATACAAATGCACTGCATTGAAAGTACAAGAGTTCTCCTGGAAGATAGGGGCCATTTCCTTTACCAATTCTGTCTAATACACAATGAAGCACTTTTCTCAAGCAAACACTGAAACGGTTTTGAAAATATATTCTAATGGTAAGGACATTTTTACTTCTATGTCCTTGGTCAAAATGGATTAGTGAGGATAGAAAGGTAAATCACAGTCTCTTGTTCAGATGTGGCAGTTTGTGGGAGTGGGGGAGGGGGAGTAGGGAATTTCCAATTTAAATAATCCTGCTTATACTAGTAATGATTATTTTGAGTTGCTCGAGATGTACGTCTGCATCATAAATTTAATATCTGGGACAAGAGAGGGTGGGAAAGAATGGGAACAAAGGAGACTTCAGCAAGTATTCCACAAAAGAATAAGAAATTTCACTTAGACAAAATGACTTCAAGAAGAGAATGTAGTCTTGGGAAGAGTTTTGTGGTGAGGAAATCAAGATCTATTGCAACAAAAAAATGAAATTAATGAACCTCTTTACCTAAAACCTACATCAGTTCATTCCATTTTCTTCAAAACTCATTGCTTTTTTTTTCTGATTATAAATTGTGTTATGGCAAAAACTATGTATAATGTCTGGTATATTTAAACATGCTTTTGTATCTGTCAAATGTCTTTAATAAATACTCTTCAAGGGGAAAAATTTTATTTGTTTTCTCTCTACTTAACTTGTATAGGTAATTCCTTTTGTGACCCACCAAAAAGTGTTTGAGAAAAATTGTTTCTTTTTCCCCTCTAAAGCTAAATTTTCTTTTACAATAAAATATCTCAGAAGTTGAAATTCTGTCTTTCTACTCTAAAAATTCTTTATATTCTATAGTGTTTTTTTTTTCTGTTGATTTTCTTTTTAAATAAAAGAAGAGGTGACTCTGGGTTCCCTGAGATTTTACAGATTTTCTCAGAAAAAAAAATTGTAAATATTTGTGTTGTAAAATATATTGTCCTCTAATTAATATTAATGTAGGGACATTATTGAGATTTGTGCTGGCAAAAATACTAAACAAATAGGACCATTTTGTGACAGAAAAGGGTACATAATAACATCACTATTTAGAATGAAGGTTTCTAACATTTTTGAGTTATAGGCCCCTTTAATAGTATGGTAAAGCCCATAGATCCCTTCTCAAAATAATTTTAACACATAAAACAGATATGATATATGGATACATCATGTATATGCATATATCTCATATGTATGATATATATATGCTTATAAAGGAAATGTGTATGTATATGAGATTATAAAGGAAACCAATTATATTAAAATATTTTTTAGAATAATTTTAAAAACAACTTCATGAATTCTCATTTAAGCACCCATGATTTAGTGTAAAGGATATAAAGAAGAGACTAATTGCCTGGTTGGCTTAGCTAACTTTTATGTTTTGGGCCTTAGGTTAATTTGAATAATAGGAAGGAATATTAATGGTAGTTGAATAGAGTCTTATCACCTCAACCTACCAAGATGCCTTTATGATTGTGTTCAGTAGAGCCTTCAAAATAGTTTGAGGGGAAGCAAACTGAGAATTCAACAATCATGCATTTATTCATTGTAACAGTGTGCAAGGAATTGCCTTAGGTTCTAAGTATACAAAGACAAAAATGTAATATTTCTTGTCCTCAGGGACTAAATTCTACATTTTATGTAATTCAATTATGAATGTGATTTATGTGAAATCATCAACTCATTAGAGTTTTTATATACCTGGGTAATACCTATTTTTCTTTATTCAAGAAAACAGCTAAATTTTCCCTTTGTCTCAGCAGTACAATAATAAAGGGCTTTGCTGATCCACATTACTTGTTTCTTCATCTCACTTTGGCCTTTCCATAATTATGCCAAATATAACCAATATAATTTATGGTTTCCAGAACTTTTCAAAAAATTTATTTTGCATGCTAGGCTCTTTTTTTTAAAGGACATCATTATTGGAATTAAGTCAAAGAAATGTCACAAAAATCAATTTCCTTTTGATCATCAACTATTAACCACAGTTAGAAATAGTAGAAAATAGGAAAAGGAAAAATGTTCTTGATAGTCAAGATGAAGGTCAGCTTTAAAAAAAACACACACACACACAGAGCCAGCTTTCTTCATCAGATTAAAATGTCCTTTGGAACCCTAACTTTAACTTCTAAAAGTAATATGATTTTAAGCTAAGTAATCTCTTCAGTTTAGAAACAGGAAGATATTCTAAGTATCATACATAATTTTTAAAACTTATGATTATTTTTTGAGGACTTTCATTTTTGATGGGGAATTTTTAATATTTTAGTACTAGCATCACTTTCAGTTTTGAAACAACTACAGCAAAATATAGGACCCCTCCTCAAAAAAAGTCTTCTAAAATGATAAAATGATGATCATGACAAAGAGGTAGTTGTTTTGTTATTATAAAATATTGCATCAATTTTTTCCCTACCCTCCTACTCCTCACCTGAAGTGTGATAGTGGAAACAGAGTGTAATGACATCAAAACATTCAAAAGGATACCCTCAGCATTGTCAGTAACTAGCAATGTGACCCTGCACAAGTCAGGAGTTCTCTGGACCTCTTTTCCCTTATTTGTAAAATGAGTGAGTTTTACTAAATGATATCAATGTTTCCTATGGATTCAAATAATCAATGACTCTAATTTATGTCACCCCTGATGCTCTTATTCACAACGGATGGATTTGTTCTTTCCCAGCATAAGGTAACAATGGCCTAACAACCGTAAAGTGCAATAATAAGTGAGATACTATCCACATGGGACATTTTATGGGAGAGTATAGAAATGATATTTCTAGGATCCAGGATTCATTGTGCATACAAAAGGGATTTTATTTTCTTATGCATTTTAATTGTTGGTTTATATGCTTATTATGTTTTTTTTATTCTCTATCAGTTTTTTAAAATACCTTCTGTTGACCTAACAAAGAATTGAATATTAACTAGAAACTCAAAAGGGAGACTGAAGTGATTTCACTTTATTAAAAACAAATAAAAAAACTAAATATATGAAAGGATTTTTTAAAATGAAAAAGTAGGAAAGGATCATTTGGTATTATGCAAATACATCAGATATTCAAGAATAAATAAAAATGGGAAAATGTCACATAAAATAGTGGCATCGTGAAAATTGGGAATTAAGAATAGCAAGGAAAAATAGGAAATCACAAAGGGATATATGATATGAGAAAAAAGGGTTTTTTTAAATTTATTGTTGACTTTTGTTTTGTCTGTATATTATAGTGATTTCTGAGTATGACTTTTCTTGTTTATCCACCTCCACTTAAAACTTTTCTTTGCAGTGAAGGACAACAACAAAAATAACAGTAACATTTAAATAAAACTAACTATGAGAATAAGCATAACTGAGTATATATACAAACACGATCTCTTCTCCAGAGTCTTAATAATTAAAGTCTTTCATTTCCTCTTCATTTACTTCACTGTGTACTTATTCCCAGGTTCAGCTCCCTTCATTTTATATTATTTCACACGTCTTCACATTTTTTATCTGAATTTCATTTTTTTAAATTATTTATTAAGACATCATAATTTTTCAACAGATTCACATGCCGTGGCTTATTTTGCAATCTCTCAGTTAATTGACATTCATTTTATTTCCACATATTTGCTACTACAAAAGTGCTGCTTTGAACATTCCAAGACGTTTCTTGACCTCAGGGATGTGTCTACAAGCTGGATTTCTGGATCCAAGGCTCTGTATGGGCTTCTTAGTCACTTGTTTGTATCATGATTTTAAATTGCTTTCCAAAATAGATGAATCAGTTCTTGACTCCACCAAAGGCATACTAGCTTAGCTATCATTCCATAGCCCTTTCAAATATAATAATTCTCTTCTTTTTAAAAAAAAATTCCACTAATTGCTAGATAAAAAATAAAACAATAGAATTGGGTTTTTGCATTTCTCTTTTGATTAGTTATTTGAATCAATCTTGCATGTCTTTGTAAATATGTTATTGTTTTTTGAGAACTTTTAAATATTTATATAATTTTATCATCTATTTATGGAAGAATAAAGAACTTATGGTCTTATTTTCCTTAATTGTCTATATATCTTGGATCTCAGGCTTTTATTAAAGATATATGATATAAATATTTTTATGGATGGTTTATTTTTATACTAGCTTTATTGACTATTATGTGCAAAATATTTTCAAATTCATGTAATCAAAATCATTTTTAAAAAATTTTGGACATCTTTTTTCCTTGCATAATCTCATATGCCTTTAAAGATTATTTCTTTTAGCCACAGTTGAAAAGGTACCTCTTTTATTATCCTCTAATTAAAAAAAAAGTTACGACCTTTAATATTAGATATTCATTCAGAACTTATTGTGATATATGGTATAAGTTGTTGACCTAAATCTATTTGCTGATAAACTATTCTCCAATTATTACAGCAATTTTTCATCAAAAGGCAAACTTCCCCAAATAGTTTATATTTTGGGACAGAAAAACTAATTTTCAAAAGTAAGAATTTTTGGTGTTAGAACATTGAGAGGTCAAGAGTTAATATTAGGATTTTTATCTCCTCCAGATTTTTATACAATCAGAATTCACATTTAACAAGAAGTAAAAGCAAGGCAGTTAAAAAATTATAACTTCAAAGAACAGTTTTTGGAATGAGAATTAGGAATATAGTTCTAGCAAATTCAAAATTTCTCAAAGATAGTCTGTGAATCATGTACTAATTATATTTCATAGTTACATAAAAATCTTCTAAAATTATTCCAAGAACAGATTTTTTTTTTTATACTCTTTGCCAATTCCTTTTCTAGCAAGAGTATTTTGTAACTTGAAATCACTGAATAGTCTTGAGATATGAATGACATTGTATACAAACTGTACCTTGAAAATCTTTGGGAAAAATATAGAAGCATAAATTCATTTGAAATGAATGTAGACTCTTGGTTTAGCAATTTGAATTGCTAGTAATGATGCATACCCCCTTCGACTGTCACCCTCAGCTTTCTTCACCAATGTCAATCAGCAAATGTTCTGCCACTTAGAGTCTTAGAGAGTTGTCTAGGGGATACAAATAAGTAGTTTGCCCAGATTGTTAGAGGTAAAATGTGTCTGGGAAAAGACCTGTTCTCAGGTCTTGCTAACTCTAAGGCCTCCTCTATATTCAGTATACTACTCTGCCTTTCATGATCTTTTATAATACAAAACATTTAAAGAATTTTTTCAAGTAATTATGCACTACTTATGGACTTGAAATAGAATAAATCTTGCTTAAGGAACCAAATTTCAATAAAAAAGTTATATTTTTAAATTAAAGACATCTACATTTTCACCTTATGATAGAAAATAGCATGAGTAAACATATCTAGTGAATATGTAGGAAAGCAAAATGTAATCACATTACAGAGTAAAATATGCCTGAATCAATGAAGCAGCCATCATCCATGTATCATATTCATTTTTTCTTCTCAGATTAAAAATATTTTATTTATTTTGTTAAATATTTCCAAATTACATACTTAAAATTTGAAAATTGTTTAAAAATGAGTTCCAAATTCTCTTCTTCCCTTCTGCCCCTCCTCTCTTTTTCAGAGATCAAGCAATTTGATACTGATTATCCATGTGAAGTTATTCAAAACGTATTTCCATATCAGCCATGTTGCAAAAGAAAACACAAAATAAAACAAAAATAAGAAAGTTTAAAAAAGTATGTTTCCATCTACATTCAGAGTTCATCACTTCTCTCTCTGGAGGTGGATAGCATCTTTCATCATGTGCCCTTATGAATTGTCTTGGATCATTGTCTTGATCAGAGTAGCCAAGTCTTTCACAGTTGATCTTCCTTAAAATATTGGTATTACATGATACAATATTATCCTGGTTCTGCTCACTTCACTATGCATGAGTTATATAAGTCTTCCCAGGTTTTTCTATTGCTATCCTGCTTTTTATTTCTAAGAGCACAATAATATTAAATTGCAAGTATATAGCACAAATTGTTCAGCCATTCCCCAATTGATGGGAATCCCCTCAATTTCTAGTTCTTCGCTACCTTCATATAAAGAGCTCTTTTTTTTGTACAATAGGTCCTTTTTTTCCTTTTATTTGATTCCTTTGGGATATAGGAATAGTAGTGGTATTGCTGGGTCAAGGAGTATGTAGAGTTTTATAGTTCTTGGTATAGTTCCAAATTGTTCTCCAGAATGGCTGGATCAGTACACAATGCCAGTAAATTAGTATCTCTTTCTCCCCTACAACATTTGTCATTTTCCTTTTCTGTCATATTAAACAATCTAATAGGTGTGAGGTGCTACTTCAGACTCCTTTTAATTTGTATTCTCTAATCAGTAGTGATCTAGAACATTTTTTCATATGGCTATAGATGGCTTTGATTTCTTCTGAAAACTTCCTGGTCATATCCTTTGACCATTTATCAACTAAGGAATGGCTCTTATTTTTATAAATTTGACTCAGTTTTCTATATATTTGAGAAATGAGAAATTTTATCAGAGAAGCTTACTATAAATTTTCCCAAGTTTTCTGTGTTCCTTCCAATTTTGGCTACATGAGTTTGTTTGTATGAAAGCTTTTTAATTTCATGTAATCAAAACTACCAATTTTAATTCTCATAATCCTCTCTAGCTCTTGTTTCATCATGAACTCTTCCCTTATCCATACATCTGACACTTTTTTTTTCATGGTACCCTAATTTACTTATTAAATCATGCTTTATGTTTAAATCATTTATCCATTTTGACCTTATCTTGGTATATGACATAAGATGTTGGTCTATGTCTAGTTGCTTTCCAGTTTTCCCAGCATTTTCCCCTAAATATTGAGTTCTTACCCCAAAAGATTGAATCTTTGGGTTTATTAAATACTAGATTATTATGGTCATTTATTACTACAGATTTTTTTTAAATATTTATTCCACTGAACCACCTTTCAATTTCTTAGTGAATACTAGATCATTTTGATGATTACAACTTTGTAATATAGTTTGTAATCTGGAATTGCTAGGCTGCCTTCCTTCACATATTTGTTTGTTTGTTTGTTTTGTTTTGTTTTTCCATTGATTCCCTTGATATTCTTGAACTTTTGTTCTTCCAGATGAAATTTGTTACTATTTTTCTGTGTTGTTCAGTTGTTTCAGTGGTGTCTGATTCTCTGGTACCTTATTTTGAGGTTTTCTTGGCAAAGGTACTGGAATAATTTGCCATGTCCTCCAGCTCATTTTATAGATGACAAACTGAGACAAACAGGGTTAAGTGACTTGCCCAAGGTCACAGACAAGTAAGTGTCTGAGGCTGCATTTGAACTCATGAAGATGGGTCTTCCTAATTCTAAGTCCAGTGCTAGATCCACTGTGCAACCAATTTGGTCCTATTATTTTACTAGCTCTATAAAATAATTCTTTGATAGTTTGATCTGCATGGCACTAAATGGGTGAATTAACTTAGTTAGAATTGTCATTATTATTATATTGTATCTATCTATTCATGAATAATTAATACTTCTCTAATTGTTTAGATAGACTTTTATTTGGGTAAAAGTGTTTTGTAATTGTGGTCCTATAATTCCTGGGTTTGCAATGGCAGGTGGAATTTTTTCAAGAATTTTACATTGTCATTATTTTAAATGGGATTTCTCTTTAAATCTTTTGCTGCTTGGTTTTGTGTGGTAGTTTATAATAATGCTGCTGATTTATGTGGGTTTATTTTACATCCCACAACTATGCTGAAGTTGTTAATTCTTTTAACTCAATTGTTGGTTGATTTTCTAAAGTTCTCTAAGTTTACCTTTATATCATTTGCAGAGAGTGATAGTTTTTTTTTTCAATTTTTATTTCTTCGATCTCTTTTTCTAGTCATTATTATAACTAGCATTTCTAGTGTAATATTGAATCATAGTGATGATAATGGTCATCTTTGCTTTACTCCTGATATTGCTACAGAGGCTTCAAGTTGATCCCCATTACAAGTTACATTTGGTTTTAGATGGATACTAATTACCATGTTAAGAAAAGTTCCAGTGGAACCAAGATGGCAGAGTAAAAGCAGTGACTTCCTTGAGCTCTCTCCCAAACTCCTCCAGATACGTATAAAAAATGGCTCTAAACAAATTCTAAAGCAGCAGAACTCACAAAAAGACACAGTGAAAAAAATTTCCAGCTCAAGACCACCGGAATGATTGATTGGAAAGGTATATCGAGCCAGTCAAAGAGAGGAACGTAGTATGGCGTGGGCACACAAGCAAAACAGGCCTCAGCATACCTGAAGCAGGCTTCAGAGGACTGAGTCACAGGCAGCTGTGGCAGTTTCCAGACTTTGAGCTTGGCCCATAGACTGAGGGGGAATCAAGTGGCTGATCATAGGGGGATTGCAGGGATCTCTTTGCTGGTGCTGAGGCAGGATTCTCTTGCTTTGCCTGTGCTTGGATCTGGGTCACAGTTCTGGGTGGCAATCCTGGGGCCAGGAGGAGCACTGACCTGGTGGAGCTCGTAGTGGCGGTGGAGGTGTAGAGGTAATCCTCCTCGCAGTTACAAGGCAGAAGAGAGTGCTTGTGGTCACTCATAGACCAGAGCACAGGCCAGGAAAGGAGTAAACACCTTGCCCCTTATCATACCACCTTGGAGTAACTGAAAATTTACAAATCCCTAGAAGTATCTCTGAAAACAGCTGCACAAAACCCCCGAAGCTTGGGACAGTACGTTCTCCACACTAGAAGAAGACCCCTACCTTAACAAAGAGTTTATAACTCAAGTAATTGCCTGGGATCATGAGCAAGCAATGCAAAAAGAGACAGACCATAGAATCTTACTTTGGTGACAAAGAACAACAAAACATACAACCAGAAGAAGACAACACAGTCAAAGCTCCTACATCCAAAGCCTCCAAGAAAAAAATATGAATTGGTCCCAGGCCAAGGAAGAGCTCAAAAAGTATTTTGAGAAGCAAGTAAGAGAAGTAGAGGAAAAACTGAAAGTGATGCAAGAAAATCATGAAAAACAAGTCAACAACTTGCTAAAGAAGACCCCCCAAAAATACTGAAGAAAATAACACCTTAAAAATAGTCTAACCCAAATGGAAAAAGAAATCCAAAGAGTCAATGAGGAGAAGAATGCCCTAAAAAGCAAAATTGGTCAAATGGAAAAGGAAGCCCAAAAGCTTTCTTTTAGGCTTTCTTATTAGAATAATACTTTCTTATTAGAATAAAGCAAATGGAAGCTAGTGACTTTATGAGAAATCAAAACACTGTAAAACAAATTCAAAAGAATGAAAAAAATAGAAAACAATGTAAAATATCTCATTGGAAAAACAACTGACCTGGAAAACAGACCCAGGAGAGAGAATTTAAAAAAATATTGGACTATCTGAAAGCCATGATCAAAAAAAGAGCCTAGACATCATCTTTCAAGAAATCATCAAGGAAAACTGCCCTGATATTTTATAACCAGAGGGCAAAATAGAAATTGAAAGAATCCACCAATCACCTCCTGAAATCCCCAAAGGAAAACTCCTAGGAATATTGTAGCCAAATTCCAGAGTTCCCAGGTCAAGGAAAAAAATATTGCAAGCAGACAGAAATAAACAATTCAAGTATTGTGGAAATACAATCAGGATAACACAAGATTTAGCAGCTTCTACATTAAGGGGCTGGAGGGCTTGGAATATAATATTCCAGAGGTCAAAGGTGATAGGATTATAGCCAAGAATCACCTCTGCAGCAAAACTGAATATAATCCTTCAGGGGAAAAATGGATATTCAGTGAAATAGAGGACTTTCAAGCAATCTTGATGAAAAGACCAGAGCTGAATAGAAAATTTGACTTTCAAATACAAGACTCAAGTGAAACAAGAGGCAAACAGGAAAGAGAAATCATAAGAGACTTATTAAGGTTGAACTGTTTGCATTCCTGCATGGAAAGATGATATTTGTAACTCATGAGACCTTTGTCAGTATTAGGGTAGTTGGAGGGAAAAAATTATATGTATGTATGCATGGATAGGTAGATAGATAGATAGATAGATAGATAGATAGATAGATAGATAGATAGATAGATAGATAGA
>NW_020954557.1:19288855-19320270 GCF_900497805.2 Vombatus ursinus
AGATAGATAGATAGATAGATAGATAGATAGATAGATAGATAGATAGAGCACAAAGGGTAAGTTGAAGATGAAGGGGTGATATCTGGAGAATAAAATTAAGGGATGAAAGAGGATTATACTGGGAGAAGGAGAAAGGGAGCGGTAGGATGGGGTAAATGATCTCACATAAAACAGACAAGAAAAGGCTTTTACAGTGGAGGGGAAATGGAGGAACGTGAGAGGGAATGAGTGAATGTTATTCTCTTGGATTTGGCTTAAGGAGGGAATAACATACACACTCAATTGTGTATGGAAATCTATTTTACCCTACAGGAAAATGGGGGGTAGGTTGAAGGAAAGGAGAGAGCAGGGGGATGATAAAGGGGAGTGCAGATTGGGGGAAGGGATAATCAGAAGCAAACACTTCTAAGGAAGGACAGGGTCAAAAGAGAGAATAAAATAATGGGGGGTGAGATAGGATTAAGGGAAATATACTTAGTTTTTGCACAACATGACTACTATGGAAGTGTTTTGCATGAAAAAAAATTAAAAAAAAAAGTTCCACTGACTGCCATACTTTCTAATGTTTTTAATAGGAATTGGGGATGTATTTTGTCAAATGTCTTTTCAATATTTATATAATCATATTTTTTTTTTCTGTTATCAAATTGTGCAATTACATTGAGTTTTCCTAGTATGGAACCAGTACTGTATTCCTGATATAAGTGCCACTTGGTCATAGTGTATGATTTTGGTGATGTATTGCTATAATCTCCTTGCTAGTATTTTATTTAAATTTTTTGCACTGATATTCACAAAGGAAAGTGGTCTATAGTATTCTTTCTCTGTTTTTGCCCTCCCAATTTAGCTATCAAAACTATACCTACGTCACAAAATAAATTTCATGGGATTCCTTCTTGACCTATTTTTTTTCAAATAGTTTGCAAAATATTGGGATTAATTGTAATGTTTGGTAGAGTTCATTGGAAAATATATCTTTTC
Source organism: Vombatus ursinus (assembly GCF_900497805.2). Taxonomy (NCBI): domain Eukaryota; kingdom Metazoa; phylum Chordata; class Mammalia; order Diprotodontia; family Vombatidae; genus Vombatus; species Vombatus ursinus. Next base: position 19,289,837 of record NW_020954557.1, read on the forward strand.
CTTGCAATTTTTTCTTAGGCAGCACATTGATGGCTTGCTTAATAATTTTTTTTTCCTAAGAAAGGCATATTTAGATCTTCTATTTCCTCTTTTGTTAATCTGGGCAGTTTATATTTTTGTAAACTTTCATCCATTTTACTTAGATATCTGGTTTTACTGGGATATAATTGGTCAAAATAATTCCTAATAATTTCTTTAATTTCATCTTCATTGTTGGTGCATCCATGCATTTATTTTTGTTATTGATAATTTGGCTTTCTATTTTTTAAATCAAATTAACCAATGGTATCTATTTTATTGTGGTTTTTTTTGTCATAAAACCATCTCCTAGTTTTATTTATTAGTTCATTTTTTTCATTTAGTTTTATTAATTTCTCCTTTGATTTTAAGGATCTATATTTTAATGCTAATTAAGTATTTTTAATTCATTGTTTTCTTAGGTTTCTTTTTTCCCTTCCATGTCCAATTCATTGATCTTTTTTTTCTCTATTTTATTGATGTAAAACATTCAGAGGTATAAATGTTCCTTTAAATACTACTTTGACTGCATCCCACAAATTTTGGAATGTTTTTTCTTATCATTCTCTTCAATGAAATTATTGATCATTGCTATGATTTGCTCTTGGATTCACTCATTTTCCATAATTACATTATTAAGTTTGCAATTATTTTTAATCTATACTTCCACAGCTCATTTTAAATGTAATTTTTATTATATTGTGGTCTGAAAAGGGTGCATTTAAGAGTTCTACTATTTGTGAGCTTATTATGTCTTAATACATGGTCAGTTTTTGTGAAGGTGTCATGTATAGCTGAGGAAAAGTATACTCTTTCCTATTCACATTCAGTTTTCTTCAAAGGTCTATCATATCTAAATTTTCTAAGATTCTATTCATTTCCTTGACTTCTTTCTTATTTATTTTTTATCCATACTGGTTTATTTATTTATTTATTTATTTATTTATTTAATTTTATTTGTTTATTTATTTATTCATTATCCATACTGGTTCTTAGGGCCCTTGTTCCCTTGGGAGCGGAAACAACACTGTTCCTCAGAGTACTTGATCTCTTGGGGCTAAAAATGATATTGCCCCTCAGGGCTTCCACTCCCTCTTGACTGAAAGTGCACCTCTCTGCCCTTAATCTATAACCCAAAAGTAGGTATAGGCAATAGAGCTTCCAAACAGTGTCTGATCTTGCATCCAGTTCTAACCCAGGCATCTTCTGTAATTTCTTTATGACTAGTTGACAAGTTCCCTCACCATCTCCAACTTAAGAATTTCTAAAGTTTTGGTGCTTTCAAGTTGGTGTGATCTGAAAAGAGGTGTGGTCACTGCTTTCCAGGTCTGTGCTCTGGTCCTCATCCAGTAATGGCCCCTGATCTCTTTGTATTGCATTCATTACCTACTCCCTTGGGACCAGAGGTGATACTGTTCCTCAAAGTCCCTGATCCCTTGTGACCAAAATACCCCAGTGCTAACATAGGAGTTCTCTGTAGTCTCTTTTTGACCAATTTTCAGGTCCCTTTACCATTTCTGGCTTATGAGTTCCTGAAGTTGCTGCTTCTTTCACTACAACCTTATACCACCACTGATGTTTCAACCACAAGGGATCTGTGTCAGCTTCCTCCCTTGCATCACAGATCTCTCTGACTTCCTTTGTTGTCTTGGGCTGGAAGAAAATGTCATTCTGACCTTTTCCTGGCTTTGCCACTCTAGATTTTAATTTGATGAATTATATTATAGTTATTTGGAGGAAATGTTGGGAGAGTCCCTGACTCCTCCCACTTTCTTATCAATGTTGACAAAAATCATACATTAAGACAATTTAGAGTACTCATGATAAGATAGTTTCTGTTCCTTGGAGCCAAAATTCGACAATTCTAGGAATCATAAGGAGATTCCTTTCTCTGAAAGGAACATATGTATTTTGATCTTTTATGGAGTACTCTGTTTAAGCCATAAAGTTCAATTCTTTGAATTTGTCATCTCACTGATCCACAAGTTCCTTCCATTTGGTGAAAATCCATACATGCCTTCTCATTCTATGTGATTCTTATAAATTTTCTGCCAAGAGAAAATGCCAGGAAATACCAGGAGCAGAACAGAGTTCATCATTCAGCCAAGTGATTTGATACTTTCAATTGTAAAGTCTTGTGAAAAATGGTGGCAAAATTTGGTTACCTGCAGAAGTTCATCAGTATTGTACATCAGTTTCATGATGGCATGTTTGCATGAGCTCTGGATAATGGACAATGCTCTCATACTTTTCCATTCTTCAACAGAGTGAAGCAGGTCTACATATTCATACTAAGAGCTTGACTGTACATCTTTCTCCTACTCCATCATATTAGGTGATCCCTCTTTGCTTTTGTGGAAATTCACACCCAACTCTGTCTCACCAATTTCTCATGTCTGTCATCTTCACCATTTATATGAGTGAATATGTATATGTACCTCTGGAGTTAAACATTGTTGATTTAGTAGATGGCATCCAAATATTCAGTGTAGCAACAAAATTGTCATTTAGCTTCTTAATCCATTAAAATGGAAGCATAATCCTCTTCTCAGGGAAAAATCAGTTTTTATGTATACATAAACAAATATGCATATACATATTAATATATACATACATATATGTGTGTATCTGTGCCTGTGTGTATACATATGATATACATACATATACACATACTCATATACATCTATATACATGTACATACATTTATATCAACAGTATCATATATAAGATATTTGTAATGGATAGAGTACCATACCTGAAGTCAGGAAGCCTAATCTTCTTGAGTTCAAATCTGACCTCAGACACTTATTAGCTGTGTGACCCTGGACAAGCCACTTAACCCTGTTTGCCTAAGTTTCTCATCTATAAAATGAGCTGACCTAGTAAATGGTAAACCACTCCATTTTTTTTTAATGTAGCAAGTAGAATTTAATTAGAATAGACAGCAAATCCATGTAAAGTGACTGATTAAAGAAACTATCAATTTAGGCCACAGTATGTGTGCAGAACATAAAACCAAAAATTCATTAAAAACTGTAAATGATGGCAGAATGCAATGCAGTATGCAAAAAAGGATAATATATTATAAATACATTAACATGAATTATATTACATATAATTATAAAAATATAAATATACATATATTATTATGCATACACACATATAAACATAAATCTATAAACCTCTCCATATATATATAAATTTAGACACACACACACACACACACACACACACACACACACACTTCTCCTCTAAACATTGTGACTTTCTCCTTTGGAAGGACCGACTCCCAGATCTTCACTATCTGGTTCACATGGTAGGTGATAACAAAGGCAGTTCAAAATGGATCTCTCAATGTAAAGTAGTGGCAATGAACCAATGAACAAGTGCTACCCTCACTAATATTGCACTTCTCACTTTTGTTTTCATGAAGTCCATGAATTGTCCTTCTGTCTTCTGGATAAAAACTAAGCCTTTCTCTCTATTTTCTTATTGTAAGTAGATATTTTACTTTTATTTTTCTCCTGATAGCCATCTAACTTTTCTAGACCAATTAATGAGAGCAAGAGGAGGTTCTCCCTGTGTCTGTATCCTCCGTGTTAACACATTTTAACATCAACTGTACTAACCACGTTGGATCAGTGGGGTCTCTTTCTTCTCTATGGAAAAGATGATCTCCCCATATGCTGCCAGAAGTAAAGTGGCCAGAGGGTTTCAAGTTCTAATATCTGACTCCAATAAATTAAAATTGCCCTTCCTCCACATTATCTTTCCCTCACTTCAACCACAAGATCAGTCATTAGGTCATTCTGATCCAATCCTATTTACCAGCACAAATATTATGGTTTAACCCTGATGAAGGCTAGTATGGTGGTACAGGCTAGAGAATGGAACTAAATCAGTCATTCAGAAACCATCTAAAACAACAAAAAGACATTTACTTAAAAGAAGCCAGCAAAGGATTTTTAGAAAGGATGTGGAACTGAGTCAGATTGCCATATCCCCTCATTTCTGAATGGAAACATGAACTGTCAGGAGCCTGTGTTAAGTCAGAAAAGTATTTTGACTTGCATGGCTGCCTTCATAGCCAACATTTGGTTAAATCATTACTGTGGAGAAGGGCTAGCCATCTTCACTAATTGCCAACCAATTGCCACCTATAGGGTAGGCAAGCTAGCCTACTTGAAGCAATAAGGTATCCACTGAAACCTTCCATATGTATTGTCTCCTTCATTCAATGTGAGCTCCTTGACAGCAGGGGCTTTCTCACTTTTCCATTTGTATCCTCACTTCTTAATATTAGTTGAGAACAAACCCCGATACCTGAAATAGTATTCGAAAGAATATTAGATCACTTGGCAAAGGAGAGAGAGTATGTATGGGGAGGTGTGGTTTCCTTTCAGTTGATTCATTATGTAGATGAGGTATAAAATATATAAAATCTACTTGTTACTTTCTCATATTTTCATCCAGATTACCCTTATTATATGTGTAAATCATTCTCATAAAGACATTATAAAAATTAATCATGCAACAAGTATTTAATAAACAGAACCCAGAACTCTGGGTTTATATGTATTGAATTTCTCCTGATCATCTTTTGGGAATAATAATATAGTTCATTATTTTCCATCCTTTCCAGACTTCATCTCTCTGAGATGCCATATAAAATAATTCTTCATTGCTTTTTAAATTGCATCACCTCTAGCTTGTATTTCCTTGATGAATAATTTGTCTCATCCAGCAATTCTTCACTAGTTAATCTTCATAATTTCTGTTGCAATTTTCAAAACAAATCATGTATTTCTATTATTAGTTGTAATAGAAACATCATTATAAAAATGCTAACAAATTTGGTACATATCTCATCTTTTTGCTGTCTTCCTATAAGTTACATCTATTAATATTCTTGGGATAATGTGATGCACTTGCAATTCATTCCAAGAATGTTAAACTCTTACTTTTGTTTTCAATACTTCAGACTGTTACATTAGGGGATTCTGCTCATAATCTTTGATATCCCATCACTGTGTTTTAAAAATCTGTTTGTTTGTTTGTTTTTTCCTATCAATGTTGTCCTTGATTTTTTGCCAAAGATGCTGTCTTTACTGACTAAGGTATTTTCTGGGATGTTTTGTCATTTTCATTGTGGTATCTTTTTATTATTTCAAAGTTTTATAAGAAATGATGATAATGAATATCAATATATTTGGCATTTCTTCCATTTGCCATTTTTTGGCATTGGTATTATATTTGAATTGGTTAGTTTAAATGCAATGATATTGTCACTGTGTCCTCTAATACTATCTTTTCTTCTAATTTGGTCACTTTTCATCTTTTCTATAACTAGATATTGATCTACCTGCACATAGAAACCAGATTTTATCATGAATTCTATCTGTATAATCAGCTGCTTATCATATGTTAGGTTAATTTTATTTGTGTGAACATTTTAATGGTCATTGTGTCCAATGCCTCCTGACTCTTGCAGCTGCTGAGTATTCTGGAGGTCTTTCAACACTGATTTCTCAAACTGAAGCAGCATTTTCTAACATATTTTTCACCATTCTTCACCCCTCTGCCCCACTTCACACTGAAATCATTGAGCATCAACACAAATGTTGACTTAGTTTAGAGGATATTGTCACATTTTTTGGAGAATTTATCTTCCTTTTCATTCTCCATCCAAGTTATTGGCCCAGAAGCTGTAATAATTTTGTTCATTATTTTTGTTTGTTTGTTTAGGTTCATAATGGCCATCATAAAATGAAATAATCAAGTTTCCAATGAAACAATGTTTTTGTGGCCTTTGCGCAACAATGAAGCAAACTTTCTCAACTCTTGTTTTACTCTCTGAGTAGATCCTGTGGGCCACCCTTTCATTCAACTGTAAATTACTTTTTAGTTTCATTTTTTGAAAGAATATCTTTATAGAGCACAAATATAATAGTGCAGTTAAGTGGTGCAGTGGATAGAGCACTGGTGCTAGGGTCAGGAACACCCAAATTCAAATCCAGTCTCATACATTTACTTGTTATATGACTTTAGGCAAGTTATTTAACCACTCTTTGCCTCATTTTCCCCACTATATAATAGGGATAACTCCTATATCCTCACGTTGTTGTGAGGATCAAATGAGGTTAAATTTATAAAGTGCTTAGGAGAATGCCTGGAATGTAGTAGGCATTATATAAATGTTGGATATTATTGTTTTTATTATTATTAAATAATATGCCAAATCTTTTAGAGTGTCCCAGAAAGTTAATATTTGCTATTTTGGGGGGGGCAGCTAGGTGGTGCAGTGGAGAAAGCACCTACCCCTTTTCCTGGTGTATCTATAACTGTCAATAGTGCCATCATTTTGCAATCACCTATATTCAAAAGCTTCACATTTTCCTCATCTCTTTGTCCTCCCTCAATCACCATATCTAATTAATGGTTAACACCCATTGGTTCTACCTCCACATCTTTCATGTCTGCCTCCACTCACAGTCACCATGCTGATTCAGGATTTCATCACCTTTTTTGCCTAGGCTAATTTGTTTCCCTCCATCCAATCTCTCCTTTTTCCAATTTATTCTCCATATGTTTACCAAAGTAATATTCCTAAAGCACAGGTTCTTGACTGTGTAACTTCCTTTTGAAAGAAGCTTCACTAACTCTTTATTCTCTCTATTATTAAAAGCAAACTCTTCTCTCTGGAATTTAAAGCACAATCTACCTCATTCAATCTTTCTGGGCTGATTGCAATCATAAGAAGCACTTCATAAATCTTGCTATTTCTAATGTGTAACATTCTACATCTTGTCTCTGTGCCTTTGTTCAGGCTGTCCCCTATGCCTGGAATATACTCCATACTTACATCCGCCTTTTTTAATCCCTAGTTTCCTTCAAGGCTCAGCTCAATTACTGATTTCTAGATGAGGGTTTTCTTGATTTGCCCAGATACTAATACCTCTTTCCTCCCTAAACATCATTGTATTTTGTATATATATCTTATATGTACTTATATATCTTCATGTTATTTTATCTTAATAGACCATTAGCTCCTTCAGAGAAAGAACTATTTCTTTTTTTTTCCTTTGCATCTTCAACACATAGGATGGATTCTGACATACAGTAGGTACATAATAATAAAGATCTTGTTAATTAATTGATTCTCAGCCTTGCAGAGCTTCACAATAGCCTAATGTTTAAGAACCCTTCACTCCCTCTAATGCCGCAACCTAGAAACATCTTGAAATGCTGAGCTACATAAAATATAAAATTAAATATTTTACCAAAATTTTCCTCTTAGCATAAACACTATGTTGTCATTTCTTACATTTCAAAGTTCTTAAAATGAATGGACTATGTTTACAAAACATTGCTACAATGCTACAAGTAGACTTGTCAGTTATTGACTACATTCTTAGATTGTGTGTGTGTGTGTGTGTGTGTGTGTGTGTGTTCAATGGTAATTGGCATCACATTTAGTTTCAGGCAATAAATTAAATCTATGTTAATGAAATATGTACAATTTCATGTGATTAGTTTTCCCTAATAAAGGAAGGATCAAATGTTGAACTTAGGAAAATGTCTTTAAAAAAAAAAAAACAAATAATCTCACAGTTGGACGCAAGCTCAAATTTAACTCAAGTCATATGTGAGCAGGAAATCCCTCATATCCCCAAGTGGTCATCCAGCCTTGACCTGGTGGTACAAGGATCCACTCCTCTGCTTAAAGCTCCTTGAGGGCACAGACTACATCTTTATCTTTGTAGCCTTCACTGCCTCAGGTATATTCAATAAATCCTTTCAAATGAAAGCAATCTCACAAAAGGCCCTAAAAATATAAATGAAGATATTCCTTTTACAGGTGGAAAATGACTTGAGGAGCCTGAAGAGAAAGCAAAGACCCAGAAGATTCTTTCTGACTGGGCTGGCTGTGGTCCAACTAGTAATCAAAAAGCTGAGACACCACTCCTTTCCCATAGGGCAAAATGAACACATTACCATTCTTGATTGGTTAAAAAGAAATGCTAAGCCACCTGTTTCTCAACTTTTTTTTAAGTGAATATTTATTTTTCTAAGCTCCCTTTTCCCCTCTAATTGATGATTCTTTTAATTAATTCTCTATTCTTTAATCCTACCCAGTATCATATTAACAAGTTATTATTAATAAATAGAGTCAATTTACCTGTCAAAGTGTGGCATTACTCTAAAAAACCTCGAGTCTTGGGTAGCAAATGTTTTCAGGAGATGATGCCTTGGCTTATTTGAGATAGTTTGTTAAAACAAAACAACAACAAATTCCATATTTTCATTCAAAAACAGAGAGAAATAAAATATTCTTAGATGAAAAATAGAGAATTTTCAATTTCTAATAAACAAGGCATCTCATTCTCTAATTTTATACTAATATTTCTCATAGACTTCTATGTCTGCTTTTTCAGATTTCAGAAAACATGAGCTGCCTCCTTTGAGTTTAAGGTCTCAACCTTTTTTTATAATCCCATTTCTAAGTTTTTATTCAGAAGGACTAATTCAAAACCTCATTTAAGAAATTATGTATATAAAAACCCTCTGCACATGACTCCCAAAACTACAAATCTAATACTTTTTTCTCTCCTGATTTCCAGTCTCACACAACCAACTGCCTGATGCCCATCTGGGCAGTTAAGTGGTGCCATGGATAGAGTGCCAAGCCTGAAGTCAGGAACACTAATCTTCCTTAGTTCAGGTCTGACCTCAGACACTTATTAGCTGTGTGACCCTAAGTGAGTCACTTACCCCTGTTTGCCTCAGTTTCCTCATCTGTAAAATGAGCTGGAAAAGGAAATGTCAAACCACTCCAATATCTTTGCCAAGAAAACTCCAAATAGGGTCACCAAGATTGTATATGATTGAGATGGCTGAACAGCATCTACCTACAGTAAAATTGGCTAGGGTTACTCGGTCTACAAAGAGTTTTTTATTATAATTTTAAGACATTTTTGTTATGAAAAGTGTTTGAAATCTGTTAAAATAGTCAGGTTTTCTAAAGTTTCTGCCCAAATTCAAGGTCAAGGAATTTATATTCATCAAAATAAGCTTCCATGTTTGAGGACAGATATGGATTTGTTAACTCTCAGGTTTATTTGAGCTCATTTGAAAATGTTACTGCATTTCTCCACATTTCCATTTTGAGGGCAGTATATAACACTCACATTTTGAAAGAGATTTATAAAATGTAGACCAAAGGCAAGACAGTAGGACACGTTTTTTGCCTGTAAACCTTTTGCTAAGTAAATCACAGTCCACTTATTGTTGCTGCTACTTTTTATTAAGATGTAAATTATTTCTGCTTCCTTAAAAGATTTGATACATCAGCTATTGTAATGAGCTACCCTGACTTCTCCTTCCTTAGCACTCAGAATTCCAGGCTCTACCATTTAGCATTTTTGCCTGTTTCCGTAGTAAACTAAATTATCAGAGAGGTAAAGTGATTGAAAACATTGTTTATAGCTTCGGTGATCATATTCTATGAGAAAAATGCAAATAAACTGACCTCCTGACATATGAGAAATTATGTTATACTGCAGACCAAGTGATTCCACAAGTACACATGCATACTATACAGGTAGGTAGAGATGGACAGATAGACATTTTCATTTTCGAAATAATTTTCAAAATTAGATTAGAATTAATTTAAGTAGCCAGGGTATTACTGACAATAACAACGTGATTTTATCATTTGAGAGTTATACTTTTACCCTTACTGCATTCAAAATTCATTTACATGTCAGATTTTATTTCCATTTTCTTAAGGACTACATTGTCAAGTTAAAGCTAAGGTCCATTTTTTAGTGGACATAAAATCCCCAGAGATCAAAATGGGTAGGATGTATAAACCTTCACTTGTACTCTTAACCCTGGTTGGATTCCCCTTGACCTATGCTCAATGTCTTGGTCATTTGATTTAAAAATAAATATTACTATGGTGACAACTCAGCAGCATTTCCATTCTTCTATTTCAATTTTTAATTCAATTCTCCTTGCTTGGCTTTATCCCAATCAAAGACCACACACCTTTGATCATTCACAACAGTGTATGAGTTTCCAAAACCAGAATTGCCAGGATGAAAGCAGAGTTTTAAAGCCAGATGCATTCCTGAGCCAGAGTGGTTCGAGTTTAGATCAAGGCAAACCTGAACGTATCTAGGCTGAAAAATAAAACATACATCTTTTATAAGCCTTTGACATGACCTGATGCTTTTCACATTAAAATCTCAAGGAGAAAGTGTCTAAGATCAAATAGCAGAAGTAGTAAGAAAATGGGAAATAGGAAGAGTCTGTCATTTTCAATAGTGGTAGTGAATGAGGAATTTTGAGTTACACATGATTTCCAATGCAAATCCAAAAATCATTAAAAATGCCACCACTTAAAAAAAAAAACCTCCTTCAATTTTAAAATTCCCTTTTCACCCCCCCTCCATTTTACTGTTCTTCAGCTCACCCGAGAGATTATTAGGACTTGCCATTCATTATCAACTCTTGAAGAGTGTGGTTCAGTGCCTTCCATCTTTAAGATTTCAATTTTCTCATTGTCACATTTAAATACACTAGTGTCCAAAACTTTAGCCATGAAAACAATTATTTTCCCATTTTTTTCTAATTTTTTTAAATATTCCAGATGTTCTATTATACTGTCTTTAAATAAATGGAAATCATTCTTACAATAAAAAATGCAATTATTTTTAATCATGCTGTAATCCACTGCATCTTCAATCTTTCCATGTTATTCAGATGAAATATAATTTTCCTTTGGAAGCTGGATTGAGGAGAAAGCCAACTGAAAAAAAAAATCAACCAAGAAAAACTAATGAAGGAAGCTGGTTGGGGAGTACTTTGTCCACTATTAGTCAGGAACAGAGAGAACCACCTCCAACACTGATCCTCTTCAAGTTCCCTCTTTAAGAAATTCAAGCAAATGTTAATTATCACAAGATTCAAAATCTTGTCAACACTAAGCTTGCCCCTGCTAAACTTGTCTCTGTCTAAAACTGTTAAGAAAACATTGCTTTTTAAATACTTGTGTTCCTTTAAGTCTCTTTTACCAGTTAAGCAGACTGCATCCTAATTTTATGGTTAATTTGCTTCTTATATAAATTGCAGAGTTTGAAATGCAAGGGGCCATTCTCTTCCTGATGTGTGGGTGCTCCTATTAATGATAATAAAAGACTTAATTAGCAGTTGATGATTACATACACTGTGTTCCACTTTCATTAACAGCTACTACTAACCCTAGTGAGGAATACTGCACAGGTTCCAATGGTCAGACACATTTTCCAATCATTCAAGTGTTTTAGAGCATAATCTTCAAACTATAACTTACAAAGTGAAAAGAAAAAAATATATATATACATATATACATACACACACACACGAGCACACATACACACACACACACACACACACACACAGGTCTGAAAAGGAGCAGAATTTCAAATCAGTCTACCTCATGCAGCTGATTTCTATTTTGGAAATCCAGGCTTGGGGTATCATTGTATAAAATGTTATTGCCCATATTGCTCAGAAGGAAAAGTGCATAATAAGGACAAGTGCCCAACCTCTCTTGAAAATTTAGCTAAAATCACTTTAAATATGAGAACTTTCTTGACACCCAGTTGTTAAGACATACTTTCAGCAAATATGTATATATATATATATATATATAGTGTTTTAATTGTTATATTTTAATTTTTATTTATCTATTAATGTTTATCTATCTATCAATGAACTTACTTTCTCCTCTTCACACAGTGTGCTCCTGGAAAAGAGGGACTATTTTATTGTGATATTTGTATCTCAAGTGCCTAACACAGTGCCTGGTATGTAGTACATTGTTAAGAAATGGGTATGAATCGAATTGAATCACACAAGTGACATATACAGAAAGGTCAAAAGCCTAAATTATTAGCCCTGCTCTCCCAAATCAGAATAGCAATGGGATTTTATTGTGAACACTATAATCTTCCTCACACTAAATTTATGATACTCTGTCTTTATTTACTTCAGATTTATTTTTAATGAGTTCATGCCTACCCCATAACTTAGAGGAAAATCTAAGCAGTATTCAAATGAGTTATTATCTTACAAAATATTAACCCCATTACATTTTTTTTCATGATGCTTATATCCGTTTTAGTGCTGGAAAATAAACTCCTCCTTCCTTTCAAGGAGGAAAACTCATTTAAAAAATAAACTATAACTATAATTTCTCTTTCATTTCAAAATTATACTGGAAGCAACTTATACAAATAATACCTTTCTTTATGATAGAAGCAATCTGATGGCAGAATAATTAGCAATTTTTGTGCTACAATTTTTTTTTAAATTTGAGTTTCTTTTTCCAGTTTCATATGTTTAAAACACACTTTAAAGATCTTCTCAAGAAGCTTAATTACAAATAACTCATTTTATAGTATAATTGAGGTAATGAGGATGATTGATGATAATAACAATAATCACATTTTAACAATTGTAAATCTCTCCTTAACAGGAATGTAAATCTCATCAGATTTACATATAGCATATATAGACTTAAGTATCTAGTATTTTGGAGAGGCCATTGACATCTTCATGGATTTGTATATCTCTGCTCTGAGAAATCAGAGATATCAGTCATGAGAGGGAATGCAAAAAAAGTGCATTCCATTGTTGAGGCTGTGTCAAGAGAAAACAAATTATCTCTATTTAAAAATATGTTCTATATATTTGCATACAAGTATATGGGTACATAAATATACATATTTGTATATGAATGCATATCAATTGAATATATGTATATGCACATGCATTATACATATTTGTACACACAGGCGTTTACATACACACACATGCACAAGTTTGTTCATGCACATGTTGACTGTCATTTATACACGCATATGTGTCCCTAAATATGTGTGCGTATTATGTTGTGTTATATACCCATGTATACATGTAAGTAGATATATAAACATATGTAGATATATAATTATCTATATAATCATATATGTACAGATGTATAAACTCACACATATAGATAAATAGGTGATGTGACTTCTAAGTCACTCTTAGAGCTAATGGATAAATTTGAAAAATCTAATATATATGTAATTTTGAGAGGAAAAAAAAATTCATGAACTTTCAGTTAAATGTCTACCTGGATACCTTCACCCAATTGTATTTTCTTTTTTTTTCAGTATAAATTATAGATTTGAGTGTTTAGATTTGAGAAAAATATACTTAAGGAGGATTTAAAATAAATAATATACTAGAGTCTCTGTGACTTCTCAAAGATTGCTTGTTAAAAAATTACTGAGTACCACCAATGTGTTATGAAGAAAAGACTCCTCTGTGCTACATAAGCAGCAATACCACTATCCATGTTAGAATAAGTTAGAACAGAAAAGGGTGAGAAAGATAGGTTTAGAGAGAAAAGGATGTTTAACAAGCACTGAGGAATTCTGAAGTCATCAACAAAATGCTATGCAGTGGTTCTTATGACCCTAGTGCCTAGGACAGTGTCTGGAAATGAGTAGGTGATTAATAATATCTTGTTTTTGTTTGTTTGTTTGATTGATTATTGAAATAGCCTCCTGACTCGTCTCTCTGCTCCTGGCCTATCCTCTCTCTCATACATTCTTTACACAGCTCACAAGGTGCAATCCCTCAAACACATATCTGTGATAATGACACTTTTCTACTCAAATATTTTCAGCAGCTTCCTATTGTCTTTAAGATTAAAAATAAATTAGGAGCAGCTAGGTGGCTCAGTGGATAAAGTTCCGGCCTTGGAGTCAGGCAGACCTGAGTTCAAATCCAGCCTTGGACACATGACACTTATTAGGTGTGTGACTCTGAGCAAGTCACTTAACCCTGATTGCCTCATTAAAAAAAGGCAAAAAAAAAAGATTAAAAACAAATTATTCAGGCAGATATTTAAAGGTCTCTAGCATCTGGCTCCTATCTACTTCTCCAGTCTTACTTCCTACCAAGAGGATGCTAGTAAATGTTTAGCAACTGGCTGTCCATGGTGAAAAAAAAATGTACTCAAATATACTTTTAAGATTAACTTGTTTTGTCAATATTTTTCCATCACTTCATTAAGTTTATACAATCAACAAAACACTAAATTGAACCCTGATTTCCAGTGTTTGCTGATTTCAGAGATGTAAATGATTATGTTAAAAATTTAACAGCTTTAATGAGCTTGTTCAAGCTGGCTCTGCTATGTACCATGCATGTTGTCATGATATGTTGGAAGTTCCTTGGAGACACTTTGATGCATGTAGAGACATCTTGTGGTCAGTTCCTGTTTGTTTACTACATACTAGACAGCAGTCTCTTTAATTGGTTGCAGTTTGGGATCTCTACTGCCTTGGTTGCACCTCCATTTTTTATTTCCCTCTACTAACAGCATCCAGTGAGAGACAATATTATGAGAGGAGAAGCCTTGGGCTCTCTTTCTCTAAGGTCAACATGTGGCTCTCTGAATCTCAGTGTCAGTTCTCCATTTACCTTAATGCTTGTTCTTTCTTTTTAGGTAAAAGACATTAATTTGGAGGCACAAACAAAACCAATGCAATCAAAATTGAAAGGAAAGCAGAAAACTGGGAAAAAATAAGTATCTCTGATATAGAGAACTGAGTCAAATGTATAAGAATACAAGTCATTTCCTAAGTGATAAATGGTCAGAGGATATGAACAGGCAGTTTTCAGATGTAGAAATCAAAGCTATCTATAGTCATATAAAAAAAAGTTCTAAATCAGTATTGATTAGGGAAACGCAAATAAAAACAACCATGAGACACCACCTCACACTCAAAAAAGATTAGCTAATATAACAAAAAAGAAAAATGATATATGTTAGAGTGAATATGGAAAAACTGGGACACTAATGCACTATTGGTGGAGTTGTGAACTAATCCAACCATTCTAGAGAGCAATTTGGAACTAGGTCCAAAGGCCTATAAAACTGGGCATAAACCCAATGCCCATAAACTGGGTATTGACCGAGCAATACCACTACTATATACAGTATCCGAAAAAGATTTTTAAAAAGAAGCGGGGGAGGACTGATTTATACAAAATGATTTGTAGCAGTTTTTTTATTTTATTTTTATTTTTTATTTATTTTTTTGGTGAGGGCAATTGGGGTTAATTGTCTTCCTCAGGCTCACACAGCTTGTGAGTGTTATGTGTCTGATGCCAGATTTGAACTCAGTTCCTCCTGACTCCAGGGTCAGTCCTCTATCAAGTGCGCCACCTAGCTGCCTTTTTTTCTTTTTTTTTTCTTTTTTTTAGCTAAGAATTGGAAATTGAGGGAATGTCTATCAATAGGGGAATGGTTGAAGAGTTGTGGTATATGACTGTGATGGGATATTATTAAATGACAAGCAGGATGGTTTCAGAAAAACCTGAAAAAACTGTATGAATTGTTGCAAAGAGAAGAGAGCACAACTAGAAGAATATTGTACACAGTAATAGTAATATTTTAAGATAAAGAACAGTGAATGACTTAGCTATTCTCAGCAGTACAATGATCTAAGACAATCCCAAAGGACTCATGATGAAACATGATATCCACATCCTCAGAAAGAATTGATATTGTCTGAATACAGACTGAAGCATACTATTTTTTTTCATTTTCTTCTCTCTTGTTTTTTTATGTAAGTCTTATACAAAATGACTGATATGGAAATATTATTTTAAAAAGTAAAATGATAGTGGAAAAGTTAAATCCTCCAACTTGTTTTTTTTTTCTATAACTGATACAATGGTTAGTATTTTATACTTCCTTCAATAGTCTTAAGTCAATGGTATCTTTAGTGATCAGTGGTGCTATTTGATTGTTCATCCTTGGTTGGTTACTCAAGGCAAGAGTATTAGACTAGAAATCCTGATCATCATTCTATAGGACTTTTCAACAAATTCAAAGTTTCTATTTCATATAGAGATATTTATATTACACAGTCTTTTGTAAAATACATATATTATAGTTGTGACAGAAGTGTTATCTATATGGAGCTTAAAAAGTGCAAAGTTTATATAGTAGACAAGAATATAGTTACCATGACATTTTTCTCATTTTATGCATATTAAAAATAACACTTCAGGGATTAAAACAAGTGCTGGTTACTTTAGGAAGATACACATGTATTTGAAATTTCAGTGATAGCTAATATTCTTATATCTAAATACAATTAATACAGTAGGGTTTAAACAGCTTTGAACTACTGGTTTGTAATACCCCCTCTCTACAATGCATTCTCTATAAGTTGTCAAATTTCATGCCTGATCATGTTACTTTTCTATTCAAAATCTTTTCAATAGCACCTCATCAAATATAAAACTTAGTATTTCAAGCTCTTTGAAGATTTGTTTCATATTATACACCTCAATGCACCTCTATATTCTAGCCAAATTAGCCTACTAACTGCAACTTGATCTCAGCATTCCATCTCCTGTGCTTTCACTACCTGGAACGTCTGTCCTCCTTACATGTTCTATCAGCATCCTAGCTTCCTTGAAGGATCAGTTCCAGTGCACTTTCCTACTCTAAGTCTTTTCTCATTCCCTGAATTTCCAGTGTGCTCCCTATCACTTCTTGTATCACTTTGTATTTACATATTTGTGAAGATCTTGTATATACTCCATAAAGAATATAAGCTACTTGAGGGCAAGAAATCTTTCATTTTTGTCTTTGTACCTCTTGTGACTAGCATGGCACTTTTTACATAGTGAAAGAATTTTTTTAAATTGAATTGTATGTATATAACTAATGTGTACATAGAATTTTATATTATTTTCTGAATTTATATTGTTCTATATAGAGAGAATATATTTGACTTCTACATTCATTTCTAACATGCTGCTGATTCTTTTTATTTGTCTAAAGGAACCTTTCTTTTGAAGAAGGCCTTGTGGAAGAACTATAGTTTACTGTGACAAGATTACTAGCTTAGACTACTGGCACTGCTGACACCCAGTATAGATTTTCATTCTATCTCTGCTACATTTGACATTTTCCCTAAGAATATAGTAGACTTTATTCTAAATTACAACTGCAGAAAACAAAATGACATACTATATTCAGAAGGAAATTACCAAAACAATCTTAATTGAAGACTAGCTTTGTTATCCTCAACAAAAAAAAAAGAATATTCTACTTGCACAGCAGGAAAATATGTTTGCATACATGGTCTGTGTGGTAATTAATGTGCCAGATGGTGGCCTAGCAGAACTGGTCAATATGATTCACTAAAGGGTCTGTTAACTGATAATGACAAAGTTGCTTCAGCTGTGACACATTTAGAACAATCAAATGCCCTAGCTGCAGTGAAACATATTGACTGGTCCTGTCATGTGTGTAGGCTGCAGCCACTTATTTTGAGTGTACAGATAGGCGGCATCTAAGTACGCCAAGAAAGTTAATTAACCTCACATGAGTGAGCACTTAACTTAGAGAAGCCAGGTCTTTAAAGAAGCAATTACCTAGCCAATTCAGGCTCCCATAGCTACTTTTGCCTGAATTAACCTAGCAATTGAGAAAAATGTAGCTGTTTACCTAAATTACACATATTTGTTATCTATACTGATTCAGTTCTCCAACCTTTCCTGTGTTGCCAGGGTGGTATAATTGACTAGTTTGACAATATTTATGGAGTTGTTCAATTGGTTTGCATAATTTGCATAATGAAGTTGACTTGTCAGTAAAATTGGTCAGATCTGATCTTAAATTAACAATCTCATTAATTTAGATGTAAAAATGATTGGCTTGACCTAGTGTCATATATCTAATATTTTTGGCTGCTTTTCCATGAAAGCAAATAAAGAATAAAATATGTGAATAAACACAGTTTATGTATGTGTTTGTGTTTGTGTTGTGTGTGCATCTATCTGTAATGGAGAGGTTCCTGAGTTCTACAAATTCCTATCAAGCTAGAATGGGTTGGTGCATGTTCTCTTCCTCTTAAGCTTGGAGAGGCACATTAAATGGTTGACTCCAGGTTTATGTTCTTTTTTTACAGCCACAGAAATTCCCAAAGATTTCCTTCATAAATTGTATAGATTGTTATTTGCACTGGTGCTAGGTGTATCCATATCAGTTAATTCACATGTCCATGAAGTATAAATGCGTATATTTAAGGAGCATATACGCATACATATTTTATATGCTCCACCCCGAAACATACCTATCAACAAATGGACCAATAATTCCTATCTAAAATAAACATTCAGAACAATTTAGTTAAAATTGACTGAAGAATCATCACACTTTTAAATAACTGTCAGGAATTCCCCTTATTTTCTGACAAAAAACAAAACAAAACAAAACTGTCTTTAGAGAATAAAAGCATGTTTGCTTCTAACTCTGTAGGCCTTAAAAAGGCCAAGTCCTACAATAATTTTCTGATCTCAGAAGAAACTGACTGGTGAGTGTAATCCCCTTCATAGAAAATACTGTAGTAGATGGTTACCACAGACCATAGTTTAGTAATATTATCAGGGAAGGGAAGATTCATACTTCTGGTTGGACTAGATTTTTATTTAACAGTCACGACCCACAGTTTAAGAAGTGCTGAAGGGATCTCGAGTGGAAAAAAAAATTAAGAAGATGCTTAGGCTTCTTTTCAACTACTGGATTCTATGATTCTAGCCTGAGATAGAAGTTTTCTCAGAATCAGTTGTTTCTTGATACTAATTGCTCTCATCTGTTTTCTGTTTAGTTCCTGATTGACTTTTTTTTTTTTTCCATCTGCCGTGGCTTACCTAGATCTTCTCTATTGATGCTTTCATGCATCCTGCCTGTTTGACTTCCTTTGGCCCCCTACCTGGCTCTAACCCAGAGTATACAGATACCCATTCTGCCAACTTTCTTTTAATTCCTGACTTTGCTCTGACCATACAGTCCCTAGTCTAAACTTTTCCTTGAAGGGCACCCATTCTTCCACTCCCATACTGCTTCTGAACTTTAAAGGACAGCTTCCTGTTCAGTGTTCATGATCAATTGCTGATGCCAGAGTTACAAAATGACTATTAAGGTGGTAGAAAGACCCAGGATACTGAAGTCTAGTGCCAACATTGTCATAAACAGTTCAACCTCAGGTAACTTCTTTCTGCCTGTTTATTCATCTGTAAAATTAGGATAAATCACTTGCGTTATCAAATTCATATGGAGCTAATGCAAGTGGAAGTGCTTTGAAAAGTCTAAGGTGCCAAAAAAAAAAAAAAATCAGAAGAGCTGTAGAAGTTACCTGTTGAAAGGCAAACTCAATACATCAAATTAAAATAATTAACTTAAAGAAGGGGATGGTTATTCCATTTATTTTAACTCAGAGATCAAAGCTTAAATGGTTTTGAACGACCCTATATCATTCTCTGAATTTTAGCAATGCCCACTATCTTACTACAGATAGGCCAAATTTGTTTCTCTGTCTCTCTATGTCTCTCTTTTTCTCTCTCAAACTCTCTGTTTCTCTGTGTGTGTGTGTGTGTGTTTTAAAGGATGTTGGTTAACTAATGACAGAAAAATCTAAAATTTATCCTTTCCTTGCTTGTTTCCTCCACCTCTCAGTTCAGCCTAGCTACAACTCCTCTAAATATTCTTGTTTCTCCAACTACATACGGGCATTCAGATAGTGCCAGCTATCTTTCTTTGGCTCCCTTCTCTCCCTTGAAGCACAGTGTGATGGTATAGTGCACTGTCATATATGCTTTTGTTGACAATTACATGTATACATCAATTTTAACCTTCTTTTGCTGAAAAATACCTCCAACAAAAGAACTGATTTACGTATACAAGCCATGACAATAGAAATATATAAGAATGGTTATGGATTATGCCCAGACACATAAAGAGGAATGTCTCAACATAATTGTATATATGTATATGTGTGTTTGTTACATATACACACCCATATAAATGTGTGTCAGCAGGTCCTTGGAATATTTTACGGTCTTATAGCATAGCAAGGTATAGTCTTTCTCCAATCTATTGATTTCTGTCAGCTATCTTTAATATGTTATCTGCCAATGTCCTAGAAAAATATTTCTTGAGTAAAAAGCTGATATTTTGAAAACTTTAGTCAAGAATGTCATTACGATGCTACATCACAATAATCATTGATTTTTTTTTTGGTTTACTGTTTTTGCTCAACAGATCTCTCAAAGAACATTGAATATGGATTGGTGGATTCCATCATGGTGCCATATTTCAAGCAGATCTATAACATAAATCAAAGAAGTAATGTTGGCCTTCACATCAATAACCTACATGAGTTGGGGATATAAAGATAAAGTTTCTGTAAAATCAAAAATATTTCTCCTAGACTACTAGGGAAGTGGAATATTTCAAATGTTGGCTATTTGTGAAAGCTTTGAACTCACAAACTAAAATATACTCACATAATAGCACCCCAAGTCACTATGAAACTTATCAACTAGTTCCCCTTGCATCATAAAAAGACTTTGTAAATAAGTATGTAATATAAACACTTAATGCATGTACAAATCATATATATATATGCACAAGTTATTAATACTTACATATGTGTGCATATGCATTTTGTATTATTGACAACTGGGTGATCCAGTAGATAGAACACTGGGCCTGGAGCCAGGAAGGCTTAAGTTCGAATCTGGCCTCAGACTCTTACTAGCTGTGTGACCTTGGGCAAGTCACTTAACCCTGTTTGGTTCAGTTTCCTCATCTGTAAAATTATCTAGAACAGGAAATGGTGAACCACTCCAGTATATTTACAAAAACACAACACAGGGGGGGGGGGGGGGGGTCACAAAGATTCAGGCATGATTGGAAAGCAATAAATTGTGTGTTTTATGCATGCATATATGCATATACACACATATACATATGTGGCTATAGGATTTTATTGGCGTATGGAACTCTTAGAAAATTGTTTTAAACATAAATTCTTGAGAGTAGAAATTATTCCATTCTTTATGTTAGTACCCCAGCTCCTTGCTGGGTGATGGCACATAGTAAGTACTTAGTAAACGTCTGTTCATTGATTACTGGATCTATAACTTTTCTTCTGCCTTCTATTACCTTAGAAAACCACATATTAATCTTACTTATGTTCTATCATTTTAAAATTTATTTTGTTCAACATTTCCCAATTATATTTTAGCCTGGTTCTGGTGGCACTCAGGTGTGTGGTGGGTAGCCATTGGTTTACACGTGTGACAACTCTGCTCTAAGCAACTTCCCAAGATTTATAGTTGCGATGCAAATCAACTTCCATTGGCAGAAGAAAAAAAAAAAACTTCCTTATTGGGAGTTTCCTATACTAAAGGAATCATGAGTTCAGTCCCTCTCCCTATGGACACATACATACATTATATGTATAAAACATACATATGTATACACAGAAAGACACATCTATGTATAACATTTTCAGAACAGTACAAATTGGCAAAATTGTTAATGACATTCACCATTTCTAAAAAGATACAAATGCATCTGAAGAAAATTCAGTGTTTCAGAAGGCAAAAATATCTGATTAAAAAAAAAAGAGCTTTTTTACTTGCCTTGGAGGAAAATACAGATTATCACAACAGAAAGTGCATATCAGAGAAAAATTGGTTACTCTATAAAGTAGAGCACAGTTTCTCTGATAATTATTTTAGTGAATTATCTTACTTGTATGAATTTTTTTCAGCATGCACATTTATGGCAGAGAAGCAGAAAAAAAAATGAAGAAATCAATAGAACCAGAAAACAGCCATCTAAATGACAGCACAGAAGTTCACGGACATGGTGCCAAAAGCTCTCAGAATAAAAAAAAAATAACAAAACAAAACAAAACTCACAACACTGGTTATCAGAAAAAATATTCCTCTCCTTCAGACACACATTGAAAGCTATATGCAGCTCCTAGGGTAACTGAGAACCATTTCTTCTAACACCAGACAAGACACTAGATATGGAAGTATTGCCCTTGAGGTAATACAGTACAATGGAAAGAGTACTGGATCTGGAATCAGACAACTTGAGTTCAGATCCACTTCTGTGACTTACTTGATCTTTGCTCTTATTTCACATATTTTAATTAATCATTAATTCACTAATGATTTTTTAGCTTTCTTCACTGAACTGTTTTATATGTTTTTATGATTTACTTGGTTTTGACAATTTTTATTTAGTTTCTTTAAATATATTGCATTTTCATTAATGCTGTCATTTGGGATATGTTGCATGATTTATTTTTTCATTTCCATTACATCTGATGTTTTGGTATTTAATTTCCTCTACAACTTTTTTTTAGCATATTCACATTTTTCTTTGCTTTCATCATTAAAAATGGGTTGTTTTTTTCTTATAGGCGTGTTTTTCAGTGACTGCTATTCTTATGAGTATGTAGATTTATTGATTTGTGGAGAATATCAAGCCTCTAGATCCTTTGGATCTTCCAACTTTAATATGTTACAGGTTACTACATGTTACTACATGAAATGTAATGATCAAAAGCAACCCATGTTTAATTGAAATCTGATGGCATTACTACTAAATCAAATGGCATATTCATATCTTTTTTAATGGATTATATCATGGTATTTTAGGGCTACAGGAGAATCTTATGATGGTGCCTAAATTTACAGTTAAGGAAACTAAAGGACAGGAAAGTAAAGTTATTTGCCTACTGTCACAAAAGTAAGTTGTAGAGATAAAATTAGTGTCTTGGTTGTGATTCCATTTCTCTCTATACAAGATGCAATGAATCTTAATGACAAATATAGTGTATTTATGCTAGGGCATTATACTTTTAGATTCTCTACTTCTGTTACTTAAACTGATTCTGTCATCTTTGGTTCTAATATTTTTTGTTCCAGTGGATTTCCTCTTCAAACAATAAATATTAAAAAGCAGAATTGGCCAATTTGGAAAAAAAAGATACAAAAGCTTACTGAAGAAAACAATTCCTTAAAAATTAGAATTTGGCAAATGGAAGCTAATGAATCCATGAGTCATCAAATAGAAGAAAACATGAAATATCTCATTAAAAAAAATACCTGGAAAATAGCTTGAGGAGAAATCATTTAAAAATTATTAGACTACATAGAAGCCATGATTTAAAAAATAGCCTATACATATTTTAAGAAATTATCAAGAAAAATACCCTGATATCATAGAACCAGAGGGTAATATGGAAATTGAAAGAATCAACTGATCATCTCATGAAAGAGACCCTGAAATGAAAACCACCAGTATTATTATAGCCAAATTCCAAAGCTCCCAGGTCAAGAAGAAAATTTTGCAAGCAGCCAGAAATACAGTCCAAATACTATGGAGTCATAGTCAATAACACATAAGATTTAATAGCTCTTACATTAAAAGATTTGAGGGCTTTGAACAATAGAAGGCAAAGAAGATAAGATTACAACAAAGAATAACCTGTTCAGTAAAATTGAGTATAATCCTTCAGGGGAAAATATGAATATTAAATGAAATAGAGGACTTTCAAGCATTCCTGTTGAAAAGACCAGAGCTATATAGAAAACTTGACTTTCAAATACAAGATTCAAGGGAAATGTAAAAAGGTAAACATGAGACAGAAATTGCACAAACACAAATGAAGACAAGATTAGAAAGGAAAAAGGAAACTGGAAAAAAAATACAGCAAGTTTCTTTGATAAAGGCATCATTTCTGAAATATATAGAAAACTGATTCAAATTCATAAGAATATAAATCATTCCCCAATTAATAAATTGTCAAAGGATATGAAAAGGCCTTATTCAGAAAAAAAATCAAAGTTATCTATAGTTACATAAAAATCCTTTAAATCACTATTGATTAAAGAAATGCAAATTAAAACAATTCTGAGGTACCACCATATGCATATAAAATTAACTAATATAACAAAAAAGGAAAATGACAAGTGTTAGAGGGCATGCAGGAAAATTTGGACATTAATGCACTATTGGTGGAGTTGTGAACTGATCCAATCATTCAGGAGAGCAATTTGGAACTAAGCCTAAAGGGCTTTAAAACTGTGCATACCCTTTTACCCAACAATATTTTTTCCCCAATTTATTTATTTTTACTTTTCAACATTCAGTTCCACAAGATTTTGTTTCAAATTTTCTCCCCATCCCTCCCCTCCCCCCACCCCATGACAGCCTGCATTCTGATTCTCCCTTCACCCAATCTGTTCTCTCTTCTATTATTGTCCCCCTTCTCTTATCCCCTTCCCCTTCTTTTTTCCTGTCGGGTAGGATAGATTTCTATACCCCTTTGCCTGTGTGTTTTATTTCCCAGTTACACGCAGAAACAATTTCTAACATTCATTTCTAAAATTGTAAATTCCAAATTCTCTCCCCTCCTCCCTCCCTACCCATCTTCATTGAGAAAGCAAGCAATTCAACATAGGCCATACATGTGCAGTCATACAAAACATTTCCATAATAGTCATGGTGTGAAAGACTAACTATATTTCCCTCTATCCTATCCCACCCCCCATTTATTCTATTCTCTCCTTTGTCCCTGTCCCTCCTCAAAAGTATTTGCTTCTGATTACACTGTTCCCCAATCTGCCTCACTTCTATAACCCCTCCCTCTCCTAGCCCCTTCCCCCCTACTTTCCTGTAGATTAAGATAGATTTCCATACCCAACAGTGTGGTATGTTATTCCCTCCTTAAGGCAAATCTCATGAGAGTAAAGTTCACTCATTCTTTCTCACCTCCCCCTTCTTCCTCTCCACTGTAAAAACTTGTTTTTGCTTCTTTTATGTGAGATAATTTACCCTATTCTACCTCTCCCTTTTTCCTCCTCCCAGTGCATTCCTCTCTCACCCCATCATTTTCTTTTTTAGATATCATCACTTCATACTCAACTCAACCTGTGCCCTCTGTCTATTATTCCCTCAAACTACCTTAATAATGAGAAAGGTCTCATGAGTTATGAATATCATCTTTCCATGTAGGAATGGAAACAGTTCAACTTTATTAAGTCCCTTATGATTTCTCTTTCCTGTTTACCTTTTCACATTTCTCTTGAGTCTTGTATTTAAAAGTCATTTTTTCTATTTAGCTCTGGCTTCTCAGGAAAGCACTAAATTCCTCTGTATCATTGAATATCAATTTTTTCCCCTAAAGAATTATATTTTTTGCTAGGTAGGTGATTCTTGGTTTCAATCTTACCTCCTTTGAATTCTGGAATATCATATTCCAAGCTCTCAGATCCCTTAATGTAGAAGCTGCTAAATCTTGTGTTATCCTGATTGCGTTTCCACAGTACCTGAATTGTTACTTTCTGGCTGCTTGCAATATTTTGCAGTTCTCATTTCTTGACCTGAGAACTCTGGAACTTGGCTATAATATTCCTGGGAGTTTTCCTTTTGGGATCTCTTTCTGTTTTTTTGTTTGTTTGTTTGTTTGTTTTTAAAAAAAACAAGTTATAGCCTGTTTATTAAAGAATAATTTTGGATAGTTTACTTTCCACTGGTCTGTTCTGGCATGCTTCTAATGATATCAGAATCACCTGGATCAATGACAGCCAGTGTACATACTCTGTAGTACTTCCCACATGCTGTACCCAATTCAATGTTATTGGCCCTGTAGTGATGGATGCCAGTTTTGGCCAACATAGCGTAATATTCAATCTCTGATTTCCTCAAGGCTGGGCAGTTGTTGGCTAAGACGACCAATTTGGCTTTGCCTTGTCTGATCATTTTCAGAGTCTGTTGGTAGCCTAGCACATATTTGCAGCTTCTCATGACCAGCTGGAGCCTCGAGCTGATGAACTCCAGCGACTTTTTCATCTTCTTTGCAGCCACCATCTTCCTGCCTGTGGTGCGGGAGGATCCCCAGCCAGAGACCTGCCACCAAGATGTCTGGGAAGTGAGAAAACTGGGATCTCTTTCAAGAGGTGATTGGTGGATTGTTTCAATTTCTATTTTACACTCTTGATCTAGGATCTCAGGGCAATTTTCCTTGATAATTTCTTGAAAGATGATGTCAAGGCTCTTTTTCTGATCGTGGCTTTCAGGTAGTCTGAAAATTTTTAAATTACCTCTCCTGGGTCTATTTTCCAGGTCAGTCATTTTTCCAATGAGATATTTCATATTGTCTTCTATTTTTTTTTTCATTTTTTGGTTTTGTTTTATAATTTCTTGACTTCTCACAGAGTCACTAGCTTCCATTTGTTCCATTCTAATTTTTAAGGAATTATTTTCTTCAGTGACCTTTTACACCTCCTTTTCCATTTGACCAATTCTGCTTTGTAAGGCATTCTTCTCATTGGCTTTTTGGACCTCTTCTGTCATTTGGGTTAGTCTATTTTTTAAGGTGTTATTTTCTTCAGTATTTTTTGGGGTCTCCTTTAGCAAGATGTTGGCTCATTTTTCAAGATTTTCTTACATCACTCTCATTTCTCTTCCCAATTTTTCTTCTACTTCTCCTACCTGATTTTCAGAATCCTTTTTGATCTCTTCCATGGCCTGAGACCAATTCCTATTTTTCTCGGGGACTTTGGATGTACAGCTTTGACTCTGTTGTCTTCTGGTTGCATGTTTTGATCTTCCTTGTCACCAAAGTAAGATTCTATAGTCTTGAAATTTTTTTCCTCTGTTTGCTCATCTTCCCAGCCAGTTACTTGACTTTTTAACTCTTTGTTAAGGTAGGCTCTGCTTCCTGTGTGTAAGCTTCCTGTCCCAAGCTTCAGGGGTTTTGTGCAGCTGTTTTCAGAGACCTTTCTCGGGATCTGTAAGTTTTCAGTTCTCCCAAGGTGGTATGTTCTAAGAAGAGGTGCTTACTCTTCTCCTGGCCTGTGTTCTCATCTGTGAGTGATCACAAGCACTCTTTTCTGCCCTGGAACTGAGAGGATGGTTCCCTCTTTGCTCCCACAAGCTCTGCTATGCCAGTGCTCCTCCTTACCCCAGGACTTCTACCCAGCAGTGGGACCCAGATCCAAGCATGGGCTAAGCAAGAGAATCCTGCCTCAGCACCAGCAAAGAGGTTCCTGAAATCTCCCTCTGGTCAGCTGCTCAATCCCCCCACTGTCTGTGGACCAAGAGCTCCAGAAGCAAGCAATTCTGCTGTGGCTACCACCCCAGGGCTACGCTGAGGTCAGGGCTGGATCATGCTCCTCTCTCAACCAGATCTGACAGACCTTTCCTATTGATCTTCGAAGTTGTCTTTGGCATTTGTGGGTTGAGAAATCTGGAAACCACTACATCTCTCCTTGATTCAGTCCCCTGAGGCCTGTTCCAGTTTTGCTGGGCCCTTGTCTTTGCTGGTGTGGTTCACGCTCAACTGTGCTCCTCTCCCAACCCGGCACAACAGACCTTTCCCTTTGACCATCCAGGTTGTCATGGGCTGGAAATATTTTTTGCTTCATCTTTTTGTGGGTTCTACTGCTCTAGAATTGCTTTAGAGTCACTTTTACAAGTATTTGGAAAGGTTTGGGAGAGAGCTCAAGCGAGTCCTTCCTTTTACTCCATCATCTTCTACCCAGCAATATTAATACTAGGTTTCAATCTCAAAGAGATAATAAGCAAGAAGGAAAATAATTATAGCAGCTCTTTTTTTTTTTTTTGTCATGGCAAAGAATTGGAAACTGAGGGGATTTCCATCAATTAGGGAATGGCTAAACAAGTTGTGGTTTATAATTGTGATGGAATACTATTGTGCTATATGAAACGACGAGCACTATGGTTTCAGAAGAAAAAAAAAACCTGGGAAGGCTTACATGAACTAATTCAAAGTGAAAAAAAGCAGAACCAGGAGAACATTGTACATAGTAGCCCCAATACTGTGTGATGATCAACTGTAAATGATTTAGCAATACAATGATCCAAGACAATTCCAAAGGACTTATGAAAAATGCTATCCACCTCCAGAGAAAGAACTGATGGTTTTTGAATGCAGATTGAAGCACACTTTTTTATTTCCTTTATTATTCTGGGTGGGTTTTTTATTTGTTTGTTTCCTTTTTTGGCCTGTGTTTTTTTTCTGCAATGTAGCTAATATGCAAATATTTTGCATGCTACACGAGTATAATCCATCAAATTTCTTCTCTTATTAAGGAAAGAGGAGTACAGGAAGAGAGGGAGGTTATTTGGAACTCAAAATGAAAAAAAAAACCTAATGTTAAAATGTTTGTTTACATAGAACTGGGGAAAATAAACATTTAATGAAAAAATATTGATAACCATATGATCTTCACACTTGTTCATATCTCATTGATCACCCAATTAAGAAATTCCTAACATTTGAAAAAAAAAGATTTAGTTTTTTGACTTTTTAAAGTTCTGTATGCTTTCCAACCAACCACTGGCATCATCTATAAATTTCTTCTTTTCTAAACCACAGTACAAATACCGGTACATGACATTCATGATCAATAGCAGATTGTATATCAAAGGACAGTACTTTCAAAGTCACAAATTAAATCAGGACACAAAGTCAGGAAAAACTTCTTTACATTTTCAGGAAAGGAGAGTTGTATTATACCACATCACCAGTTCCAGTAGCCTCTGAGAGAGAAAAATATCTCAGCAGAGCCACTGTTGTAAGGTGGAGCTTTGATCCATCATTTCTTTTTGTCCACAACCATTTAACAAGTCCACCATTGTGAATCTATCTCAGACTGCCTCCCAGCCTGTCTGCCTGTCTGACTCTAGACCTCAGAGCTATAAAGCAAAACAAACAATCTAGCAAAACTACCATCTCTAGGCTCAAATTGGGTAAATTTCCAGTCTTTCTCAGGGAATATTTCATTTTTGAAGTAAAAATTCCAGGATTGTTACCTAGGTTTCATGCTTTAACTTGCCTATATACGTATATGCCTATATATATACATATATATACATATATACACACACACACACACACACACACACACACATGCATACATACATACATACATTCATATATATACATAGTCTAAGATTCTTATGAATACTTGCAGGGGCAGTATTCATGTGAGTTATACTAATTTAGGAAAGAGTTTCAAATTATAGACAGATGGAAGGTTAACACATCTATGTGATTTTCTCAAATACTGTATTATTGATGTTAAACCTTATATTAGACTCATGCTACAGCGTGCAGCTAAGAATTGTATAAGGGAAACAAATGTTAATAGGAAACCAAAGGAATAAGAATCATTCATATGGCACCTACCAACCAAGTAACATACACAATACTGTCCCTGCTCCTGGCCTGTGCTTGTTTAAGTCTATTTTAAACTTTCTATATTGCCTTTGGTTCTTCAGAAAGCTAATGATGTGCCTTGTTAATAGTAAAGTGGCTGTCGAACCAAAATCAAATTTCTGAGGTTTAAAAGAAATTTCTACCCAAGTTGTCTTAGGTCTTTCCAACCATAAACTCTTCTGCCTTTAATTACTATAATCAGCTATTACTGTATATGTTATGGGATTATACACTTAGGGAAAAATTGTTTAAAGGTAAATATTTAGAAGTTGGGATTAAAAAAAGACAAAAGAGAAGCATATTACATACACAAAGATAAAATGGTATCATTAATTTCCCAAATCACATAAAATATTTTAAATTCCATCCACCAAGAAATTAGTAAGTACTTACTATCTGCTAGAAACTACTAGGTACTAGAAATATTTAAACAAAATGGTCTACTGGGGAGACATACTACTCCATACACTATTCACCATTTCCCATTTACTTTGCTCACAGAAGGACTTAGGCCACCTGAAATAATGAAGTCACTTTTGTTTAGATTCACAAAGATATCTCTCAAATATGACAATGATGACAACTGCATTTATGTTGAGAAAGGAGAGTAAAAATGTGAGGACATTGCCCATGACATGAAAACAGGTGCTAATAACCTCTTCAGTGGTGCATCAAGTTTCTGGAACCTCAAAAGAAGCATTTCTCTAGAAACTTCATTAAGTGAAGAATATTAAATATAGTGAATTTGCTTCTCTCCGGTGTCCCATTATCTATTTCTAAAACAAACAAACAAATGAACAAAACCTCTCAAAATTCATTTTTAAAAGTAAGTTTGAAAGGGGAAAGAAAAAATTTACCCACGGTGACATGAATCATTAATGAAAAGCATGGGTAGTGTTACTAGGGGATAAGTTTTGTTGGCATTTGAACTGATGGCTTGACAACAGAATGATGTACCATGGAATCTTTATTTTATGCTGCTATGGTGTCTTTAACTTTTAGGATGACTAGTTGATTAGAAGTTTCAATATTCCATGTCATGTGTAATTCATAATAATAATACATGGTAGAAATGAAAGCTAGCTACAAATAACAAAAGGAATATCACATGATACAATGGCATACTATATATATCTAGATAGATAGGTAGATAGATATAGATACATATATCTATATCTATCTATCTATCTATCTATCTATCTATCTATCTATCTATCTATCTATCTATCTATCTAT
>NW_020954557.1:19320280-19396247 GCF_900497805.2 Vombatus ursinus
TATCTATCTATCTATCTATCTATCTATCTATCTATCTATCTATCTATATATATACACATATGGCCAGTTCAGAATATCAAGAGAAAAATGCTGTTAAATAGTTTGAAAAAAATGCTCAACTGTCTTGGGTCCATTTAGAAAAATGATCAGATGTGCTAAAAAGATAAATAACTACAGTTCGTTTGACTGAATTGCATCTTCAGCTGAAGCCAGATGTTTAAGTTGTTTTCCTTTTCCTTTTTCAGTGACAAATGAGTGAGGATAGCTCTTGAGGGAAATCCATTTCTAAAATGCATTCATTAGGGCTTTTACTCTAGTGTGAGGAAATAAGATGAAGTGACAAGTCAATTTGAATATAATGTGGATTTGAAAGGATATTTTTTTACTTTGAATAATTATGGGCCTAATTTGCCAATGTTCCATGATCTACTAGCACTAGAAACCTGACAATTCCTAAAAATAAATAAATAAATAAAATCAATTATACAGATGGATTCTGAGGACCTTGTTCCAAACTCAGAAACTTCTATGCAGATCCATGGCCAAAATCTGTCAAAGGATGGTCTCACTGGCTTGTGCTATAATTGCAACCATTTGAAACTTAAAAAATTAAGTAGATAATATATATGGTTTTTAAAGTTTTGCATATACATACATTGTATATATGTGTATGTATATACATATACACACATATAACACATTTTATATCCATATGTATATTGTATATAGCCATATGCTCTATACTGTAAAACTACTAAGGGCTCATTATTAATAGGACA
Source organism: Vombatus ursinus (assembly GCF_900497805.2). NCBI lineage: Eukaryota > Metazoa > Chordata > Mammalia > Diprotodontia > Vombatidae > Vombatus > Vombatus ursinus. The sequence goes on from NW_020954557.1 coordinate 19,321,060, forward strand.
GTGTATTATAGACATTCTAATGGATAAAAGCTAAATTAAAGGTCATCAAAGTACGACCTAAACCTTTTCTGATCAATTGTATGAAAGGTAACTAACATCTTAGATGGCAACATGGACCAGTGGATCACATGTGGGAATCCCATTGTGTGATCATTGGAAAACCAATTCCCCTCTTAGAGATTCAGTTTCCTCATCTATAAAATGAGGACGAGAATCCCTATAATATCAGGTTCACATGGTAGTTGTGAGGGTCAAGTATAAAATATATGTCATATGAAATGTATTTTATATGGTATAAAAGATATGTTATATATGTGTATAAATGTGTGTGTGTGTGTGTGTGTGTGTGTGTGTGTTGTCTGTGCTAAAGTACTCCCATGCTGGAAAGTGACAACTGAACTTTGATCTGCTATTTGCAGAAATAAATGAAAAAAAATTGACTTCTTTGAATAAAATATGAAAGGATGAAAATCAACCATTATTTCTTAAGTGCCTACTCTAAATGTTTATGTTCAAAGAAGATATATCCAGTATAAATTGGAGATCATATTGGGGGAAGGCACTAATGTTAAGGGGGAAAGTCTTTTTGTAGAATATAGTTAGAATAAAAGGAAGCAGAAAGGTCAGAAGGCAGAAATGAGGAAGAAAAAATTTCCAGGAGTGGGAGAGCAAGATAAAGTACCTTGAGTCTGAACTCAGAGTGTCTCATGTGCGAGCAGAAAGAAGGTTAGTGTTATTAGATTGTAGAGCATGTGGTGGGGAGTAAGATGAAAGAAGACTGGAAATGTGGGAAGTGGCCAATTTATAACATGATTTAAAGCCAGAGGATTTTATATTTGGACCGAGAGATAATAAGGACTAAATAGAGTTTATTAAATGAAATAGTGTGTATGTATGTGTGTGTGTGTGTGTGTATGTGTGTGTGTGTGTTATGTGTGAGATATGGTCAGATTTGTGCTTTAGGAAGATCAATTTGATAGCTGAGTGGAGGATGGAATAGTGGGGAGGATGGAATAGTATGGAGACCAGCTAGAAACATTCTGAAATGTTTCACTTCATAAAACACTATATTAAAAGTAAAAAAAAAAAATACAGAAATGGGTTGGTTGGTAATCTTGTACTCAAAATAGTTCCCAAGGAGGTATCTAATACACGAAACAAATCTATTGAAGGACAATACACATTAGTGAATAATGTTGACTTTCAAAGTCAGGAAAACTTAAAAAAAATAATAATTCCACTATACTTAGGAAATAATTTCTTATTTGCCCTATAAGTGAATAAAAAAAAAAGATCACCATTGTACCAGAAAAAAGGAAGTGCCATAGATGTTCATCAAAGTACTAATAAAATCCCAGAAAACTTTCTTTCATATTTAATAGCATCTATGAACTGAGAGCACCTTTCCCTATTAGCAGATTGTGGCAGATTTTATCAGTAGGTAGGCTTATTTTCTATCCATCCCAACACTGCTGTACTCTTCTAATAGGATCAAGTTCTAGGAATAGAATCCAAAGTCACCACAAGAATGACTCTAGTGGCTTGGCATTTTTCCCTAAGGCAAACATCTGAACACAATATCCTTCAAAAAGAGGGTAGATAAAGACATTTCTATTAAGCCCCTAGAACTCTGACAAATTATAACCTCACTGAGAGTCTTCATTTAAAAGAGATTTTAACAAATTTTCAGCATAACTAGTAGACTATCTTCCTTAACTCAAACCTAACACTTTGGCTTATATGTGCCCCCTAAATACAATTACCTTTGAAATGTAAAACCTCTAAAAAATGAAAAAAAATACATTTTTATTGTTTAGTCATGTCTGATTCTTCATGATCCTATGGATTATAGCACACCAATACTGTCCAAGGGTTTTCTTGGCAAAGATACTGGAGTGGTTTGTCATTTCCTTCTCTAGTAGATTAAAGCAAACAAAGGTCAAATGACTTGCCCAAGGTCACAAAGCCAGCAAGTGTCTGAGGCCAGATCTGAATTTGGGTTTTCCTAACTCCAAGGCCAGAGTTCTATCCACTGAGCTCACTATCTATCTCTACACATATTACCGTATTACTACTACTACTACTACTACTACTACTACTACTACTACTACTGCTGCTGCTGCTGCTGCTGCTGCTACTACTGCTACTACTAATACTACTATGCCTTTGTGTCACAAGACAGTAATACCTACAATTTATATTTGCACAGTACATGAATTAATAATATTACATAAACAATTGATATTTTGTCCTGTTTTTGTCTTTGCTAAAAACTTTTTTCATGCTTTTCTGTTTGAAAAATTAAATTTCAAAGGATGCTTGTATATGAAACAAAAATTTCCAATCTTGCAACCAATGAATTAGTGACATAAATATGTCAGTAAATGACTGTGTTTTTTGCATCTCAGGTTGAAATATGAAAATGATCTATCACATTAGTAGAAAATTTCACAGAGATTAGAGCTCTGATATATTTTTTAGTATTACTGGAACATAAGGTATTGCCATAGGCTTAACAAAGAGTTTTGCTTTATCAAATGACAAAATAAAATAATATTGGTTTCCCTAATATTCTGTCTATTATTTAGGAGACAAAGAGAGACTTCTGGCTCTGTTCATTACAAATCCTGCTTAATTACAAGTTTGTGTCTATATTATTTCCAAAGAATCCATACTTTATATCTGTATATAGTTAACAATTCATATCAGGTTTAAAAACATGGGGGAAGGGGAATAACATAGAATGATTCGTAGGTTAAGACCCCCAAAGCATTAAGCTCTTTAATATGCCAAATAGATTAAATACTTTAGGTCCTCTTCATTCAGTATATCTATCAATATGATATTTAATCACTCCTATGATTTATATCATATATTTTTATTTTCTTGTTATTGACAAACAAGCTTCCCTGTGGTTGTTATGACACTTGATGTACTTTTGGCCAGAGGTAATAAGCAAATAAAGCCTAAAAAATGTTACAGACACTATGGAAAAATCCCCAATAATTTAACTATTTATTAAAGAAGTGGGCATTAAAGAAAATATTATTTTTAAATTAATATTCCCTCATTATTGTTCAGAGGACTGCTAACATAGCAAGATATAGGTCAATTCATCTCTATCAATAGTCACACTACCTGAAAAGGATTATGTTACAAGTGGATAAATTGAAATGCTTAGCGTGTTGGCATGTATTTTAGGTACTTTGGAATTTAAAGTACCATATTGTTTAATCTGAAGCATCATTTTTCTTTAAATGAGTAGAATGTTAACATTTTTAAATAGCACTATAACAAGAACACAAGAAATTAGCTCATATGGAGAATATTTTTATTGCTCTATTTTGTCATAAAACAATTTTAAAATTCATCCACTAATGACCAAGAGCCAACTGTGTTCAAACTCCTGTGCAATATGCTGAAGGGGATATAAAGGTTAATAAGATACTGCCCCAGTCCTCCTCTAACAAGCAGAAGAGAAGAGATGTTCATAATACCTGCAAAATAAGATATAGCACAAAAGTACAATTCAAAAGTTACCAAATGCTAGGGAAGAGAGAGAGAGAGAGAGACAGACAGACAGACAGACAGACATTATTTCTATTGTGGGGTGCTAGGAGGAGAAATCAGTTCTTCTCCATGTAGGAAATGCATTTTAACTCAGTCTTCAGTCAACAAGCATTTATTAAGCACTATGTTCCAGATACCGTCCTAAATGCTGGGAATTGGTCAAGCACCCCTGGACAAAGGTACATTTCAGGTGGAAGTAATATCATGAGTACAACATAAAGGTAGGAAAGTGTGGAACATGTTGGGAAGCATGGGAGATGAGGACAGAGAGGTAGCTTGGAGCTAGGCCATAGTCAGTTATGAATAAATACTTGTTGAATTTAACTTAATTGAATTCACATTTTTTAGATTCTAGATTTTAGATTTTAAATTTAGACTTATATTTAGATTCTATAGAACTCTCTATATTTAGACATTTTTCCTCATATTATTCTAATAATTTTATATATATGAAGAGATGTATTTCATTTATTCTGAGCTTAAATTATTCTCATAAGTCTATAAAATATTTTATTCTATTCATTGGTTTCTTGTTGAAATTTTATTTTAAAAATATGAAGTTGACAAATATTAAGAAACTTGAAAATTTTCATATGCAAATAAAAGACAAAGAGGATTTATATATAAAAAACACTCTACCAAATAAAGTTATTTTTTAAAATTAAATTTGGGACTCATATATGATTATGTTATGAAGATGTCTCCTTAGATGGAGGACAAGGGTATGAGTCTATTATATTAGGAGGATCTCTAAAGAAGAATGGGAAGATGAGAAAAGGGGATGCACTAGGAGAAAGAGAAAGAGAAAGAGAGAATGGGAGAAATAATCTCACATCAATAAAGTGGGCAAGGAAGAGTCTGTATGTATTTGTATGTATGTAGTTCACATAGTGGTCACAGAAGTGATACAAGGACACTCTCAAGGTCTCTCTTAAGAACTTTGGAATTGATTGTGTGACATGGGAGATATTGGCACAGGAGCACTCAGCATGGTGTGCCCACATAAGAAAAGGTGCTGTGCTCTATGAGGAAATCAGAATTGAAATAACTCAAAAGAAACAAAAGATGCGCAAACTTAGAGAATATACCCAAAATGTTCACATGAACTATTTGTGTCCAACCTGTGAAACATCCCGAGCTCATATTGATCAGATCAGCCACAGTGGGACACAATAAAACTTGACTCTAGCATAGTGATGTCAGTTAATCCTCTTCAAGAATGAAGGACAACCACCAACCAACCAACCAATCATGTATACACACAGAGGTGGGTACTGAAATTCATCTTACCCACCAGGGAAGTAGGACAAGAGAGGAAGGGACTAAGGAAAATAGGAATGGGAGAAATAAAAAGGAGCATAGATTAAGGGAGGCAATGATCAGAAGCAAAACAGATTTTTTTATGGAGAGAATGAAAAAAAAAGCATAAATAGGATAGAGGAAAATATACAGTTAGCAATCATAACTGTGAACGTGAATGTGATGAACACACCCAGAAAATGGAAGACGATAACAGAATGGAAAAGAATACAGATTCCAAAAATATATTGTATACAAGACACACACTTGAAAGAGAAAGACACCACACAGAGTCAAAATAAAGGGATGGAACATAACCGATTATATTTTAGCTGAAATTTTAAAAATGCAATTATGGTCTCAGATAAAGGAAAAGCAAAACAGATCTAATTGAAAAATATATTCAGGAAATTTATTTTGCTAAAAGATAGCATGGACAAATAATTGATATCAATACTCAATATATATGTACCAAATGGAATAGCTTCCGAATAGTTGAAGAAAAAGTTAAATGAGTTACAGAGAGAAATAGATAGTAAAACTGTATTTTGTGGGGGACTTAACTTACCTTTTCAGATTTAGATAAATTCCAAGAAAGATATTAAAGAGATGAATAGACTTTTAGAAAATTTAGATATGATAGACCTATGGACAAAATTAAATGGTAATAGAAAGGAGCATACTTTTTTTTTTCCAGTTGTACATGGCAAATTAAAACAACGCTGAGCTACCACCTCACACATATCAAATTGTCTACCGTGACAGAAAAAGAAAATGACAAATTCTGGAGGGGGAGTATAAAATTAGGTACACTATTATGCTGTTGGTGGAGCTGTGAACTGACATAATCATTTTGGAAAACAATTTGGAAATACGCCTAAAGTGCTATAGAACTGTATGTACCCTTTGACCCAGCAACAATGCCACTAGGTATGTAGCCCAAAGAGAATAAACAAACAGGAAAATTACCCATATGTACAAAAATATTTGTAGCAGCTCCTTTTTGGTAGCAAAGAATTAGAAACTAAGGGGATGTCAAACAATTGGGGGAATAGCTAAACAAGTTATGCTATATGTGTATGTGTGTGTGTATATATATATGTATATGTGTGTGTGTGTGTGTGTGTGTGTGCATATAATGGTGATGGGATAGTATTGTGCTGTAAGAAAGGAGTAGGGTTAAAAAAAAAACCTGGAAAGACTTATGTGAATCAATGCAAAGGGAAGTGAGCAGAGCCAGGAGGACAATGTACACAATAACAGTGATACTATAAGGAAAATAATTGTGAAGAATTAGCATCTTAGATCAGTAGAATGATCCTTGATACTTCCAAAGAACTCATCATGAAAAATGCAATCCACCTCCAGAGCGAGAATAGTTTAATACAGTTATTTATTTATTTGAAGTTTCCAACGTTCACTTTTATACTCTTTTGAGTTCCAACTTTTCCTTCTACTTTCATTAACCCCTCCTTCAAATGGCATGAAATCTGATATAAGCTATACATGTACTATCATATGAAACATATTTCCACATTAGCCATGTTGTGAAAGAAGAATTAGAACAAAAGGGAAAAACCACAAGAAAGAAAAAAAAGAGAGAAAATACTATGCTTCAATCTGCATTCAGACTCAATAGTTCTTTCTCTAAGTGTGGATAGCATTTTCCATCATGAGTCTTTTGAAATTGTCTTAGATAACTGTATTGCTGAGAAGAGCTAAGTTTACCAAAGTTGGTCATTACACAATGTTGCTGATATTTTGTACAATGTTCTCTTGGTTCTGCTCACTTCACTCAGCATCAGTTCATCTAAGTCTTTCCAGATTTTTCTTAGATATGTCTACTGTTCTCATATCAACTCTATCAGAAAGAGGAAAGCTGGGAGGGATGCACCAAGGAATGTAAGAACAGAACAAAAGCAAAGTTTCAATTTCTGAATTCACTTTGTGTTAGGAACATCATGAGAAAATCATAATCATAGGAGTTTAGTCTCATGATCCTTGGCCACATAACCTCCAGAAAGGAGGGTGATCCAGATCCATTCTAGGGGAATAGGTAAAAGAGGGAAATTCATCACAAAGAGTACAGTCAACTGCTATAATCCAATAAGGGATGTGGCTTAGGTATACAGGACAGAAATTAATATTTCAGAAGGGTAGGGAGAATTGTCTGGTGAAGACAGTGACTCATACCCAAATGATACAAAAGGTTAAAGAGTATTCTGAGAAAAGATAAGAAGATCACACATATTTGGGGACATAAGAATGTATTTGTAAGCTTAAACCAGTATTAATTCTATTATGAAAAGGAAAAAGAAGGAAAATATGTCTGTGGTCACAGTTGTTTACAAAGTCCATTAGGGAAAAAAAGTGAACCCTTTCTAGAATGGTGTTTTAAAACTGGATAAAATCTCATCTCTCTGGAATGCTATACATGATTCTAATAGGAGAAAGTTGAAAGAGAGGAATTTTCATGGACTCATAACTGTAAGAGTTTAACAAAAAGGAAAGAATATGCTTTGGAAAAGTCACATCCAGGTGGTGTTCTATTCACTATTGTCATGAGTAAAACATCTGCTATAAATTTTAAATGCTTTCCAAATATTAATGTGAGAGAAATTGTAATATCACATAAATTTCACCAATATGCACATTCCCTTCCTTGATTCAAATGACTAGAAAATTTTAAAGAAGATGTTTCTATTTCATATTATAGAATAAAATATATTGAAATTTAATAATTAAAGCTTTGTTGCCCACCTTGTGGAATTGCACTGTAAGAACTAATTATGTTCTCTCATCAAACTGATCACAATCGCACAGTATAATAGGCCTTATAAGACAATGGCCCACTTAGCCCATCCAAAGGCATCACAGGCTTTTTGGGGGGATTGGATTTTGTTTTTGTTGGTTTGTTTTTCCCAGATGTTGCCAGGAGCAATAATAGCTCATAGAGGAGATTTGTTCATAAACTCAGCCTCTATGGTAATATGATGAGGCATTAGATTCTTTTTACCACCTGTTCATGTTGGAATTGTAAGAAAAATAACTTCAGTTGCATTCTAAAAGAAGAAAACCAATTTATAGATTTTTATTAAAAAAAGTATGACAGTGACTTAGAGTTGAGATCTACAATCTAAATGATGGCCATCAGATTAATCACCTTCATGTTAGTTGTACCTAAGGAAGAATTGAGAGACTTCAGAAAGATTTTGCCAAACATTATAAATAATAATATGTAGTAGGAATCAGAATTAAATGAAAGATAAATTGATGGACTCACATTCATTATGACCTAAAACCTCCAATCTTATACTTATAATTAAAGAATGACTCTGATTAAATAGGCTACATTCACCTTGATGTTTACATCTTGGGAAAATTAAATTGGTGACCTGAAGTGATAGGAAAAAAAAAGACACCAGAAAATAATCAAATTTTTTTATATTATCTTGTGTTTTTAGACAAATAACCTGTTCTCTCTGAGCCTTCTTCATACTATTTTCTAAAGATCAAAGTGCTTTGAAAAGTATAACCTATTTCATAAAAATAATAGTTATTATTACTATTATCATCTCACTCTCATTAATTTCCAATGACATTCAGATAGAAATGGTCCTGGAACAAATGGATATCCTTTTTTATTCTTTTAAAATTATTATATGGTTTATTGCACAAGTGGAAAAATAATTTCTGTTTTTTATACATGGAAAAAGGTATTTGAATATAAAGTATTATTTCATAGATTGACTAAAAGCACACTCACTACAAATCTAATATTTGGCAGTGATGATATGAACCTCATAGAAGTCCCACATGATTTCACTCTCTAATGCTAGGACTTTTTTATTTTGAAAGTATTCCATTCCGGGGAACTTAGAGATTTGAATTGGGGGCATGGAGACATCTATTAAAATACTCAAATTTTATGGGCCAATGTTATATCTGGATGATTGTAAGTAACAATTGAATCTTAATAATAATTGTTCAGTTCAAGTACAACTTATTGGTTGAGTTCTCAAGGCTATTTTGAAGTCTGTTGTATTGAGATATGTCATCAATACAACCAAGAAAGATCATCATCAGTTTCTAATAGATAATTATAGCCATCAGGTCATGTCTTGCTTGTATGTATAACAGGATAAAATGCCAACGATTACAGGTGTCAAAAATTGGAATGTGATCCCTCTCACTGAAGTTTTTAAAGTAGATGCTACTTAACCACTTGTTAGGATTGTATGAATATATTTCCTGTTCAAATTAAAGTTAGTAGAATCATAGGTTCATAGGTAGAAGTTCATCTTGTATAACCATGTCATTTTTAAATATGAGAAAGCTAAGACCCAGAGAGGGTAAGTGACTTACCAAAGTCGCACAAGTAGCCAATGTCAGAGCTGAGAATTAAATCCAGGTGTGCTGTTATTTCCCCTGCAGGGCAATGCTTTTAAATTGGACTAAATTATTGTTTAAGTCTTTTCCAACTCTGAGGTTTTGTGAATCTGTGAAGTTGCAACTTCTCAAAGACACATTTTCCTTATCTTGAAAAAGATGGGGTTGTATTAAATAAAGTCCTTTACATATAAAACATTCTGTGATTCTGCATTTTTGTTGGCTACTGTTTAGTTGATGGAGATTTAGTCAGATTATCAAGAAATTGCTGCGTATTATTTCTACTTTACAGACATTTTCAATCTCTGTACAGCCTTGGGAAGAAAACAAACCTCCCTGCCCCACCCCCCCAAAACCAAACAACTACCTATTAAATTATCATATGATAAAATAGGTCATGACAACCCAATAGGGCTTTGACTTTTCTATATTCTCTGCAAATGCCCACACTTTAATAATTAAGTTTATTTCTGAAGCCCGGTTATAGTGTTTGAAAGCCCTGTTTTAGTTGAAAGCACTGGCTCCTGTTTTTCTTTAAGGCATTTCTTCTTTGCTATGTTTTCTTCTGTTAGGATACTGTTTGTCCATATTTTCAACAAACGTTTAAACATTTCAGTAAAAAAAAAAAAAAGAGAGGGCAACCTTTGAAAAGGACTTTAAGTTTGACATAAAGCCAAATTGAAAACTATTTGTGATCTTTATCAAAAGCAATGAGGCCATTAGTAGGATGGAAAATTGGGAGCATGAGAGGCAAAGAGGTTTTTTCTTTCTTTTTTTCTTTTTTTCCTGAAAGGGGAGCACAGTTAAAGGGGAGAGATGCTGGCTAGGTGGTTGCCGTGTTAGTCATGTTTGAGTTTCGGTTTTAACTACAGGAAGCTTAGTACAAAGTGTGCTTTCCTGGTTTCACTCAGGAAGAAGAGCTAGCAGCTTAAATTAGGGTGAGAAGAGTGAGAATCAGAAACAGATAAGGTCTTGGAGTAATTACAGCTAGCAAATTACTAGAGGTTTCAACATCTAAAGTTACCAGCTTCAATCAAGCTCCTATGCCTCACAGTTTCATACAGAGACAGTAGAAACAGGCAAGGGTCTTTCAGTGGCTTTATAAAACCTGACAATTGGAGCTGCTTTTTAGGGAGCTTCCAGGTGAGTTCTAATTAGAGTGGGAAGATTTAGAGTCAAAACAAGTTCAAACATGCTGTAAAATCATTTTGGTTCGAATTAATATATATTTGTAATAAGATGACAAGTTGCACTGTGCTTTACATGTTATAGTGTACACTTTAATGAAGACACCTTTCAAATGATTCTTCTAGTTTAATATATAAGGACATTCATGAACTACAGAGGGCCTTTTGACCTAGATGGTGAGAAAGAATGCCCACTGGTGGAACCTAATAACAAAATGATCAATTTATATGGAAGATAATATCCATTGGCAAGATCAGCTCATTTTAATTTTCATTTAGTTCCCCTCCAAACTTTATAAATAGGGAATTAATGGAAAGAAGAAATTTTATTATTACTTAGAAGAGCTAACATTTAGCAACACTCACATATACTGGTAGGAAAGGGAAAAATACAATACAATGTTTCAGAGATTGAGTAGGCTTATTTCTGAGGAAGCATATCTTAAAATTAATTAGTTGGAAAAAATAAATTATATCTTTTAATTCATTTAAGTAAATGTGGATTTAATTTAATAAAGAATCATAAAACTAGAATGGACTGTGCATACCATACAGTCCCAGCCCAGCATTTTATAGATGAGGAAAGTGAGGCCCAGAGAAGTCAATGATTTGTTAGTGATCCCACGCATACTGTCAGAGCTAGAACTAGAACATAACTTGTCCACCTGCTAAACTTTTATAAATTTTACTCTTTACAGTATGGAAATTTAGTTATTGTCAATATAATTTAAAATTCAAAGGTTTGCACTATCTTGGGATATAGATTGTAAATAATTGTTCAATCATCTCTAATATATTATTTGCACCTCCCTCACCCTTAACAATTCTAAGGGAAGAAATAAAAACTGTTAGCTGGGAAGTGTAAAACTTACTTAAGAAGCCTATTAAATGGCATTATAAAGCATACATCAAACTTAATATAAGTGATACAGTTTATTAGGAGCTTATATTTTTAATAATGATCTTCAACCTAATAATGAGAAAAATGATTTAGGAATCTGCCTATTCAGACATCTTAAAGATCATCTACTGACAACAACTTCTGGCTGTTTAGAATGGAGGGTAGGGAGCAGACCTCCCTTACTCAGCTTCAGCTAGGACAATATGGCTCAGGAAATAGTGTACCTCAACAAGTCATGGATTGATGAGATGATTATTTTGATGAAAATAGGATACTCATTAATTCACAAATGTCTTCTTCTCTGGAAAAAGAGAGGAAGACTTTTATTTACAGTAGATTTGCAGGGCATGGAGTGGGGATGATACAGTATTGTTTCCAACAGAGCTGAAGAAGCATGAATCCTAGGAAGAAGGGACATTACTAAGAGGATGTGACATAAATGAAGCAGTAATCGACAGACCCTTAAGACATACGCCTTCTGGACTCTATATGTTTGTGTATGTATGTGTGTAAAATCAGTGTTTGGCATTTCTAGTCCAGACAGCATGTGTGTATGTGTGTACGTGTGTGTGTGTGTGTGTGTGTGTGTGTGTGTACAAAATCAGTGTTTGGGATTTCTTGACCATGCGGGCTAACAAAGAACTTGCTACTTTCATTAAAAATAAGCATGTGTGTATCTACATAGGGGATAAGATCAGATTGTGAGTTTTATTGGAAGCTATTGGCTCCACATCTCAGTAAGGATATTGACTGTGCTCTCCTCTCTTGTGCTTCCTATTAGGCAAAGGAACAGAGCTTAGCCCTTCTGCAAACCCAGACAAATTCATAAAAAGCACTGTTTGGCCCAGGATATGTATCCATTGCCAACCCATTCCCATCCTCTTTTCAAGAATAATTTATGCATTTAAAGTAATTATAAGGAATGTTATTTTCATTATGTAAGTCTTTTTCAGATAGTAAGAATTGACTAAGGTAAGAACTTTCCTTGATAAGCAATGTGCTTGTAACATGTTTGTCTGTTTGTCATTAAACTAATCATTCCCCCATTGCTTAATTCATGGTCCTTATTAAATACTTCTCGTGGGTTTTCTTGTTTGTTTGTTTGTTTTTTGTTGCTCTTTTTTTTTTTAAATCACAATTGTATCTTCATTTTGTGGGGTTCAGCTCTCTAGGTGTTCTAATGACTAGTGTCTAGAAAATCCAAATAGAATTTGCATTTAACAGATTTGGAGTGTTGCAGGCTCCTTAATAAATGTCAACTAATGATTGGAAAAAAATGAAAGTTAAACTCAATGAGGTAACAGTTTGAACCTTTATGTTTTTGTTTAAAATTGTAAAATGACAAATTATTTATGGAAGTTGATTTTTTATATTTCTCTTAATGTTAATTTTAAGGAATTATAGACTTTTAAACTAGAGAAGAGAAGGCTTAGAACAGGAGTTATTAATGTTGTGTATCTATCTGTATGTGTGTGCATGTGTACACATTTATGTATGTGTATGTCATGAACCACTCTGTCAGTCTGGTGAAATTTATAGACCTCTTCTAAGAATAATGTTGTAAATGTATAAAATAAAATACATAGAATTACAATTGAAATACAAATATTAAATTTATTTAAGTTCATGACCCTCACCAAAACCTAATACAGTGTCTTGAATATGGTAGGGATATAATGTTTATTAAATGAATAAATTTATAATATATTAAATATAATAAATAAAAATGTAATAAATAAATTTATATAGAAAAGCTATCTTTTGCACATTGAATAATTTTGTAACTTCAAATCTGAAACAACATTTTAATCAAGTTGTTGGATTATATGATCATAGATTTAAAGACAGAAGGAACTTCAGAGTTCTTTCTTGTCTAGCCTTCTCATCTTTTAGATGAGGAATCTAGAATCCAGAGGATTTAACTGCCTTGTCCAGCATCATAGGAGCATTAAGTAGAAGAGCCAGACATTAGATTTCAGGCCTTCTGACTTCAAATCTAGTACTCTTTCTACTATGGAAGGACTGTGATTGGACAGTCATCCATTATCCATCTATCCACTGAAGTTATATAAATCATATGGTCTCAGAAAAGGTGCCTTCCCTCTCATGATTGATTATTTCCAATTTGTCCTGTTTATATCTTGTTTGCACATAGTTGTTTACAAGTTGTCTTTCCCATTAGACTGAGTTTCTTGTGAGAAGAGACTTCTTCCTTTGTTTGTGTCTCTGGCCCTTCACACTGACACATATTATGCATTTAATACATTCTTATTGACTGACTTAACACACAGTTATTACCAGACCGATGTAGTAATAATGTCATATTTATTACTTCAAATCGAAATTATCACCAGTATTTAAATATTCTCAAAGAACGTCTTTTTACAGAGTAAGGAACATGGAATTTCACATAATTACATTTGGGCATAATTGTGGACTTAGTTTGGTATATTTGCTCATACTTAAAGAATTATTTTTGTATTTCAAGTTTTGTTTTCTTTCTTCTACTAAGAACTCAGAAGGAGTTCTTAAACCCTTGAAAAAAAAACAGGCCCATTTGTAGGTGATGAAGCCCTTGTATCTCTTCTCGGAATACAGTTTTTAAATGCGTAAAATATGTAGGATTACATAGAAAGTTAATTATGCTGAAATTTAATTATCAAATTTTTAAAACAACAAGAAGTTCATGGATCCCAAGTTAAGAACTCCTAGCTTAGAAGGAACATGATAGCTGTCTTCAACTAGTTGGAAGTCTGTGATTTGTATAAACAATTTAGACTTGTCCTCCTAGGCTTCAAAAAGTAGAACAAGGACTAAAGAAGCAGGAGTTTCAAAGAGGAATAGTTCTTCTCAATGTAAGCAAATATGAATGGTCAAAAAAATGCAATGGACTTCTGATAGTATTATGTTCTTCCTTAGAAGGGTTTGGATAACCATTTGCTAGTATGTCATGGGGGAATAGGGCAGCTAGGTAGCACAGTGGATGGAACACTGGGGTTGTAATCAGGAGAATCTGAATTTAAATTTGGCCTCAGACACTTACTAGCTATGTTACCCTGGGCAAGTCAATCCTGTTTGCTCATCTGTAAAATAATCTGGAGAAGTAAATGGCACACAACTCTAGTATCTTTGCCAAGAAAATACTAAATGTGCCATGGACAGTTACACATGAATGAAAATGACTGAACAAGAACATAGAGGGATTCTTGATAAAGACTTAGATAGACTAGCTGCCCCCTGAATTTTCTTCAAACTTATAAATTCTTCTATCCTATAACTTTTATTAGGTCACACAGTTATTCAGAGAATTTATTAACACACTTTTTGACTCCACGTTCAGTATTCTTACCATTATGCTATTTAGACTAGTGTACTAATTATTTGATTAGAATTATGTTTTTATTGTTATTCTCATATGCAAATATACCTCAACTTTAGAAAGTTCTGCATCTTCTAAATCTCAAATAAAACAGGAGATGCCCTCTTAACTTCATATTCTTATTAATTGACTTAATGATGAGGTTGTTACTGTTAATAAAGACATTTTATGATGGAATAAAGAATTCTCTAACTGTTCTCATTTTTCCTTTCCATTTAGAGAATCCATTATAATATAGATTTCTGAAAGCATTTAAAATGCATTTTAAATGGTGAACACTGACATTCACAGCCATTTCATTCTTTTTTAATCCAGATTCTTAACAGCCTGTAGCAGCAATTCAGTAGCATTACAATTCCTGCCAATAACCTTATGCTACAAAAAAAAAATTCAGACAGCATTATCACTTAATGTAGCCAACAGAAATATTTTATACTGTGAACACTGAATCTACAAATCCACTTCAGATGTCCTTCAAATGGCTAAAAGATGAATTCAAGGGGATATGAAATGGAAAACTCACAAGATGGGGCCTGACTTTGATACTTACTTGGTCTGATAGAGTAATTTTGTCTCTATATAGTTCTTACTGTATAAGAAAAAAGAGGGGAAAGGGAAGCTGTAATGTGTCACCTTATCTAAATAAGGCACCTGTCATTCCTGAAATTCTGTTTAAACTATGATAGATGTTCTTATTCAATACGAAATATTCTCTACTCCCACTCCCCCCAAAAGCAAGTGCTTTTTTAAAAAGAAAGAAGTACAATAAGACCATATTTCCTAGCTGTAGGTGACTCTGAACAATGAAAATTCTCAAGCTTTTATCAAAGTGAGTCCAGAAGATGGAGAAAAGTGAGGCAGGAGTCTCAGGAATGCCTTTGAGATGGCATGCTAACATGAATGTGACTGCTGCTTTGACCCATTATGTTATGCTCTGTGTGGCCCTGAAGATTTCTACCAAAATTGTATTTTTTCCATTGAATCAGTTCTACTACTTATGTTTTTTTCTAGAGTATTTATCATTTTTATATTACAATAAAACTTATGCTAAGCTAACTATTAGAATTAGAACCATATTGCCTGAACATTTTTTTAAAAAACAAATCTAAAGAGTCTAAAGATAAACAGTGAACTAGTGAATGGGTGGTGATGGCCTAAAATTAATTTAACTGACATACTATTTTAACCACTTTTCTCTATTCCATTTTTCCCCCCAGGTCTATATCCTTTGTGGAGGACCTTTTGAATTTATTTCCTGCAAAAAAGATGGTGGTGCTCTCTCAGTCCCATAAAAAAGGAGCAGTAAAAGGAGGCAAAGAATACTTATTTAAATGTGACCAAGGCCAACACCAACTTTCTAGGCTACTAGAATAATCTGGGAATGTTTTATTTATTTTATACTGATTAGAGGAGCAGTTTAAGCCTTTGTAAGCCTATTTCCTCATCTGTAAAATGCCAATAATATGATTGTTGTGAAGATCAGTGCTGATGCACAAAAAGTTCTCTGCAACTTGAAAGTGCTAAGAAATATCCGTTATTTTTGGAATGGCAAACACACAAGGCAACACATTATTAATGACAGCAAAGGACTTGTAATATCATTAATATAAGTACTCCCTCTACCAGTGCAGATCACAATCCACCTATAACCTTTGGCTCTGTATCATTTATTTTTTGTGAGGCAGTCAGGATTAAGTGACTTTCCCAGGGTCACACAGCTAGTAAGTGTTAAGTGTCTGAGGCTAGATTTGAACTCAGTCCTCCTGATTTCAGAGCTAGGGTTCTATCCACAGCACCACCTAGCTCTGCCCCTCACTGTGTCCTTTTTAACCACATCTCTTTGTCAACCATCCAGAGAAGATTCACCCAATCACCCAATGGTTCTTTTCATATTCTGTGGATACTAACACAAAACTTTACTTAGCATTCTATTCCTCATTCTCATTATAAAACTGATACTCCGTCTTTGGTCATATATGTCCTTGATCTCTTCTGCCACTTCATACACAAAGACAATTTTCACAAATATGCTACAGCTTTCTGACACTCATGCATCTTTCCTTTTAGCTATATGCCACTGAGAATCTTCACAGACTGTAATACTCCATGATTCATAAATTATTGCATAGAGAATATCAGTAATAAAGAGGCTAACTTAATGGCAGGGAGCAGTCTGGTATCACTGTAAATATGATGCAGCTTCCCAAGTGCAATTCAGTCCAATCATCTCTTTTTCAATTCTGAAGATGGCTCAGTCCAATCTTTGTCTCTTCAGGTCATGTCTTGGCTTGCTGACTACCTGTAGCACCTATCTAAGATGTACAAGAATTTCACACCATATATTATTAATGAATTAATGCATGTCAAATAATGTCATAAATGAAGTGATGTGTATTCTTCCTTTTCTGTGTAACTAGCTAGGCTGATCTCTTAAGTAACCAATTTTAGTTAACTAAACTGAGTCTATAATCTACTTAAACTTTACCATCTATATTCTACTGCTTTACCATTCATGATATTTGATTTGTCCAACTGGGGAATTCTACCTTGGCATTTTTCCCCCATGGATGTCCTAGGATCCCCACTGAGGGTTTAGTCAACTAACATACTACATGAGGCCCTTCCAGAAACTCTTCACTTCTTGTATCTCCCCTTGAATTTAGCCTCTATTTATTTTTGGTATACTTATCTGTGCATGTGTTATCCCTCTATCCTTTAAGGGCAGTGACTTTTCATTTTTACCTTTGTATTTCAAGCACCTAGTACAGTACTTACCAGTAAGACACCAAGCGTTAGCTGATTGAATGTTTTTGTTGCCTTAATAAATATTTTCCACAAGAGTAAACTAGGAGAATTAGTAGGTAGGCCATAGCATTTGAAAAAACTAATGATGTATTGCCACAGCCACAAGGAAAGTTATAAAAAACATCTATTCTTCCATTAATCATAATATGATTACATCTCCGAAGACAGGCAAACTAGAGATGGAGATGGCTGTTGAAGAAATCCTTAGAAGTGGTATGATATAGAGGAAAACACGCTGACATGGAGTCAGAGGAACAGAGTTCAAATCCTGCTTCCATTATTTGTTATCTGTTTCACCTTGGACAAAAGTTGTTAAACTTTTCTGGGTTAAGTTGTTGTTCAGGCATTTTTCAGTCATGTCTACTCTTTGTGACCCCATTTGGGATTTTCTTAACAAAGAAACTGGAATGGTTTGTCATTTCCTTCTCCAGAAGAACTGATTTAAGTAGATGGTAACAATGAGCATCTCAACAACCACAACTGCTCAGCAGAGAGAATGTCTAGCACAGAGGCAGCAGAGACAACGAGCCCAGTGGATAAAGTTATACTTATTATGCCCAACATAAGGCACCATAATGACATCACCATAAGATTCTGGAAACTCTATAGCATTGTAGGTGTAAGTAATCTTAGCTGCTGTGTGCCTGTATGTGTTTCGTGTCATTCATGTTCTATACTTGCATGTGCTCTGCCCCTGTTAGTTGATAACTTATGAGATAGTGTAGCCTTTGTGTTAATGGGGGAAAGGTTCTTGCCATTTTATTTACTATTAAGATTAAATTCCTCTTATATATTATCTGTATATGTATACATATCTACATACACATATATGTGTACCTGTATGTGCAAACAAACATATATACTGCCAAATCACTAGTAAATGTTTTGGAAGTCCTAAGATGGGTTTCTTTGTTATCTTTGATAAAAGAGGTCTAAATAAGAGAGAAATGGAGACACAGCCTAGGATCACATTGAGAAGACCTTATCTTGTATCAGAGCTCTAAAATCATTGCATGCTTTAACTAGTATTTTCAAAGGTTCCTCTTTACTTTTTTTATAGTAAAATTTAAAATCATTGTTGCAAATGCTACTGTCAATACTTTCTTTATAGAAGCATAGACACAATTTTCAAAAACATATTTTTTCTTTAAAATGGGAATATACAATCCATTCATTTGATAACTTTTCACTCAACAAGTGTTGTTACATATAAACCATTGTGCTAGGTACAGGGGAATCTACAAAGATAATTAAGACCTGGATTCTTGTCCTAATGTGGCTTACTCCATCTCAAAACTGTATTAGGAAAAGACTTCTCTGACAGATACTTCACAATATTCACTCATTATTTTTGTTAATCATAAAGCATTTATAATACACTTAACTAATTTGCAAAGTACTTTCCGCACAA
The DNA here is from genome assembly GCF_900497805.2 of Vombatus ursinus. NCBI lineage: Eukaryota > Metazoa > Chordata > Mammalia > Diprotodontia > Vombatidae > Vombatus > Vombatus ursinus. The sequence continues at coordinate 19,340,001 of NW_020954557.1, forward strand.
CAATCCTGTGAGGCAATTAGGTAAATATTATTTTCCCTGATAATGGGAAAGAATAACCCGGTTCAGAAAAAAGCTGCTGGCCAGAAACCACAGTTCAAATCCATTCTTTTGTGTACTTAAAAAGCATATTTAAGGTGAATTTGAAACCAGTTGGTGGACATGTTAGAGATATCATAGACTATTTAATCATACTATTGGATGTTAAACCTTCAACAATTACACGAGTTTGGACTCTCTCAATTCTTCAACATACCAATTAAGAAAGACATATTGTGATTTTTCTTTCCTGTGCTCCTGGACTGCCTGGTCTAGATATATTGAAACTAGGCCTGATTAGACTGCTTGGCACTACTAGGTCAACACTGAAGTCATACTTTCCCCCCTTTTCCTATTGTGCCTACCCCTATGTTTATACCATAATGATTGTAGATAACATCAAACTACCTAGGTCTGAAACCTAATGATTTTCCCCATGATCCATCTTTGCATCGGGGAAATTTCGCCTAGTACTTCTCTTTTTCCTCTTTCTCTGTTGCTATAGCACACAAGGCAACTCTGAGGCATATGAATTAGCAGAGGCACATGTAAATACAAACACACAAGCATATATACATGTGCGTACTGAGAAAAATGAATTTTAATGCTGTCATTTGATTATTAATATTAATTTGTAATATTCCTTTCTTTGTTCAAAAGGCCATCTCTTATGTTAATTTACAGAGAAAATCCACTTGACCCATTTTAGCTGAGGAATGTTATCTACTCCCTGCTTCTGGGGCATCTAATTCATTGTTTACCCTATAAACAAAAGCCAGCCAGAGCTAGATCTCTCCCTGAAGACATGTCTTTGCTACTCCCCACATCAAGATTTTGGGTGACCTGGTATAGAAAAGGAAGACTGAGCCACTAAAGGCATGGTTGAGATGGCTTATGTTTTTCTAGCCAAGTTTGCTATAGCGAAACTGAGTTTCATAAACCAGCTAACATTCCATTCCTTAGAACTCAGAGTGGGGCATTATCTGCCACATCTGAGGAGCAGCCCACTGATGGAGTGGAGCTGAGAACTCTTGGCCTGCCTCCTCACTGAATTATCCACCAATTGGGATTGACAGAGAAGCCCCCAATGATGTACTGCCAGGCCAATCAGAAGGAAGAAACACATAGGTATAAAAGATGATGTTGGCCCTCCCTCTGGGTCTTTGGTGCAAATGGAGTCACTCCATTCACCTGTCCTTGATCATATGCCCTATTAATAAATGATATTATACTTGGAAAAATAGCCTCACTTTATTTATCAGTTAAATGTTCCCCAGGAACACACACACACACACACACACACACACACACACACATGCACTCACACACATACAAACACACACACCCTATACACATGACCATCTTCTCTTCTCTCTTGCAACTCTTGCCAAGTTACCTCAAGAAAAAATATTTCTCTCTTCATGCCAATATTGGGGAGGGGTGGGGGTGAGATTCATCCTAATCACAACTGATCAGCACAGAAGTAAAGATGCATTTGTACCAAGAAAAAGGAAAGTCATTAGCTTTGACCTGAAATTAGTGATAGTAATGGACCAGTGTCATCAGTTTATAAAGTACTTTTTAAAATCCTGAGAAGCTCTACAAATCTTAATTTACTTCCCTATTTTTCTTTAAAATTGCTTTTTATAAAACTTTCTGGCTTCTGTTTTTATTCTGTTATTGTCTATAGTTTAATTATTAGTGTTGTAAAAATATTGTTTTCACCTTCTTTTCATTGAAGATGTACAGTACTTCAGTAAGGAAATTTTTTTTTTTTTTACTAATTTAAGTTTTTTTGATGAAGCCTGGGAGACAAACCACTATTTATTAGATCATTTTATTGGGAGAAAGAGCTTGTATTCCAAGTTCTAAACTGACTTATTCTTTGTTAGAATTCAAACTTTCAGAAGTTGGAGAATGTCTACAATATTTACAAAAATACAAAATGAGAAAAATAAATATACTGATGCCCTCTGAAATGGTATGGGTTTGAAATACAAAGTTCAATTTCTATATTTCATTGATATATTTAGGGACATATCTCATCTTCCTACTTTTCTGGTCATTTTCTCTTTTCATGATTCCTTTTTCACCCTTCTATCTCTACTCTCAAATGTTTAAAATATTACAGGAACAAGCTGTTTTATGCCTTTTTTCTTCAGTGAAATGTTTCACAGATCTTCCATTAATGAATATGCTTTCTGAGCACCTAATATTCTGACAAATAGCACCTGGAATGTTCAGAATCGAATTTGGTCAAAAACTATTTGGAAGAATCTTAGGCTCACAAGAAGAGACTTTACCATTCCTGTGCATAGGTTACATAGTTCTAATCTCTGCATCATTAGGAAAGGATTGTTGTTTATATATAATAGTAAAAAGGCCTGTCTTTATTTTAAATACATTTTAGACTATACATTTTTAAATATAGATTGGACACTGAATTTTTTTAAACCAAAATTGTTCATTGATATTTCAAGTGATTTGGTGTCCATGGCTTTTAGATTATGACTTTTTGATGTTCACTTAAGCATCTGAAATGGCAATTAGGAAATTAGAAATTGTGAAATCATGTTATTTAATTTTAATTATAAATCCCACTACAACAATGGCTGTGATTAGACTAAAATATTCCTAAAACTCAAAAATATGAACTTCTCATTATTCTTATCTGCTTTTGCTATACCCAATTTGTCAGATTTAGGAGGTAGAGGCCCTGGTTAAATGGAGTTATTTATCAGTGATTACATCTCAACAGTGGAATGGACTCATTTACTGGCACCATGGAGATCAGAAAAACAGGACATGATATTCAGGGGAAAAACAAACAAAAAAAAATAACCCTTCTAGAATGTAGTTTAACCAGTTAGTATCCCTTAATTTATCACTATGTTTTTTGGGGGTAGAAATGTGTAAGTGGAATTCTGCCACACAACAATGAAGTTAGTTCTTAAGTTAGTCCCTATTTCAGTTCATTAATGAAAAAGCTAATGCGGAAGTTAAAAGCAACAGTGTAGCAGTTGATATTATTACTCTCTGCAGAAGTAGTATGCATTTTAAAATACACTGGTTTCTGAAAAAAAATAAATAAAATAAGGAAAACTGAAGGAAACCCTATTGAAACTTCCCCTAGGATAGATTTTTCTTTTAATATAGAGAAATCTTGAAACATGCAACCCAAGGTTTTACAATGTGCTTAATGTTCTATGAAGGCGAGCTCTCAGGGTATAGAGAGATTGTTCTAGCTCTTTGAAATTAGTCTATGATATTGTGCCAGTGCTATGTTACACCTTTTTAAGAGAATCAGTAGATAAAATATTCCCTCCTTTCCAAAACCATCTGTGAGACAGGAAATGTTTAGACTGTTCATAAAAGTGTAGTTGTTAACAGCCCCAATAATCACCTTTCATCTAGTTGGAAACCAAGGCAACATAATCATACTATAGGATTTTTTTCTCTTTTAATGGACAGTTTCTTTAGAGACAGCCATGAATATTATTCTACTTTAATGCAATTGGCATAAAAACTACCTGGCACATATTTGTGAAAGCAATAATTTTCTAGTGCCCAGTAATGTCAGCATTTTCATAGAGAACCATATGGTTTGCTATCCCTCCCATAAGTACAAAGTGAAAGCCTACATTTGGTATTAATAGGTAGTGATACACTTGCCTATCTACTACATGTAGAAGTAATTTTATTAGGCTGATCATTTGGGACATTCTCAGGAACAGGCATCAGAAAAGAGAGATACAAACATAATAAGTGGTATTAGTCAATAATTCCGATTAAGTATAACTTGATCACTAAACTTTCAAATGAATGTGACATTTCTTTTCTAATATATTGCCACATTTTAATAAGGTTGTAAAACATGACTGTAAATGTGAGAATGATAATATCGTAGCCAGGAGAGGATTATATAAAACAAATGCTGGTTAAAATGCATTTACTTGGAGTTTTACATAAATAAACATGACAGAAGAAGTAAGGAATACAATTGCCAATGTGTATCTGCTATGTTAGATTTAAAAAAAAAAAGACCTAAAATGTCAGAAGAACAATAGCAATGATGTGTTCAGAAATATATAGATGGCAAAAGCCAAGAAAGGAGCCAGAAATAAAACACGTGGCCTCAGAAATCTATAAACAAATAACAAAACATTATTAAAAAACAAATTAGTCTAGAAAGGCTATCTCAATAATGTAAATATAAACTCTTGGTAGAGTGAAGATGACAAAATAGAAAAAGCACTAAGCCCAGTTCTCCAAACATTCCCCTCCAAATAACTTTAAAATAACACCTCAAAAAAATTCTAGATTGAGAGAGCCAAGAAAAGGAGAGAGTGAAACATTATTTTAGCCCAACTGAGGTCAGAGATCTGTAACACCAGAATGGAAGCTGGCCCAGAGCCCACATGTATTAAACACCACTATTGAGACTAGCTAGTGATGACAGCAGCAGCAGGTTCAGGAGCTCTCATGTTAGAGACAATAAGAGAACTTAGCAACTGACAAAAAAAAAATTAGTATAAGGGATTCCTATGATAGCACTAAACACAGGACAAAATATATTTGGCAAATCAAATGTCTATGACCTAATTCTGGGTCATAGTTCAAGGGCACAGAAAAGCACTATCAGGAGAGAGGGAGTGGGAACCTGATGGATTAGTAATGCTTTTGATAATCAGAGATCAGGGTCCCTGAGAAATAGCATTACATCCAATCCCAAGGAATCAGAGACCCTGAAAAACTGAATTTATTAAAATTTCAAGGATTCAGGGGCCCTTACTGGGTAAAGACCAGAGCACAGATCAGGAAAGCAGTAATCATGTCTCTCCCCAGATCACACGACCCTGGAAGCACCAAAAACTTCTGAAGTCCTAGAACCAGCTTGGAAAATAGCAGTGCAAAAAAAATCTGAAACTTGAGACATTGCCCTTTACTCCCTAAACTAGGATTAGAAGCCAACTTTAACATGAATTTCAAAATCAAGAAATACGTTAGCAAAATTGAGCATACAACAACAAAAAATGAACCTGGACATAAAAAAAGTTACTATGGTGACAGACAAGATCAATTTATAAACTCAGAAGAAGACAATGAAATAAAAACTATTTCAAGCAAAGCCTCAAAGAAAAAAGTGTGAATTGGACACCAGCCCACTAAAAATTATCAGAAGAGCTAAAAATGACTTTCAAAATGAAATAAGAATGGTAGAGGAAAAATTAGGTAAATAAATGAGAGCAAAGGAAGAAAATAACAAAACATGGCACAAAATTACTGAACCATATAACACTTTAAAAACAAAATTAAACAAAATGGAAAAGGGGTACACAAATTCACTGAAGAAGATAACTCCTTTTTTCAAATAATTAATTTATTTTTAGTTTTCAACATTCACTTCCACAAGATTTTGAGTTCCAAATTTTCTCCCCATCTCATCCCTCCCCCTACCCCAAGATGGAGTGCATTCTGAATACCCTTTCCCCTAATCTGTCTTCCCTTCTATCTCCACCCCCCTTTCCTTATCCTGTTCCTCTTCTATTTTCCTGTAGAGCAGGATAGACTTCTGTACCCCATTGCCTGTGTATCTTATTTCCCAGTTGCATGTGAAAACAATTTTTTTTAAAACTTTGGGTTTCAAATTTCCTCCCTTCCTTCCTCCCTACCCACCCTCACTGAGAAGGCAAGCAACTCGATACAGGTTATTTATGTGTAGTCATGCAAAACACTTCCATAGTGGTAATGTAAAAAAACTAACTATATTTCCCTTCATCCTATCCCACCCCCCATTTATTCTATTCTCTCTTTTGACCCTGTCTCTCCTTGGAAGTGTTTGCTTCAGATTACCCCCTCCCCCAATCTGTTCTCCACTTTATCATCCCCCCTGCACTCTTATCCCTTTCCACCCTATTTTCCTGTAGGGTAAGATAGATTTTCATACCCAATTGAGTGTGTATGGTATTCTCTTCTTAAGCCAAATCCAATGAGAATAAGATTCACTCATTCCCTCTTACCTTCCCCCACTTCTCCTCCACTGTAAAAGCCTTTTCTTGTGTGTTTTATGTGAGATAATTTACCCCATTCTACCTCTCCCTTTCTCCTTCTCCAAGTATAATCCTCTCTCACATTTTATTATTATTTATTATTATCCTCTCTTAATTTTATACTCCAAATGACACTCCTTCATCTTCAACTCATCCTGTGTCCTCTATCTATCTATCTATCTATCTATCTATCTATGTACCTATCTATCTACACATAAAATTTTCCCCTTCAACTACCCTAATACTGACAAAGGTCTCATGAGTTATAAATATCATCTTTCTATGCAGGAATATAAACAGTTCAACCTTAATAAATCCCCTATAATTTCTCTTTCCTGTTTACCTCTTCATGCTTCTCTTGAGACTTGTATCTGAAAGTCAAATTTTCTATTCAGCTCTGGTCTTTTTTCATCAAGAATGCTTGAAAGTCCTCTATTTCATTGAATATTTCACTATTTCACTGAATGTCCAATTTTTCCCCTGAAGGATTATGCTCAGTTTTACTGGGTAGGTGATTCTTGGTTGTAATCCTATCTCCTTTGACCTCTGAAATATTATATTCTAAGCCCTCTGGTCCATTAATGTAAAAACTGCTATATCTTGTGTTATCCTGATTGTATTTCCACAATACTTGAATGATTTCTTTCTGGCTACTTATAATATTTTCTCCTTGACCTGGGAACTCTGGAATTTGGTTACAATATCCCTAGGAGTTTTCCTTTGGGAATCTTAGGAGGTGATCAGTGGATTCTTTCAATTTCTATTTTGCCCTCTGGTTCTAGAATATTAGGGCAGTTTTCCTTGATAATTTATTGAAAAATGTTGTCTAGGCTCTTTTTTTTTTTTTTTGATTATGGCTTTCAGATAGTCCAATAATTTTTAAATTATTTCTCCTGGATCTATTCTCAAGGTCAGTTGTTTTTCCAATGAGATATTTTACATTATCTTCTATTTTTTTTCATTCTTTTGGTTTTGTTTTACAATGTCTTGATTTCTCATGAAGTCACTAGCTTCCATTTGCTCCATACTAATTTTTAAGAAAGTATTTTCTTCAATAAGCTTTTGGACTTCTTTTTCCCTTTGGGCAATTTTGCTTTTTAAGGCATTCTTCTCCTCATTGGTTTTTTGGACCTCTTTTGCTATTTGAGTTAGGCTATTTTTAAGGTATTGTTCTCTTCAGTATTTTTGGGGGGTCTCCTTTAGCAAGTTATTGGCTCATTTTTTCATGATTTTGTTGCACCACTCTCATTTTTCTTCCCAGTTTTTCCTCAACTTCTCTTATTTGCTTCTCAAAAAAAATACTTTTTGAGTTCTTCCATGGCCTAAGATTGATTCACATTTTCTTAGAGGTTTTGGGTGTAGGAGCTTTGACTTTGTTGTCTTCTTCTGGTTGTATGTTTTGATCTGTTTTGTCACCAAAGAAAGATTCTATAGTCTGACTTTTTTTTTGCACAGTTTGCTCAGGTTCTTAGCCAATTACTTGAGTTTTAAGCTTTTTTTTGTCTTTTTTTGGCTAGGCAATGGGGTTAAGTGACTTGCCCAGGGTCACACAGCTAGTAAGTGTTATGTGTCTGAGGCCGGATTTGAACTCAGGTCCTCCTGAATCCAGGGCCGGTGTGCTATCCACCGCACCACCTAGCTGCCCTTAAGCTCTTTGTTAAGGTAGGGGTCTGCTTCCAGTGTGGAGAATGTATTGTCCCAAGCTTTGGGGGTCTGTGCAGCTCTTTTCAGAGATACTTCTAGGGACATGTAAATTTTCAGTTCTTCCAAGGTGGTATGATAAGGGGCGAGGTGTTTACTTCTTTCCTGGCCTGGGCTCTGGTCTATGAGTGACCACAAGCACTGTTTTCTGCTGGGGAACTGTGAGGAAGACTCTCTCTCCACTGCCACCACAAACTCCACCATGCCAGTGCTCCTCCTCACCCCAGGATCTCCACCAAGAACTGTGACCTAGATACAAGCATGGGCAAAGCAAGAGATTCCTGAGATCCCCCTCTGATCAGTCACTCAATTACCCCTCTGTCTGTAGCCTGAGAGCTCTGGGAAGCAGCCACTGCCCCAGGGCTATACGTAGACTGGGGCTGAGATCAAGCATCTCTTTCACAGTGGTCACAGACCTTTCCTACTGACCTTCTGAGTTGTCTTTGGCCTTTGTGGGTTGAGAAGTCTGGAAACTGCCAAGCTGCCTGTGATTCAATCCACTGAGGTCTGCTCCAGGTTTGTTGAGGCCTGGTCTTTGCCTGTGTGCCCATGCTGAACTGTGCTCCTCTCTCAGGCCAGAACACTAGACCTTTCCAATCAACCAGATGGTTGTCTTAGGCTGGAAATTTGTTTCACTCTGTCTTTTTGTGGGTTATGCTGCTCTATAATTTGTTTAGAGCCATTTTTTACAGATATATGGAGGGGTTTGGGTGAGAGCTCAAGCAAGTCATGGCTTTTACTCTGCCATCTTGGCTCTATCCCTGGAAATAACTCCTTAAAGAGCAGAATTGTTCAAATGGAAAAAGACGTACAAAAGCTCACTGAAAAAAATATTGTTTTAATTAGAATTAGGTAAGTAGAAACTACTGACCTCATGAGACATCAAGAAACAATAATACAAAGTCACAAAAATAAAATAAAAAAAAGAATATGTGAAATATTTCATTAGAAAAAGAAATGACCCAAAAATGGATAGAAGCGTGATAATTTAAAAATATTAGAATATCTGGAAAGTATGATCAAAAAAAGAGCCTAGACATCATATTTCAAGAAATTTTAATTAAAACTACCCTGATATCCTAGAATCAGAGGGTAAAATAGAAAGGGAAAAATCTACCAATCACTTCCTGAAAGAAATCCCAAAATGAAAACTCCCAGGAATGTTATAGCCACTTTCCAGGCCTCCCAGATCAAACAAACAGAAAGAAATGATCCAAATATCAATAATCACAGTTAGGATCACACAAGATTTAGCAGTTTCCATGTTAAAAGTGCAGAGGGTCTTTCTCATTCAGCTGGCCAAGATGCCAAAGGGGAAGAACGTCAAAAGGAAGAAGGTGGCCCCTGCTGTAGTAAAGATGCAGGAGGCAAAGAAAGTGGTCAATTCTTTGTTTAAGAAGTGGCCCAAGAATTTTAGTATTGGTCAGGACATCCAGCCCACAAGAAACCTTCCTCAATTTGTCAAATGTCCTCGGTACATCAGACTGCAGTGTCAATGGTCTATCCTTTATAAGCATTTGAAAGCCCCACCAGCAATTAACCAGTTCACCCAGGCTTTGGATCATCAGACTGCTACTCAACTGCTTAAACTGGCTCACAAGTACAGACCTCAGACAAAGCAAGATAAGAAGCAAAGACTGGTGACTCAGGCTGAACAAAAAGCTTTAAGCAAAGACGCTAATCCCACTAAGAGACCATTTGTCCTCAGAGCAGGTATTAACATGTTACTACCCTGGTAGAAAATAAGAAAGCATAGTTGGGAGTGATTGCACATGATGTGGACCCCATTGAGCTAGTGGTCTTCCTACCTACCTTGTGCTAAAAAGTGGGGGTTCCTTACTGTATTATCAAAGCAGACTGGGTCACTTAGTTCACAGAAAAATCTGCATGAGCATTGCCTTTACAAAGGTTCACCCTGAAGTAAAGGGAGCCCTGGCTAACCTGGTAGAAGCCATTAAAACCAATTACAATGACAGATATGATGAGATCCATCATCACTGGGGTGGTAATGTTCTGGGTCCAAAATCAGTGGCTCATATTGCCAAACTGGAAAAGGCAAAAGCTAAGGAACTTGCAACCAAATTGAGTTAAGAGTATATTTGATTTTTCCCTACATAAAAATAAAAATTTAAACAACAAAAACAAAAAAGTTTGGAGGGCTTGAAATTCTTCTGAAAGTCAAAAGAGTTGGGATTACAACCAAGAATAACCTAACCAGAATATAGTTCTTTGAGGGAAAAATGAATATTTAATGAAATAGTGTATTTTTAAGCATTTCTAATGAAAAGATCAGAGCTGAAAAGAAAACCTGACTTTCAAATACAGGATTCAAGAGAAGCATTAAAAAGGTAAACGAGAGAGAAACCATAATCAATAAGGATAAACTGTTTACCTCTCTCTATGAAAAGATGATATATGTAACTTCTACAAACTTTGTCATTATCAAGATAGTTAGAAGGATTCTACACAGAAACAGGGAGCGAGTGAGGTGATTATGTTGAGCTGATATTAAAAAAATTGGAAAGAAAAAAAAAGGATGCCCTTGGAGAAGGAAAAAGGTAGAGGAAGTATACAGGCATACTACAATATCAATCTATATATCTATCATATGTATGTATGTATGTATTATGTATATACACACACATATATACACATGCACACATGTACATGTGTGTATCTGTATTGTATATCTTGAATTGGTAATCAAAATCTATCCTACCAAATAGGTAAGGAAAAAGGCAAGGGGATAAGAGAAAAAAGGGGCATTGATAAAACAGAATGGAGATGAAAGGAGGCAGTGCTCAGAAGCAAAACAAACTTTAGAGGAGAAATGGGGAAGAGACAGTGAGAAAAAGAGAAAGAGAGAGAGAGAGAGAAGGATAAACAAATGAAAAAAGAATGGAGCAAAATGCCTAATTAGTAATAATAACTGTGAATGTGAATGGAATGAATTCACCCATAAAATGGAAGCAAATAACATAATGGTTTAGAAACCAGAATCCAACAGTATATTGTTTACAAAAAAACAAATGAAACAGAGAAATCCACAGAGTTAAAATAAGAGGCTGGAGCAGACTCCATTATGCTTCAGATGATGGAAAAATGCCAGAGGTCAACTTCCACTTCCAGGAGCCAAGATGGCGAAGTAAAAAGGTAGTCACTCTCACCCTCCTCTATCAACCTCTGAAAACCCAGAAAATATCACCCCAGAAAAAACCCTGGAGCAGCTGAACCAGAAGAAAGATGGGGTGCAGCAGTGCAGTAGCCCAGGTAGCTAGAGGGATTAATGGGAAAGGCACCTCTTACCCTGGGAGAAGAGGAGCAGTATGGAACAGGAGTCGCCCAGCCTTCTAGTGGAAAGACCCACTTTAGCACACCAGGAGGAGATTCTGGTGCCTCGGCATTCTGCAGCAAATGGGTCTCCCAGTGCCTCAGCAAAAATAAGGGAAGCAGGACTACAAAGGACCCCAGGTGGATAAGCACCCAGCAGCATTCCTCTGAAAGGAGCTAAAGAAAGTAACCTAGAGGTGCCAAAAAGTTCCAGTCTTGTTGATTCCAGCCCAACACCAGGTAAGCTGTCAGAACCCTACAGCCTCCAACTGCCAACCAGGAGATCCCGAAGCCCAGGTGGTCGAGCAGGCAAACACCAACAGCTGGACCTCTGAGTGCCTCAGTGAGGGTGGGGTAACTGGTGGAAACCAGCTCAGAAAACCACCAGGTGCCTCAGCATTCCACAGTAAAGGAGTCTCCCAGTGCCTCAACGGAACTAAGGGAGGCAGCACTGCAAGGGGCCCCAGGCAGATAAACACCTGGCAGCACTTATCTAAAAGGAGCTAAGCAAAGGAAAGAAAAAGTAGGCAACCTAGATCTGCATGAAAGTCCCAGCCTTGCTGATTCCAGCCCAACACCAGATAAGCTGCCAGAACCCTACAGCTTCCATTTGCCAACATAAGAGGCCCCAGTGCACAAAGCCAGTGACCAAGACCTGGGCTCCCAACACAAGAAGCTTGGGTCAGTGCCCTCTGCTTCCCAGCAGGAAAGCTCAATCTCTTTAAAGAACAGGGAATAAAAAAACACCATAAGTAAAAGGAAATGTAAGATAGATTCATATTATGAGAAGAGTGAAGATCAAAACAGAAATTCTGAAGAGGACAACACTGTCATCAAACCCACATCTGCAACATCAAAAGGGAATATAAACTGGTCTGAAGCCCAAAAATCCTTCTTAGAAGAATTCAAGAAGGATTTTAAAAGTCAAATGAGAGAGGTAGAGGAGTCCTTTAAAAGTACAATTGGCCAGTTGGAAAAAAAAGTACACAGAAGAAAACAAGTCCCTAAAACACACAATTGGCCAAGTGGAAAAAAAGTACACTGAAGAAAACAAATCCCTTAAAAATACAATTGGTCAACTGGAAAAAAAAGTACACAAAAGAAAATAAATCCCTTAAAAATACACCTGACCAATTGGAGAAGAAAGTACAAAATCTGACAGAAGAAAACAATGTGTAAAGAATTAGAATTGAACAAATGGAAACTAATGACTATGAGAGAGCAAGAATCAGTCAAACAGAAACAAAAAAATGAAAAAATAGATGAAAACGTAAAATACCTTATGGGTAAAACAGCTGACCTGGAAAATCGATCCAGGAGAGACAATTTAAAAATTATAGGCCTACCTGAAAGTCATGATGAAAAAAAAGAGCCTGGACAATATCCTTCAGGAAATTATAAGGGAAAACTGCCCCGAAGTCCTAGAACCTGAAGGTAAAATAACTATAGAAAGAATCCACTGTTCCCTGCCTGAAAGAGATCCCAAATTGAAAATGCCAAGGAATATAATAGCTAAATTCCAAAATTACCAGATTAAAGAGAAATTACTGCAAGCAGACAGAAAGAAACAATTTAAATATCATGGAACCACCATCAGGATTACACAAGACCTTGCAGCCTCTACATTAAAAGACTGTAGGGCATGGAACGTGATATTCTGTAAGGCAAAGGAGCTTGGAATGCAGCCAAGGATTAACTACCCAGTGAAAATGAGCTTGATTTTTCAGAGAAGGAGATGGATATTCAACAAAATAGGGGACTTCCAAACGTTCCTGATAAAAAGACCAGAGCTCAACAAAAAATTTGATCTTCAAGTACAAGATTCAAGAGAGACATAAAAAGCTAAATGGGACAGAAAGATACAATATGTTGTTAATAAGGGCAAAATGTTTACATCCCTACAAGGGAAGATGACACTTGCAACTCTTGAGAACTGTGTTGTTATTATACCATATTAAAGGAGTATACATAAAGGGGGTGGATATAACTTGACTTTGATGTAATGAGAAAAAAAATTTAATCAAGTGGGTTAAATGGATCTAAGTAAGTGGATTAGTCTGAGCTAAGAAAATGTACTGAGAAAGGAGGAGGCAGACAAGGGTAAATTACATTACAGGAAAAGACACAAAAACCTATTAGAGCAGAGGTAAAGAAGGGAGGGGGATGAGCATTGTCTGAACCTTACTCTCATCAGATTTGGCTCAAGAAGGGAATAACAATCAGTTAGGTATAGAAATCTAACTTGAACTATAGGTAGTAGGAGGGGAAAGGGGAAAGAAAAGGGAGGGAGGATAGAAGGGAGGGAAGAAGCAGTAAGGGTAAAGTGGAAGAAAAGGGAAAGGGTTAATAGAAGGGAGGTGGGACTGAAGGAGGCACTGGTCAAAAGCAAAACACTAGTGAGGAGGGGAAAGGAGAAAGGAGAAAGAAAAGCATAAACGGGGGAAAAAGGATGGAGAAAAAGACAGACATATTAATCATAACTGTAAATGTGAATGGGATGAACTCTCCCATAAAATGGAAGCATATAGCGGATTGGATTAAAAACCATAATGCTACAACATGTTGTTTACAGGAAACACATTTGAAAAAGACTGACACACACAGGGTAAAGGTAAAAGGCTAGAGCAAAATATATTATGCTTCAGCTGAAGTAAAAAAAAAAAACAGGGGTAGCAATCCTGATCTCAGACAAAGCAAAAGCAAAAATAGATCTCATCAAAAGAGATAAGGAAGGAAACTACATCCTGCTAAAAGGCACCATAGACAATGAAGTAATATCATTACTAAGCATATATGCACCAAATGGTATATCATCCAGATTCTTAGAGGAGAAGTTCAGGGAGTTACAGGAAGAAATAGACAGCAAAACTATACTAGTAGGGGACTTCAATCTCCCCCTCTCTGAACTAGATAAATCTAACCACAAAATAAACAAGAAAGAAGTTAAGGAGGTGAATAGAACATTAGAAAAGTTAAGTATGATAGACCTGTGGAGAAAACTGAATGGGGATAGAAAGGAACATACTTTTTTCTCAGTGGTACATGGCACATACACAAAAATTGATCATGTACTAGGGCATAAAGACCTCACAATCCAATGCAGAAAGGCAGAAATATTAAATGCATTCTTTTCAGATCATGATGCAATAAAAATTACATATAATAAAGGGCCATGGAAAGATAAACTAAAAAATAATTGGAAACTAAATAATCTAATCCTAAAAAATGACTGGGTCAAACAACAAATCACAGAAACAATCAATAATTTCATTCAAGAGAATGACAATAATGAGACAACATATGAAAACTTATGGAATGAAGCTAAAGCAGTTCTTAGGGGAAGTTTTATATCTCTAAATGCTTACATAAATAAAATAGAAAAAGAGATCAATGAATTGGGCATACAACTAAAAAAACTAGAAAAAGAACAAATTAAAAATCCTCAATTAAACACCAAATTAGAAATATTGAAAACCAAGGGAAAAATTAATAAAATTGAAATTAAGAAAACTATTGAACTAATAAATAAAACTAAGAGCTAGTTTTATGAAAAAACCAATAAAATAGATAAACCTGTGGTTAATCTAATTTAAAAAAAGAAAGAAGCCAAATTACTAGTATCAAGAATGAAAAGGGTGAAACTGCCACCAAGGAAGAGGAAATTAAAACAACAATTAGGAATTATTTTGGCCAACTATATTCCAATACATTTGACAATCTTAGTGAAATGGATGTATATTTACAAAAATATAAATTGCCAAGATTAACAGAAGAGGAAGTAAAATACTTAAATAACCCCATCTCAGAAAAAGAAATTGAACAAGTCATTGATGAACTCCCTATGAAAAAATCTCCAGGGCCAGATGGATTTACATGCAAATTCTATCAAACATTTAAAGAACAATTCATTCCAATACTATATAAACTATTTGGTAAAATAGGTAAAGAAGGAATCTTACCAAATTCTTTTTAGTATACAAATATGGTGCTAATACCTAAACCAGGAAGAGTCAAAACAGAGAAAGAAAATTATAGACCAATTTCTCTAATGAATATAGATGCAAAAATTTTAAACAAAATATTACCAAATAGATTACAGCAACTTACCACATGAATAACACACTATGACCAGGTAGGATTTATACCAGGAATGCAGGGCTGGTTCAATATAAGGAAAGCTATCAGCATAATCCATCATATTAACACCAAAACTAACAGAAACCACATGATCATCAATAGATGCAGAAAAAAGCTTTTGACAAAATACAACACCCATTCCTTTTAAATGCACTAGAGAGCATAGGAATAAATGGAATCTTCCTTAAAATCATAAATAGCATCTATCTAAAACCTTCAGCAAGCATAATATGTAGTGGGGACAAGCTAGAAGCATTTCCAACAAGATTGGGGGTGAAACAAGGATGTCCATTACCACCACTGTTATTCAACATCGTACTGGAAACGTTAGCTTTATCAATAAGAGAAGAAAAAGACATTGAAGGCATTAGAATAGGCAAAGAAGAAACAAAGCTATCACTCTTTGCAGATGACATGATGTTATACTTAGAGAATCCCAGAGAATCAAGTAAAAACTACTTGAAATAATAAACAACTTTAGCACAGTTGCAGGCTATAAAATAAACCCGCATAAATCATCAGCACTTCTATATATTACCAACAAAGCCCAATAGCAAGAGATAGAAAGAGAAATTCCATTTAAACTTACTGTAAACATTATAAAATATTTAGGAGTCTACCTCCTGAAACAAACCCAGGAACTCTATGAACACAATTCAAAACACTTTTCACGCAAATAAAGTCAGATCTAAATAATTGGAAAAAAAATCAGTTGCTCATGGGTAGGCCAAGCTAATATAATAAAAATGACAATTCTACTTAAGCTAATTTACTTATTCAGTGCCATACCAATCAAACTACCAAAAAATTATTTTATAGAGTTAGAAAAAATAATAACAACATTCATTTGGAAGAACAAAAGGTCCAGAATATCAAGAGAACCAATGAAAAGAAATGCAGGGGAAGGCGGCCTAGCCATTCCAGATCTTAAGTTGAATTATAAAGCAGCAATCATCAAAACTGCTTGGTACTGGCTAAGAAATAGAGTGGTTCATCAGTGTAATAGGTTAAGTAAATAAGACAGAGTAGTCAATGACTATAGTAATATATTATTTGATAAACCCAAAGACCCCAGCTTCTGGGATAAGAACCCACTCTTTGAAAAAAAAAACTGCTGGGAAAACTGGAAAAGAGTATGGCAGAAACTAGGCATAGACCAAAATCTCACACCATATACCAAAATGAAGTAAAAATGGGTACATGATTTAGATATAAAAGTTGATAATATAAGCAAACTGAGAGAGCAAGGAATAGTTTACCTGTCAGATCAATGGAGAACAGAAGAATTTGTGACCAAAAAGGAGACAGAGAACATTACAAAAAGCAAAATAGCTAATTTTGATTATATTAAATTGAAAAGTTTTTGCACAAATAAAGCCAATGCAACTAAGATTAGAAGGAAGGTAGAAAATTGGGAAAGGATTTTTACAACCAGTCTCTCTGATAAGGGCCTCATTTCTAAATTATATAGAGAATGAATTCAAATTTATAAGAATACAAGGCATTCCCCAATTGATAAATGCTCAAAGGATATGAACAGACAGTTCTTAGATGAAGAAATTAAAGCCATCCATAGTCATATGAAAAAATGCTCTAAATCACTACTGATTAGAGAAATCCAAATCAAAACAACTCTGAGGTACCACATCACACCTATCAGAATGGTCAACATGACAAAACAGGAAAATGATAAATGTTGCAAAAGATGTGGGAAAATTGGAACACTAATGCATTGTTGGTGGAGTTGTGAAATGATCCAACCATTTTGGAGAGCAATTTGGAACTATGCCCAAAGGGCTATAAAACTGTGCATACCCTTTGACCTTCTAGGTGATCTTAGCACTTCTAGGGCTATATCCCAAAGAAATGGGAAAAGGACCTACACGTACAATAATATTCATAGCAGCTCTTTTTGTGGTGGCAAAGAATTGGAAATTGAGAGGATGCCCCTCAATTGGGGAATGGCTGAGCAAGTTGTGGTATATGAATGTGATGGAATACTATTGTGCTATAAGAAATGATGAACAGGCTGACTTCTGAAAAACCTAGAAAGACTTGTATGGTCTGATGCTGAGTGAAGTGAGCAGAACCAAGAGAACATTGTACACAATAACAGCCACATTGTGTGATGACTAATATTGATAAACTTAACCCTTCCTGGCAGTGCAAGGATCTAAGACATCTCCAGAGGCCTTGTGATAGAAAATGCTATCCACACCCAAAGAAAGAACTATGGAAGCCAAATTGTTATTTTTTT
This sequence comes from Vombatus ursinus, assembly GCF_900497805.2. Classification (NCBI taxonomy): domain Eukaryota; kingdom Metazoa; phylum Chordata; class Mammalia; order Diprotodontia; family Vombatidae; genus Vombatus; species Vombatus ursinus. Next base: position 19,357,512 of record NW_020954557.1, read on the forward strand.
CTCCTCTGTTGAGTTTTGTTTCCTCTTTCTGATGGTTCCTCCTATTGGTTTTAATTTCTACTTACAACATCACTATGTGATTAATATGAATGTAAATGTACAGCCTATATCAGATTGCGTGCCATCTTGGGGAGGGTGGTGGAGAGGAAGGGGGAGAAAAATTTTAAACTCAAAAGCATATGGAAGGGATTATTGATAAATCAAAATAAATTAATAAAAAAATTATAAAAAGGAAAAAAGGAAAAAAAATAAAGAAAAAAATGAAGAAAAATATCAGGGGTGGCAATCATATTCTCAGACAAAGCAAAAAGAAAAATAGACTTGATTAAAAAAGATAAGCAATGAAACTACATCTTGGTATAAGGCATCATAGACAAAGAAATAGTATCAATACAAGCACATATGCACCAAATGGTATAGCATCCAAATTCTTAAAGGAAAAAGTTCAATGATTTACATGAAGAAGTAGGAGGACTCAGTTTTCCCCTATCAGAACTAAATATATCTAACAAAAAAAAAGAAGTTGAGATTAATAGAATCTTAGAAAAGTTAGATATGAAAGACCCATGTAGAATACTGAAAATAAAAAAAAATAAATTTTTTCTCAACTCTACATGGCGTTTTCAGAAAAACTGACCATGTATTACTGCATAAAAACCTCGGAACCAAATTCAGAAAACCAGAAATGTTAATGAACCTCTTTCAGGCTATAATACAATACAAATTGCATTCAATAAAGGGCCATGGAAGCCTAGATTAAAATTAATTATAGACTAAATAATCTAATCATAAAGAATAAGTGGGGCAAAGAACAAATCATAGCAATGATCAGCAATTCATAAAAGGAAATAACAACAATAAGGAAACATTCCAAAATTTGGTGGGATGCAGACAAAATCAGGGGGATACAGACAAAGGGAAAATTTATATTTCTAAATGCATACATTGATAAAAGAGCAAAAACATAGGTCAATGAATTGCACATGCCACTAAAAGAAAATAAAACTAGAAACAGAACAAATTTTAAAATTCCTTAATAAATATCAAAATGTAAGTCCTGAAAATTTAAGGAGAGCTTAATAAGACAGAAAATTTAAAAAAAAAAAAAGCAACCGCTGAATTAATATATAAAACTAGGGTCTGGTTATAAAGGGGAAAACAATAAAATAGATAAACCACTTAATTTAATTTAACAAAAAGAAGAAAATCAAATTAGCAATACAGAAATAAAAGATTGAATGAATAACCAATGAAGATGAAATTAAAGCAATTATTAGGAGTTATTTGTCCAATTATAAGCAATAAAACAGAAAATGTAAGTGAAACCTATGAATAGTTACAAAAACATAAAATAACCAGAATAACAGAAGAAATAGAATACTTTAATAATCCTATCTTAGAAAAAAAAAGCCATTAATTCACATCAAAAGAAACAATCTACAAGACCAGATGAATTGAAAAGAGAATTCTACCTAACATTTAGGAAACAATTAATCCAGGGGCAGAGTCCAGATGGTAGAGAAAAAGCAGGAAGCTTCCTGAGCTCTCCAATTTCTCTGAAAACAACTCTAAGTTAAGCTTCAAAATGAATTCTGCAGTGACAGAACCCACAGAAGGATGAAGTGAAACAATTTTCCAACCTGAAATACCTTAGAAAGACTACTTAGAAAGGTCTATCTCACTTGGGTAAAAAAAAGAATATAGCCCAGAACAGATGGTTTCCAGGAAAGTCACTGGGAGGTCCCTAGCCCCAGCATACTTCAGCAACTTCAGCCCTATGGTCCTCGCTAAGCAGGTTAGCAACACAGAGGTTTAGCTGTGAGGCCTCCAAACTCAGAGTAGCAGAATCGTGACTAGGCCTGGCAGGCCCAGAGCAGGCACAACTAAGCCAAGCTGCTCCCTACACAGAAGGCAGACCTCCAGGCTTGGAGCCCTTAGAGCACAACAGGTGAAATGCCAGCACCATAGGCCTTGGCATTCAGCAAGCCAGTGACCAAGATCTTTTCCCTTAAGCAAGAAACATGGAACAGTGTCCCATGTCATCCAGGAAAAGAGCTCAACATTAAAAGTCATGAAATACGCTATAAAATGAGCAAAAGAAAAATAAAGCCTTTACCATGGAAAGGTACTATGGCAACAGGGAAGATCAAAACACAAACTCAGAAGTGAAAAACAACGTCAAAATGCTTACATGTAAAGCTTCAAAGAGAAATATGAACTGGTCTGGAGGCCAGAAAAGTCAACCTAGAAGAGCTCAAAAAGGATTTTAAAAATGAAATAGGAGAGGTAGAAGAAAACTTGGGAAAAGAAATGAGAGTTATGCAAGATAATTATGAAAAAATGAGTCAAGAGATTGGTAAAGGAACCACCAAATGTGGAAAAAAGATGTACAAAAATTCACTGAAGAAATAATATCAAGAGAATTACTGAAAAAAAAAGTGAATGAAGGTGACCAAGCCATACCAGATCTAAAATCATATTATAATATTGTTTTTTTGTTTTGTTTTGTTTTTAGGCAATTAGGGTTAAGTGACTTGCCCAGGGTCACACAGCTAGTAAGTGTCAAGTGTCTGGTCTGAGGTCAGATTTGAACTCAGGACCTCCTGACTTCAGCGCCGGTATGCTATTCACTGAGCTATCCAGCTGCCCCTCTAAAACCATATTATAAAGCAGCAATAAATAAAATGGTGGATCAATGGAATAAATTAGTTACATAAGACACAGTAGTAAACAACCATAGTAACTAATGTTTGAAATACCCAAAGACCCCAGCTTCTGGGATAAGAACTCACTATTTGACAAAAAAACTGCTGAGAACTGGAAAACAGTATGGCAGAAACTAAGTATAGACCAACATCTTACATTGAGTGCCAAGATAATATCAAAGTGAGTACATAAATTAGACATGAATAATAATACCATAAGCCAATTAAGAGAGCAAGTTTACCTGTGAGATCTATGGAGAAGGGAAAAAATTATGACCAAATAAGAGACAGAGAGCATTATGTGATATAAAATGGATAATTTTGATTATATTAAATAATAAAAAGTTTTTTAGAAACTAAAACCAATGCAACCAAGATTAGAAGGAAAGCAGAAAGCTGAGAAACAATTTTTACAGCCAGTGTTTCGGATAAAGGCCTCATTTCTCAAATATATAGAGAATTGAGTCAGATTTATAATAATGCAAATAATTCCCTGGTTGATAAATATACAAAGGATTTGAACAGGTAGTTTTCAAATGAAGAAATCAAAACTATCTATAGTCATATAAATATATTCTAAATCACTTTTGATTAGAGAAATACAAATTAAAATGACTTTGAGGTCCTACCTCACACCTATCAGATTGGCTAATATGACAGAAAAAGGAAAATAACAAATTTTGGAAGGAATGTAGAAAAATTTAAATATTTATGCACTTTGTGGAGCTGCGAACTAGTCCAACCATCTTGGAGAACAATTTGGAACAACATCCAAAGGGCTATAATACTGTCCTTACCCTTTGACCCAGCAATACTACTACTAGGTCTGTACCCAAAAGAGATAAAACAGAAAGGAACCTATTTTTACAAAAAAAATATATATTTATAGCAGCTCTTTTTATGGTGGCTAAGAATTAGAAATTGGGGAGAGATATCCATCAACTGGTAAGTGGCTAAACAAGTTGTGGTGTTTTATTTTGATGGAATACTATTATGCTGTGAGAACTGATGAGCATGGTGGTTTAAATAAAACTTAGGGAGACTTTTATGAACTCATGAAAAGCGAAATAAACAGAACCAGAAGAACATTTCATATAGTAACTGTAATGTTATAAGAATGATCAGTTTTTAAAACTTAGCTATTCTGATCAAGATAGTAATAAGAAAATTCTGAAGGACCCATGATGGAAAACATTATTCACCTCCAGAGAGAGAAGCAATGAACTCTGAACGTAGATTGAAGCATACTTTGTTTTTCTTTTTGGAGACGGCATGTGTGGGGGGGTTATGTGTGTGTCTTTAACATGGCAGATATGGAAATATGTTTTTCATGACTCATATTGCTTGTCTTATTATTATCAAATTGCTTGTCTTCTCATAAATGAGGTAGGGGTGGAATAGAGAAAACTGGAACTCAATTTAAAAAAAAAGTTTAAAATGATTTACATGTAATTGGGAATATGTGATGAAATAAAGATATTTTTAAAGTATTGTTTTGGCTTACTGATAATTTCATCTTAAAATATAGTATAACTAGATAACTAGCTATTCTCAAATCCAGGAAGACCTGGGTTAAAGTTCTGATTCTTATACATACTACCCGTATGTCTGTGGACAAATAATTTATTCTCTCAGTGATCTAGACAATTCTCCAAGACCATAAATTGCAAAGAACATCGTTAGAATAAATTTTGTAACCCAGGATTTCCATATACCAATGAAATACCACGTCCAGTCCTACCCTCTATTGTCTTAATGATAACTACATCCTTCAAAGGAGGAGGAAACAAAAGGGTGAACTAACTATTCCACATAGTAATCTTATCAACAAAAAGTTGGTGGAATGAAAATGATTGGAAATATTGGGAGAAATGTCCACTCCTTAAATTATGTGAAGGATAGCAAAGTCAGATATAACCTATCTGCACCCTAGATTTCAGAAGATCACATAGAAAGAATAAACAGGATCCTATGGCCTAAAATTTTATGGAGGAAGTCAACTGAGAAAAGATGAGAATTTCACAAGAATCAAACTATGAAGAAACAAAGATAAGCTATTCCAATAAGAAGGAAAAGGAGGGTTTGTCAAAAGAAGGTAATTTGGTTAACCAATTTAGATATTCTGAGAGAGAGAGAGAGAGAGAGAGAGAGTGTGTGTGTGTGTGTGTGTGTGTATGTGTGTGTGTGTGTATGATGAAAGCAAGGACATAAAGTAAAGCAGTGAATACAAAAACATAACATCAACCTGAAATGGCTAAAGCTACGGAACAAAGGTAATGATGAAAAGAGGGTGGCTCTTTTTTAAAATCTACAATGGGAAAAAAAAGAGAAAGGAGAGGACTTCTGCTTATTGTGGGTTAGAGAATAACTCAAGATGTAAAGGATACAGAGCTACTTAAGGTTTATTTTGCTTCTGTTTTACTCAGTCAAAAAAAATTGGCCTTCTGAATGGAAAATGGAAGAAAAAATGCCTAATCAGAACCTGATACTCAATATAAGTAGCTAGAATGAGGAATATTTTACTATTGTGCTTGAACTTTGATAATTCTAATAGCTCCACTATCCCCATCCTAAGGAAAGTAGTCAATTGCTATTCAGACCACCTGACTATTGTTTATGATAGAGTCAAAAAATCAACCTAAAAATACAAATTAGGGGATCCATATCTAGGCAGCTGTTTATCTAACAGAATGTGGGGATTTTAGGGGACTAAAAACTCAACTTGAACCAATTATGGAACTGGAAACCAAAAGAACTAATTCAATTCTTTGAAAAATTATGAATGTAATAAACATCAACAAGCATAACTAACAAGATATATAATGAAACAAAAGGGATTGTATATACTACAACATTTGTTTTTCTCCACCATTTATAAGTACTGATGTTATTAATAATTTAATTGTTAAATATTAATAACTACTTATTTATATTACCATATATTAAATAATAAATACAATATACCATAGTAGTTCCAACACTGCCCTGTTCATATGTTGCTTCCTGGACTTCCTTTTGCTTTATTTTTAAATGATTCATTGATAATATTTTCTTCATTTTCCCCTTTTATTTGGTATCATTGGGAATCTCCCTAGATTCCCAAACTCAAACTAATCTATGAGTTTACTTCTGAACTAGAAGTGAGCTAAGTAGGGATAATTGTTTCTTTAGTTTCTCAAAAGAAGTGGGAAGCTATGAGAGAGAAGATTATAAGTAATGGAGGAAAGGCAGTGGTATGATGAGATTTGAAGGTCTCTCCCTAGAAGGAAAAAAAAAAAAGACAAGGTGCCATTAAAGAACATAGAACATAAGAGTAGAAAGGAGGAGAGGAACAAATCTGTGTGGAGAGATAGGCTTTATGTTTCTTCCAACACCCAACACCTTTACAAATAAGCAAAAGCAGAGAGCACCATTTCAGTTTTTCAACACTAATATTCCACCAATAGTGTTAAATGGATGTAAGTTATAAACCATCACAAAACAAAGCATTAATAATTGAAGGTAAATCTTACTAAAAAGGTGATGAAGAGATATGTGGTAGATATTAACAGGCTTCCAGACACAACAAATAAAGAATCACAAAAAAGAAATGGAAAAAAAGAATCTCAATATATGATCACAAAAGATGGCCTGGTTATCTGACAAATTCAGGAAAGAAACGAAAATGATAAAAATTTTGTTTAAGCCATATGTTTCCCAGACATCACTGTGGTTTAAAGAAAAAGCAAGAAAGATGATGAGAATATTGAGAGAATTCCTTAAACTTAACATGTAGGAAGACAAGTTATTTCAGTCTCTCATCACTGGAAAGAGCATTCAAAAATCCATTTGTAATTTTTAATTCCATTACATTACTAAACACTCAAATGGATTAGTATTCTCATTAATCTGAAAGTTGCTTTCAGTGATGCATATTTATAATACATCTATGCCAGTCTATCACATATGATTCTTACCCATAACTCTTCAGAGTTGACCACAACAAATCCACCCAACATGTTAGAGGCCTTCCTGCTTTCTTTCAGCCATACATACATTCATACACAATACATTTTTTACATTTAAATGTAATAATTCTTTTTTGTACAAGTTTAAATATGAGTCTACATGAAAATATCATATATAACTTTTAAAGAAAAAAGAGGAAATCAATCATGGAAGAAAGAAAAATAGGAAACAAAATGATACAAATATACAAAAAAGTATTGAATAAAAACTCGAATATCAATTTATACCAATCATACATGTATATACACAAACATACATATGCATAAATCATGTACATGCATGTATTTATGTGCATATACACACTTACATGTATTTATGTGAATATCTGATACATATAATTATGTCATGCTACTGTAAAACTCACAGGTAGGACAAATGCACGATAACATTCACAAAACTCTTAGAAAGCAGAGCCTCATTTCTCACAGATATGTTCACAGATTCGTACTTGATGTACCTTTTTTTCCCCCTTTCCTATATATATTTATTTCATCCTAACAAAATGGCTTAGTCTATTTTGATAATTCAGTGTCAGGAAGACATGTATTTTCAGAGAGAATATGGCAAAAAAATATCAAATTATAGTTGTTATCACTAAACAATAGGTGAAAGGATGGCAAGTCAAACCATTTTTAAAAGCATACAGCCCCAGTGAATTCCTAAATATCAAGCTTTAACTCAATGTCTTGGGATCTTGAAGCTGTCAAAGCATTAAACTCTAAAACTGGCACTATTTATTTCAGGAAACACTACAGATGAGCCTCAAGAGTTGTAAAAACATAAAGGCAAAGGATGTTGCAATGGAGAAAAACAATATTTACCTATAAAACAGCATTTCTAACCACTGTCTCAATAACACTAGCAAACAGAAAAAGCAACCACTTGTGAGGTGCATTTTCAATCATCCTGAAATGCCCTTTTAACCTAGCAATTTACTTTCAGGCTGTACATGCATTTTAAGTGAATATGTTGTTAAAACAAAGAAAGGATGTTGAAAAGTAAACTGAACATATCCTGCTCTGAAGAAGAATGAGGGGGAAAATAGAGGTCACTTAAATTATTTTCAAGAGACCTATAACTCAGAGATGATAATGATAATGAAATGATGGCAGAAAACCAGTAAGCAACAGTTAGCAATCTGATTATATTAGTGTGGTGTTACTCTTTTTTCATGGGTACCTTAACTCCTACTGAGACATACCACTTTTATCTGAAAGATTTGTCAACTATTAGGTCAAAACATAAATGGAACACATGTTATACTGGTGGCTGGACAGCTATATTATAAAATTAGCTGAAATTCACACATATACCTTCTTATGGTTTACAAAGCATGTTTTTTTTTTTGCCCCATGTCTCAGAGTCAAATGCCATACTTTGTATTTAGTAGAAGTTTAATAAATGCTTATGCACTAAATTATTTTCTCTTATAATCAATCAACAACAATTTTTAAGTTTCTTCTATTTTCCAGGGTCTGATATCATACATTATATGAGAAAATAATACATACATACATAATCATACAAAAACACATGCAAAATAAATACATAAATACAAGATGGGGGGTAATAATAGCAGGTCATAAGGGATTAGGAAACGACTCATCTAGAGAGCATTGCTTGACCTGAATTAGGTATTCCATAAGGTAGAGGTGAGAGGGGAATGCATTCTTGGGATGGAGAAAGGATGATCAAAAGGTATGGACATAAGAGACGGAGTGTTTCAAGTGAGGAAAAACAAGAAAGCCAATTTGGCTGGACCTGAGAGTGTGCAAAAGGCATTCACCCAAAGGAAAGGTCACTTGGAGCTAAGTTTTAGAAGACCTTAAATGCCACACTGAGTTTATATTTAGGGAGTGACTGGAGTTTACTGAATAATGGAGTGACATAATCTCACCTGTGCTTTAGGAAAATCACTTTGATAGTCATACAGAATATGGATTGGGGAAAGAAGAGAATAGAGACAGGAGACCAGTTGGGAAATTATTACAATAATCCAGACCAGAAGTAAGGAAGGAGTTGAACTATGGTGGTGATTATGTAAATAGAGTGAAGGGGGAAATGTGTAATATATTGTGGAGAAACAATATGATATAGCAACTGTTTGGGTTTGTGGAGTGAGGGAGTGAGGAGTCAAGGATGACACCAAGGTTTAGAAGATCCTTGTAAAAACTGTGCTACAGCCGTATTCTTCCCACTTCATAGATGAAAAGATTTAGTCTATGAAATGTTAGGTAAATGGTTTATGATGACACACCTAATACGTGTTTCTGGCAGGATACGGCAAATACAGAATCATTAATAACTATCTTTCTGGCAAAGTATTGGAAGGTATTGAATTCTTGTTATTTTCGAAATAACAAGAACAAAGTTTCCAGAGAGCATCATAGCAGCACAGGAATCAAAGGATTCAGAGCTGCAACCAACCTTAATGATAATCTAGTCCAATCCCCTCATTTTACAGAAGAGAAAAGTGGACGTCAATAGGGACCTGCCCAAAGTCACACAAGTAGTAAATGACTGGGACAGACTTTGATAACAGTTAGGTATTCTGAACTATGTGTTTTCTACTACATATACTGGCTCTCCAAATGGTTCATGTGTCAGCTGCAGATAATTTAAGTAGAACTGAGGTTAATGTTTCTATTCTGAAGTTTCTAGTCTGTCTGCATGATTTTTATTCTCTTTTTTTCTCTCTTTATTCTTGATTACCTCCCTTCTTTTGACCTTCAAAAGTGATGATATTTCTACTGTCTCCTTGTGAGACTCTCATGGCTTAACACTTTCACAGGAAGTTAACTGTGGTATTTACCTTAAAGCTTTCCTCATGGTTATTGTGTGGAATAAATAATCAAAAATAATTGCATACCAGTTTCCAAACAATACTGTTTTAGTTAACTTGAATTACCTCCATTCTCTGTGGTATTTAAGTTACTTCATCAAAAGGCTGCACTCAAAGACTTTTCAGACATAACTAATGTTTAGGAACTACTGTCATTTTATTAATCAGAAAGACATACATGAAATACACACACATGCATTCACACAAAGTTAAGTCTTTGCTTAAGTTTATGCATCAAGACAGTAAGGAAGTCAGGAATGGAATCTAGCTGTGGAAATGTGTTATGTTTGTATGCTATTCCAGGAACTTAGGACTTCCAGTAAAGATGCTTTTATTAACAACTAAGTATGTGCCAGACACTGTGCTAAATGCATAAATAAAACTAAACATACAAAAATAACCCCCACAAGTCCCTGAGATCAAGTAGTGTGTAGTCTAATGGAGAAAACAATATGTAAATATCCAGCTACCTATAAACAATATACAGAGTACATGAAAGTAAGCTGAAAGGGGAAGATACTATTAGATGGAGTTGGGATGGGAAAACCTCTTACAGTAAGCAGGATTTGAGGTGAGTCCTCAAGGAAATCAGGGAAAAGTAGAGATGTGGGGGAAGAACATTTCCAGCCTGGTGAACAGTCATTGCAAAAATACAAAGATAGGAGATGGGGTTTCTTCTGTGTGGAAGTACAAATAGGCCAGTGTTACTGGAGAATATTGAGAGAAGCAAGGCACAAAGCCACATAAGTGGGAAGTAGACTGACAATAAAAAGGTTAAATTTCAAACTAAGAAAGTTTATGTTTGATCGTGAAAGTAATAGGGAGCCACTAGAACTTTCTGAGCAATAGCACGGTATAAACCTAGGCTTTAGGGGAAAAAAAATATGTTAGCAGCACAGAGAAAGTTGACAGGGAATGAGGAGAGACTTGAGGAAGGAAACCAGTTAGATTACCTTTGTAGTAGCCCAGGGGAGAGATTATCAAGGCCTGAACCAGAGAAGTAATTGTATAAGTGAAAAGGAGGGGGAGTATACTAGAAATGTGAGGGTAAAAAATTCCACCTGTAGCTCAGTAGAGAAGATCAAAGAATCATTCTGGAAATTCCTAACTTTGCCATTTTGAAATTGATTTTTAACAATATACAGACACTTAGTGGTGATTTAACCAGAAATGCCAGAGTAAGTGATTACCACATCCATCAGGACTGATTTCCAGTTCAGCATTCTAACTGGGTGACTTTTCTGCTTCCTACTGTTTAATAATTATCTTTCCTTAACTTCATTTTTCTATGGCTTTCCTTTTCTACTACAGAGGAGGAGGAACCTGCTTCACTTTTAATATAATTTAATGTTGATTTAAGTGTTCCAAGTGAGCTTGGTGCTGAATTAAATATAAAACCATTTTATGTGTTTCTATGCCTTTTATGTGTTTGAAGGCTGCTGTCATATCCATTCCCCTCACCCCATCCCTATCCTCACCTTTGGTCAAGCTGAATGCATTTATATCCCTTAATCCTTCTTCATAAATCAGTCTCTCAGCTCCTTAATCATTTTGGAGGATCTTTTCATAACTTCCTCCAATTTGTCTATTTCTGAATCTGCATTTGAAATCTACATTCCAATCTCATCAGAGTCAAATAGCAGAGAATTCTCACTTCACATAACCAGGACACATTTGTCTGTTTGCTGGATTGGTTTTTCATCACTTTAAAAATGTCTCTCTAATATATTGTCCACTGTGATTGCTAGGTCTCTTCTGGCATTTTTACCTATCAGGTATGTCCCATTTACTGCCTGTCTCTGCTTTCCCAAAGTTAATTCTTTTTTCTCCAGCTTTTAGCTCTAATCATTTTAGCTCCACACTCAGAATTTTCACTATTTTTTTTTCAGTCTAGTAACAGCTGCAGACTGAGTGACATGACCATTCTGCTTACTCTTTCTGCTATGTCATTAACAGATTCAGCATGAGGGCAACTTCTATTAATGTCACTGATGCACACCCTACCAACCAATCTTATCTTAATCAATAGGAATAATTCAGAGTTTTGCTTATCACTCACATTTCTACTTTCTGCTTTGACCATTTGGGTAATAGATAAGTAATGTAAAATATTTTTCCCCTATGTCTGCTATGATTTAAGTTAAATACTTCCAGAAGCCTAAGTTAAGTAATGTTGATTTTAGGCAAACTTCTCTTGTCCTGTGATTACTGATTAAAAACTCAAATTCTTCTGTAGTATTGCATTCAAGAATGTAAGGTCAGTTTTGCACTATGATGAGGTATCAGTATAGGACTTTAAGGGAAGGAATTATATGGAATATTTTTTTAAATACTAAACAAATTTCCCTTTTTTTTCTGATGGAGGTTTTCCATTGGGTTTTGTGGCTCATGCCATCAAAACAAATTTTGAAATCATTTTTATGATTAAATTTATTCTTCTTGATCTAAATAAGGGGGTCTTGAACTAGGATCCACAGAATTCAAATGGTCTGTGGATTGATTTTAGAGGTTCCCTGAGCTTCGTTTGGAAAACAATTGCATCCTGATTTTCACTAACATTTAGCAGAAATTTATCATTTCCTTCAATTATGAATGTAGGGAGCAGACATTGTTTAAAGAATAGGTCTGATACAAATTTGAGTTAAATGAGACAATTTACAAACATCTGATCTTGATGTACATTTTTTGAGTTCAACTTTTCTTTTTGCATTATCTTGCTGCACTAAGGAAAACTGGATTTATGATTTAGGAACCTTAGTTGAGTTCCTTCTTTCATGTGTCTCTTTTTCACATCGCATGTGGTCCTTAGTGAAAGGCTTTAAGGTTTTACTATTTATAAGTTATAAATACTGGTTTATTTTATAATTAAAAGTTAATTGCTACTGTGTAGACATTGTCTATGAATTCTTGACTAGAGATGTTACAATACCCTCCAAACTTCTCTCGATAGTCCCCTGCTCCAAAGTGCATCACCCTTATAAACTGGAAAAATAATAAATCTTTGGATTAGTTGCCCTGCATGTCAAAAGAAAATTATGATATCCTTCTGATTTTTATCTTGATATGTGAACTTGCATTTATTCTTGTGTCTTAGAAGACATGCATGACTGCAGAATGATCTTTTAAAAATGTGTTCATCATTAATGAATTGTTAGTAGAGTTGAAACTAGTTTTGAAATTATAACTAAAAAGCTATAAAACTGTGCATGCTTACTCTTTGACCTGGAAATACCACTGCTGGATCTCCCAAAAAGATCAAAGAAAAGGAGGAAAAACAATTTTATAAAACAAACAAAAAAAACATTCTAGCAGCACTTTTGTGGTGGTAAAGAAATAAAAATTAAAGGCATGATCACCAATTGGGGAATGGCTGAACAAGTTGTGGTATATAATTTTGATGGAATACTATAGTGCTATAATGATGGGCAGGATGGCTTCAGAAAAACCTGTGAAATCATACATTTACTGATGCAAAATGAAATCAGCAGAACAAGGAGAACATTGTACACAGTAAGAACAATATTGTATGGATGATCAGGTGTGAAAGATAGCTACCCAGACAATGATCTGAGCCAATTTCTTTTCTTTTTCATTAATTAATTTTAATCTTAAATACACAGTAAGAAATAAAAGCATTGTCATGTGTGCAGCAGAATACAAGAGAGGATTTAAAAGATATAGCAACAAATTTCCATTTCAAGAAAACCTACATAATAAATACTACTACACTGTTCAGAGCAGTCCATCTTTCCTTTGCTTCCTTGTAAGTTTTCTTTTGTTCTCTGCTGTGCGCTTTTTACTTTGTTTTTTTGCCCACCTTCCTCCTCCCTCCCCTAAGGCTACAATTAAGCATACACACACAAACACATTATGTATCTACATGTATATACACATATATACATAAATTCACATAAACAAACATACTCATATATCTATAATCATACTCACATATAGACATATACATTCACATTTATCTATGTAAGACCATACTATGCTTGTTTGTCCACTGTTTCTCTGAGGGTGGATAACATCTTCCTTCATAAGTCCAGGTCTTTCCATATTTTTCTAAGTCCACGATTTAAAATAATTTCAAAATGACTCATGGAGAAAAAATTTTATCCACATCCAGAGAGAGAGAGAACTGATGAACTGAGTGCAGATTAAAGCAATTTTTTCACTTTCTTTATCGTGCTTTTTATATGTTTCTTGTTTTATGTACGTTTTTTTTCTTTTACAACATGTCTAACTGAAATATGTTTTGCATGATTTCACATGTATAATTGATTTATTTCTTGCTTTCTTAAGGGGTAGGAGAGGAGCAGATTGAAGGAATAGAATTCAGAACTAAACAATTTTTTAAATTAATGTTAAAATGTTAAAAAATACAATAGGAATGTGTTTATTAAAATAAATAAAATACATTAAATGAAAATATTAATGTGAAGATATTAGTTATTGGGAAATCTCAGGATATGATTAAACTAAAGACAGCAGGTTTTAGGGAATAAGGAAATTGACTTGAAGTAAGGAAAACCTGAATTCAATCCCTCTCTGACCCTTACTTTCTGGGTTATTTAACATTTCTAAGCCTTAATTTTCTCATCTGTAAAATGAAGCAACCCCTGTAGTACCTACTACCTTTCAGCCCACAGAGTTTTTGTGGGTCTCAAACAAGATCATGTAGAAAAAAAAAAATCTTTTACAAACCTATAGTGCCATATGAATGTTAACTAGTATTATTAATGGCAAGATCTCCAAAATTCTAACTTCCTGCTTCTAATATCAAATGTACCATCTTTGAGTATGATGAATGAAACACTTTCTTTTCAGGGGGTATACTATGATTTTGGTCAGTAATTGGCCAGAAGGTTTTTGACAATGAAAACAATATATGAGTTGCATGACTATAAATTGGATGTTATAATTTACATATTTATGTTGTAAATGACTTCTAAAAAAAAGCAAAATAAAAGTTTTGCCTACAGGATTTTGTTGCACAGCATATAATGTGTAGATATATTATCTGATAAAATCATCATTGACAATGATTCAAATGAATAGTAGAAATTGATCATTTTTATCAAATAATGAAAATAAGAATTCTTCTGGGGAATAGGATTTATCTCTAAATTAATGCAATTAATGATAAGTCACTAGACCACAAAATGTTAGCAATATGATATTAAAAATTGCTTTTGGTCATATGAAATACATTTTAATGGCTAGCAAAGAGAGATAGAAGCACTAAAAGATATGTGATTAAACTGAGATCATCATTTTAGGCCCCAAGAAAAGATTTTACTGAGTACTCTTTACTTCTGGTAATAAGGTGACACTTCCCCTCCAGATTAGTGCTTTGTTGGGGAAGAAAAAAATAGAACGTTCACTTGAAAGGAATTGGTTTGGAAATGTCAATTGTGTTTTTTGTCATCATATTATAGTTTTGCAGAGACAGAGAGAGAAAGAGAGAGCTGTAGAGAGAGCTCTGAGACAGAGAGACAGAGACAGAGAGAGACAGAGACAGAGAGACAGAAAGAAAGACAAGAAGACAGAGAGATAAAGAGACAGAGACAGAGACAGACAGAGACAGACAGAAACAGAGAAAGAGACAAAGAGACATAGAGAGAGACAGATAGACAGAGACACAGAGAGACAGAGACAGGCAGAAACAGAGAAAGAGACATAAAGACAAAGAGAGACAAAAAGACAAAGAGATATATAGATATTCCTTTGTATATTATACACATTACCTATATATGTGTAGTATATATATACATATATATATATATACTACATATATATATGTAAAACTGATGTTTTAGTATGTGGATATTGGTAAACTATAGGCAAATATCTCCTTCAAATGCCTGTACTGGTAATTCATTACTTTTAAAGTTGACTATGTAAAGTGTCTTTTAAAAATGTCACTGAAATAAGATCTAGAAACATTTGTTTTAGGATATATAATAATATGCTTTGTATATATATTTGACAGACACAATAGTATTTGTTTTCTTTAATTTATTTGAATGATTGATTTTTAAAGATTAATATTGACACTTCAATATAATATCACAATTGCGATGTAAAGCACTTATAACTAGCAAATTATTGTGTGTTTACAGTCAAAGTAAATGGAAGGTTATCTCTGCATTGCACCACAGTCCTCTCAATATTGCTCCTCTTCAGGAAATATATTGGATGGCATAATCTCAGAAATATTGCAAACTGCTCTGGAAGCCAGGTCAGTGCACAACTAGAAAATTGCTATCAAATGTATAATTCTTTAGTGTACATCACTCCTTGGATTCCTGCCAAGGGAGCTTTGTGGCAGGGAGGTAAATATCTCCAGAGGTGTAAACATGTATAATCAAGATCTCTGGTGCCCTGAGCTGATGATAAACGGTAAAGAATTCAACTGGTGACAACAATGGATGGGAAAGCTTTCTGGGGATCATCCAGCTATCTTGCTAAATCCATAGTAGACTATGGTACTTACTCCTTTTTTAAACTAACATTTACACACCTGTGGGGATATGTAGGATTTTTTTTTTTGCCAGTTCAGTTGAAGAAGGCTTTATCCTTCCCTTCTGAAATCTAATTACCAACATTTATGCTGTAAAACCATATTTTTATTGGTTAGTTCCATCACATTTGGTTCATGTACATTTGGGTATATATATATATATACACACACACACACACACACATATATATGTATATATGTATATATATATATATATGTATATTTCTCAAGAAGCATAAGCAAATTCTATAAAACAACTCATTTTAAAATAAAAAAAAATCCCCGTTATTCTGAAGTAAAATTTCCTAACTTCAGGTTTAACCAGATTGTTTCTGTACTAGGTCATAGCTAGAACAACACAACCTTTCTAAGTCACATTGCATGGCTACCTCTTAGTATCCTTCCCTTAATGATCTGACTTTTTTTTTCTCAATTGAAAGACATTGCTCTGTTTCAATGAATTTCCCATATTGGAAACATTCCATACCGGTGCATCAAACCTATAAGATTTTATGTGTTGTAGCAATCTGAAATCAATACTACAAACCTACCTTACCAAATTCAAATTAGTATGGCTGAGGAATCATTCACTGTTTTCATTTAAATTATTCCATGGATTAGGAAAAGTATAGCTTAAGGGCTAGAGGTACCTTTCTTTTCATCTGGGTAAGTTATTACAGACAATCTGTGGTGAATCAACCCCATCCCAGATCCCACCCCCACCAAGTCACCAGAGAAAACAAACATATGATAAAGAAGAAAGACAAACACATGGTAAAGGAAGGTAGTTCTTAACATAGATTATGGTACTATATTTTCACTCAATGATTTTCAAAATCATTTTAACCCTTCTTGATTTAAGAGCTCCCAGATGTGGTTTAGCTTGAGAGTTGATGTTTCTGTTTAAGGGAGTTTGATAAGACACACACACACACACACACACACACACACGTCTGTGTATATTTGTATATTTATATATGTAGATGTATATACATATATATGATTTTTTACATATTCAAATTGATCTGAGATCTTGCTCATTCAAAAGTTTCTTCTCATGATGCACATTACACAATCTAACCTTTCTTGCTTGCCTGTGTGACTCTGGCCCATGCCATTCTAAATATTCACAATAGGGTATCAACAAAATGTTCTGGAGGTCTTCCTCACTTTATACTGACATCATAAGGCTACCAGTTACACACTCACATAATCCACTTGCAATGCCTTTTCTTATAAAGCCACATCTTTTGTCCATCATTATTTTCTGCAATACTTTTCCTTGATTATATCTTTTACTCCCATTGATGAACATTTCTCATTGCTTACATGCTGCTGACTGCTCATATGCACCATGTGTCTTTCTCTTACCTTCTGTAAGAAGGTGGTATATTCTGTGGAATATACATTTTTAGTTGTAAAGAGGCAATGGTGTTACAAGTCTTGCTACAATATGGTAAAATGTTTGTAGTGAAAAGATGGGCCTTTGCTGTCATGGGAAGGCTTTGTAATTTCCCAAAAGTAATCAACTTGCGTTCTTCTTCTCTTTCAAATCTGGATATAAGTTCATTGTTCCTCTGTACTGTCTGTCCTAGACATATACACTATTGGACAAACCTTATAGAGTGCCCATTCATATGCATGTTGAATCTGGCCAATAGTGATTCTTTATCCATTTTGTCTTTCCCATGTGTATGGACAGGTCAAATGCTACTGAGTGATTACAGACCTTTTCAGGAAGCTCTAATGTATCCTGGACTCAACAATATCAAAGCAATATCATCTGTAAACAGGATCATTTAGAGAACCTCACCATCAACAAGATGCTTCAACCTGGATGTTTCACAGGATCTCCTCCATCAGAGATAAACAATTTTGTTGAAAAAATATCTCCCTTACTTATTCCTTCGTTCATATTTATTATCAGGAGGTCCCTGAAATTTTATTTTAATTGTTACATCTTACAAGGGATCTTAAATGATTTTGATGTTTGTATATGAGACAACATGCTATAAAAGGGCTGTTAAAATAGTATTTTTCCCTACCAAGTCCAATGTTGTTTTTGGGCTTTGTCTGGCTTATTTTTTTCTTTTGCAATTAGCAAACAATAAGCAAAATAGGTTCTCTTATCTCATCTTCCAGTGAGTTGTGAGATAGTATAGATGTGGTCCATGTTGATTACTTATGAAAGACTGTTGGTTTACCAATGGCTTCATTGAGTATGTTATCAATTCATGTACACCTACCTCATACAGGTTTTGAATAGGTCATAAAGTAGGCAGATAGGTGAGTAATTACTGATATTCTTTCAGCTACCTTTTTTTTTTGGTTGAAATAAGTGTTGGATTTTTTCTCCTACACCTTTGGTATCATGTACTCCTTCGACTAAATTATATATTGTTCTTTGCCCTCACAATTGTATCACCCATAGCATGTATCTCTTCCCTATGTATTTGATCTAATCCAGCTGCTTTTCCTTTCTTTGTTTTCTTTTGTGCCTTTTCTACTTCCTTTGTAAGCATCCAAGAGAGTGTGCCAGGGTCCAAGTGTGTTTGTTTCACTATGCTAAATGGAAAATAATTTTAAATATTTTTTGCATATCTTTTCCATTTTTCCTCTGGTTCTAGGCCTCTTTGCATTTTCATTATTGAATGCCCTTGTCATGGCTTTGCTAAGTTGAATATCAAGCAATACTTGCATGGCTACATATTACAGTTACAATAAACTATTTAAAATAGGAATTTTTTAATAATTTTGGTGTTTTTACTCTTTGGATAGGCAAAATGAAAAAGGTGAGAGTAGGCCCAGGCCTACTCTTAAAATGATCTGGGTCAACTTCTGTCTGGCCATGGACAAGTGACTTGACTTCTCCATGTCCTCAAGCTACTATCCAAATCAATAAATTGCTGAATAGTTGCTTATCTCCATTAATATAAAGAGTTTCCTCACACAAGGGACTCCCTAAAATGATATAATCATGAATTTAAATCAATAACAAAAATCTTATCATCAGCTTTATAATTTTCAATGTTTGTTTGATACTTATAAAAATCATCATATAATTTGAGTACAAACTTTGGAACAGCAAATTACAAAGAAAATGAATTCCTCATAAAGATAAATGGTAATTGTCTTAGGCTTGTAACCAAAGTCACACATACTGATCTCAGAAGAAGATAAGAGAAGATGAAGTTGGTTGCTTGGCAGAGAATCTGTTAAGTCAATAAAATGTCATTGACTCTACTTTCTGGATTCTCAGAAAGATGGAATGTGTTTATATAGAAAATCAGAAGGAAATTGTTCTTTTATGCTAACAACATTCCATCTCTTCTTTGTATTTCCTTCTTACTCCTCTTGACTTGTCTTATGCACAAAAAGTCATATATGTCTTCACATACTAAATGTTAAGGATTTAGAAAAACAATGATAACAAGGAAAATCCCATATCATAATGATAGCTTTTATTTTATTTTCACTACAGATCAATAAACAATTATTTGCTCACTTTCAAGAAGAAATTATATACAACTATTTTTTCCAGAGTCAGATCAAAATGTTTACTTTTTTTTAAATTATCAACAGCTTTGAATTGTTTTTGTAGCCTAGAACAATGTATTCCCCCTGAACTAATTTATTTCTACAAGACATGTACCACTGCCATGTTGTAGCAATGTTAAATCTTTCTACATTTGTCTGAATTATGTGTGTGTAAAATATGCACTCACAAGAAAACTACTTGGGGGCAGATCCAGGATGGCAGAGTGAAAGTAGTGACTTGCTTGAGCTCTCCCCCAAACCCCTCCAAACACCTATAAAAAATGGCTCTAAACAAATTCTAAAGCAGCAGAACCTACAAAAAGACAGAGTAAAAACAAATTTCCAGCCCAAGGCAACCTGGATAGTTGATCAGAAAGGTATATCACACCAGGCTAGAAGAGGAGTGCAGTTTGGTGTGGGCATGCAGGCCTCAGCGAACCTGGAGCAGGCCTCAGAGGACTGAATCATGAGCAGCTGTGGCAGTTTCCAGACCTCTCAACCCATGAACGCCAAAGACAACTTAGAAGGTCAGTGGGAAAAGTTTGTTTTGCGGTGAGAGAGAAGCTAGGTCTTAGCCCCAGTTCCCAAGCGCGGCCCTGGGGTGGCGACTGACTCCTGAGCTTCTGGCCCACAGACTGAGGGGTAATTGAGTGGCTGATCAGAGGAGGATTGCAGGGATCTCTTTGACAGTGATGAGGCAGGAATCTCTTGCTTTGCCCATGCTGGGATCTGAGTCACAGTTCTAAGGGGCAGTCCTGGGGCAAGGAGGAGTGCTCGAGTGGTGGAGCTTGTAGTGGCGGTGGAGGGGGAATCTTCCTCACAGTTCCAAGACAAGAAAAGAGTCATTGTGATCACTCATAGACCAGATCACAGGCCAGGAAAGAAGTAAACACCTTGACCTTTATCATAACACCTTGGGAAAACTGAAAATTTACAGGTCCCTAGAAAGATGTCTGAAAACAGCTGTACAAAATCCCAAAGCTTGGGACAGTACATTCTCCACATGGGAAGCAGACCTCTACCTTAATAAAGAGTTTATAACCCAAGTAATTAGCTGAGATCATGAGCCAACCTCGCAAGAAGTATCAGACCATAGAATCTTTTTTTGTTAACAAAGAAGATCAAAACATACAACCAGAAGAAGACAACAAAGTCAAAATTCCTAAATCCAAAGTCTTCAAGAAAAATATTAATCAACCCCAGGCCTTGGAAGAGCTCAAAAGTGATTTTGAGAAGCAAGTAAGAGAAGTAGAGGAAAAGCTGGGAAGAGAAATGAGAGTGATACAAGAAAATCATGAAAAACAAGTCAACAGCTTGCTAAAGGAGACCCAAAAAATACTGAAGAAAATAACACCTTAAAAAAATAGCCTAACCCAAATGGCCAAATGAGGTCCAAAAAGTCAATGAGGAGACAAATGCCCTAAAAAGCAAAATTGGTCAAATGGAAAAGGAAGTCCAAAAGCTTACTGAAGAAAACACTTCCTTAAAAATTAGAATGGAGCAATTGGAAGCTAATGACTTTATGAGAAATCAAGACAATGTAAAACAAATCCAAAAGAATGAAAAAGTAGAAAACAATGTGAAATATCTCATTGGAAAAACAACTGACCTGGAAAATAGACCCAGGAGAGAGAATTAAAAAAATTATTGGACTATCTGAAAGCCATGATCAAAAAAAGAGCCTAGACATCATCTTGCAAGAAATTATCAAGGAAAACTGCCCTGATATTTTGGATCCAGAGGGCAAAATAGGAATTGAAAGAATCCACTGATCTCCTCCTGAAAGAGATCCCCAAAGGAAAACTCCTAGGAATATTGTAGCCAAATTCCAGAGTTCCCAGATCAAGGAGAAAATATTACAAGCAGCCAGAAAGAAACAATTCAAGTATTGTGGAAACACGATCAGGAAAACAGAAGATTTACCAGCTTCTACATTAAGGGACCAGAGGGCATGTAATATAAGATTCTGGAGGACAAAGGAGTTAGGATTGCAACCAAGAATCACCTACCCAGCAAAACTAAGTATAATTGTTCAGGGGGGAAAATGATCATTCAGTGAAATAGAGGACTTTCAAGCATTCTTGATGAAAAGACAGAGCTGAATAGAAAATTTGACTTTCAAATACAAGACTCAAGTGGAACATGAAGAGGTAAACAGGAAAGAGAAATCATAAGAGACTTGTTAAAGTCGAACTGTTTACATTCCTGCATGGAAAGATAATATTTATAACTCATGAGACCTTTGGCAGTATTAGGGTAGTTGGAGGGAAAAAGTTTATACATATATATATACATATATATATACATATATATATACACATATATGTACATATATATACACATATATGTATATACATATGTATATATACATATACACACACATACATATAGGTAGATAGATAGATAAAGCATTGTGTATTATACTTTTACACATTGGTTATTATACCAATCTACATTGCCAACTGAAAGCTGTTGCATTTTAAGTTGTTGGGAGATGTTAGGAAAAGTGTCCATAGAGCATCTTTAAAGCATTCTATCCATAGAGAAAGTACTAGTAAAGGAAGGAATTCCTTGTTGTTCAATCATGTCCAACTCTTTGTGACTCCATTTTGTAGTTTTCTTGGCAAAGATACTAGAGTGGTTTTCCATTTCCTTCTCCAGCTCATTTTACAGGTGACAACCTGGGACAAATAGGATTTAGTGACTTGCCCACAGTCATATAGCTAGTAAGTATCTGAGGCTGGATTTGAACTCATGGAAATGAATCTTCCTGATTTCAAGCCCAGTGCTCTATCTATTGTGCTATCCAGCTATCCCAAGGAAATGCTAACACTGTGTTAAAATGGACATTTCAAGGATCAATAAATTTGAATACTACCAAATTCTGTTTGGTTTAAACCACTGGGACACAGCAATAATTAAAGATCAGTATGGCATTTTAAAACAGCTTTTCTTTTTCTAACAAATCATTTACATGTATGAGAAAACCTTTCAGTAGAATGTTCTACCACTATCATCCTTATAGGGCAAAAGGAAAGTGTGTTGTCATTCTATTGCTTAGGATACTCTTAACAATTAAATCAAACTGTTAATGATAGAAGGGACCAGAAAGATCATATCATTTAGCCCCTTCGTGTTACAGACATGAAAATAGAGGCCTAGAGGAAAGAGATTTGCTGAAGCCAAGTGTTTGGCATATTTGAAGGCAAGTTTTTGTTGTTTGTTTGTTTTTCGCTCTAGACACAGTCCTCTTCCAATTATATCATACTAGAAAGCCTAACTTCAAAATCTTTTTAAGCCACAATAACAATAGGCTTTTCTTTTGTGTATCTAAAAAAAAGATTTTGGGTCCCTGTTTTTGTTTTTATTCATATGAGGGGAAATATGTAAGGGGGAATAACAAAATAAATTTCTTCAAAATAAAGGTTGCAAGTAGCCTTGAAGATGGAAAGGAGAAATCAGAGATAAGATTGACTAGGTAAGAAAAGATTTGGTAGAAACTGTATCCCTTTAAATCTCTAATCTTTTACTTCTTTGTCTCTGATTACAAAGAACATGAGGCAAGTCCAGACAAAATTTCAAAATATATTCTTTTACTCTCCACTGTGATCCTCTTTACCAAGCCATAGTTAACAATTTTGTTGCCCTGGGCAACAGGACAGGAAGTACACAATGCCCTTGGGGCAGGCTGCAGGAAAACCATTCTGAAATATATTTTAAGGTACAATAAGGAGATTGGAAATACACAGACACTCCAGGACAAGAAGCCACTGGACTGATTAAGCTGCCACAGAGAAAGAGATCTGGATGTAGCTGGACCAGAGAGAAACTCACAAAAACTTAGAATTGGAGATTTGGAAAGTACTTCATTGACCATCTAGTCCAACCTATATATGAATGGAATTCCCACTATAACATAACCTGAAAACTTCTGATTGAAAATGTCCAAAGAGGGGAATTCACGCTCTCTCTAGCAAAAATGTTTCACTCATGGCCAGCTCTGATCATCGGGAAGCTTTTACTCATTATTCATCTGAACTTCGTCTCTAAGAAACTTCAATCTAAACAAGTCAAACCCCTGTTCCACATAATGACACTTCAAATGTTCAAAATCCCATTTAGATCTTCATCAGTTTAAACATCCCCATTTCTTTAAATGATCTTCTGTGACTTTGATCTCCA
Source organism: Vombatus ursinus (assembly GCF_900497805.2). Classification (NCBI taxonomy): domain Eukaryota; kingdom Metazoa; phylum Chordata; class Mammalia; order Diprotodontia; family Vombatidae; genus Vombatus; species Vombatus ursinus. Next base: position 19,381,312 of record NW_020954557.1, read on the forward strand.
TTTCCCTCACTATCTTGATCACCTCCCTAGGAACACAGTCTGGCTTGTCAATGTTCTTTTTAAAATATGATGTTAATTACTAAACTTACTCTGTCATTGATTTCCCTCATGCTGGACACAATCTCTGTTAATATAACCCAATTTTATATACTGCTTCTTGTTTGCAATAATACATTGAGAAACTTTGTCAAATACATTCCAGAAAGCCAACTACACTATGCCCATGATATTCTGTTGTCTACCAATCTAATAATGCTGTTAAACACCCCCACAAAAAAAAGTAAAAGAAAGGAAATTATGCTATGCTAACATGACATACTTTATTCTTCAGATATCTATATTGGTTCACAGTAATGACCATTCCCTTCCTAAGTACTACCTCATCATCCTTTAACAGTAAATTCTAGATATTTTTCAGGAATTAAAGCCAATCTCACTGACAAAAAGTTTGGAAAACACATATACTTTTGGAAAATTAAGCCAATATTCACCAACCTATGATCATCTGGCACCTCTCACATCCTCCATGATAGTTTTTTACAAAATCACTGACAATGGCTAAGCAACCACACTTGCAAATTGCTTCTTCAGGCCATAACTCACTTGGCTCTAATTTGAACTCACTGAAGGTTATATAGGGTCTTATCACTTTATCCTTTATATTGAGTTACAGTTTCCTATTAACCATTTTCACTGGTATCATCATAGGTTAAACTGAGAGTTATTATATTGAGTAGAAAGAACTCTTAATTGAGAAACCAAGAATGCTTGGGTATGAATGCTTCTTAGGTCACCTAGAATCATGGGTAATTAATTCCCTTAAATTTTCTGAGTCTCTGTTTCCTCATCTGTAATGGAGGTGTGGGGCAGTAACATTAACTTTTATATTTACCTCGCAGTGTTGTTATGGGAATCAAATGATACAAAAGATGTAAAATGATTGGCAAACCTTATAAAGCTATCTATGTCACTAATATTAAATAGATGTGCTGGTTGGTCCACTCACCATCTTCAGTAACTTTGTTTCTTTTGCTGTTGTTCAGTCTTTTCAGTTGTGTCTAATTCTTTGTTGACAAAGAAATTGAAATGGTTTGCTATTTCCTTCTCTTGCTCATTTTACAGATGAGAAAACTTAGGAAAACAGGAGTAAGTGACTTGCCCAGTGTCACACAATAGTAAGTATTTAAGGTCAGATTTGAATTCAGAAAGATGAATCTTCCTAACTCCAGGCCTGATATTCTACTCACTGTGCCATCTAGCTTCACCAACATTGTTTCTGTGGGAAGATAAATTCTGAAAGAGTGTTGTATCATGGAATAGTACCAGATGTGGAACTCAGCATTGGCAGTTACAAGTCATGCTCCTATGGGCCCAGTTAACTTTCTTCCTCGGTCTACTGATATGTTGAACGAGGATAAAATCGTGAACATTATTTACCTCACAGGGTTGTAGGATATTACTCTATATACTTGAAATCACTATATAAATATGAGTTACTACTAATAATATATTAATATAGTTCCAAACAACCAAAAGAACAAATGGATTTTGAAACATGCTGTTTATGATCAGCAATTTTCTGTATGGGAAGACAAGTAAATGCATCATTTAGTCTTGGGAGTTGAAAGGTTTTCTTGATATTAGGAAACAGTGTATTCAAAGGTTAAATAGGCACTGGCAAGTGTCATAGGATAAATGATAGGGATTTTTTTCTCTTGACATTTAGATATAATAAGCAAGTTCCAGATTTAGTACTAGTGATCCATTTAATATATCTTTTAGAAGATTAATGTCCAGTGATCTGCCAACCAGCTCTAGCAAAAAAGGTTAAAATATAAGATCACAGGTCAGCAGTAAATTTCTGAATTCCATTTGAAAAATTTGAATTTAACAGAAAAGGAACTACAAGTACAAAGTAGAAAAAGAATTTATTGATCAAAGTGTGGCAGTTCATGTATACCTGTTTCCATTTACAATAAAGGTAATGGGATAAAGTAATTTCTAAAAACACCTAAGAGACTGAGAGACTGCAAAGTATATAGTTACTATAGAAATCCATAAGAAATCCCTAATAAAAATCTATGATAGTTCCTCCTTAAACAATAGATAATTAAATCAAATTTATGTCTGCCATGTATAAAACAAAACTGAATGCATAAATAATATTTGTTGTCCAAACAACGAAATATAGTTGCCAAATCTATACTAACATACTATTAATATGTTTTCCTGATTCTGATCCTGCCTGATCACTCCATATCATTTGATACTGTTGGATAATTCTCTTGACCTATATATACTCCTGGAAGAGTTTTCATAACATAATTTTCTCTTGGTACTTTCTTTATTTGTCTGAAAACTCCTTCCTGTATTCTAAAACCAAACAATCTTTCAAGCTTCCCTATTTCTGTTGTTGTTGTTGTTGTTGTTCAGCCTTTTCAGTCATACTCAACTCTTTATGACCCCATTTGGGGTTTTCTTCACAAAAATACTGGAATGGTTTTCCATTTCCTTCCCCAGATTATTTTACAGATGCAGAAACTGAGGTAAACAGGGTTAAGTGACTTGCCCAGTGTCACACAGCTAGTAAGTGTCTGAGACCAGGTTTGAACTCAAATCTTCCTAATTCCAGGTTCTCCACTCTATGCACTGCACCATCTTTCCACTGAGGTTAGTACTATCCTTTTCGTCACCCAGTTTCCCAAACTCCCTATTAACCTCCTCTCCTCATTTCACTCACCACACATATCCAATCAGTTCTCAAATATTTTCATTTCTGCCTTTCCAATATCTTTTCTATCTATAACCCCTTCTTTCTACTCAGACATGCCCTACTTCATGCTCTCATCACCTCTCACTTGCAACACTGCAATAATCTCCAAATTTGTCTTAGTGCTTCAAGTCTCTCCTTGCTTCAATCCATCCTTTAAACAGTTACCAATATGATTTTCCTAAACATCTTTCATGATTACTATGCAATAAATTCCAATGGCTCTCTATTACCTACAGTATCTAATGCTAACTCCTTTGTTTAACATTTAAAGTTCTTTGTAATTTGATTCCAACCTCAGCCTATCCTTTTAGCTATATTTCATATTACTTCCCTCTATACACTGTTTAGCCAGGGTAGCTATTTTGCTGATCTTCAAACAGTCTGATTGGGCCATTTCACAAAAAAACAACAAAAAAAACCTTTGGTTTTATTAAATATTTACTTTCCCATTCCTTCCAATTTTTTGACTCTCAAAGGTTTGTCTCACTCATGATGATGCAGCCTCCCAGGAAAAATTTTCAACACTAGTTGAACTTTCACTAATCTACCCCAACTCATTGCTCAAGGTGAAGGAGTTGAAATATGCCTTGCTCCCCACTGCCACTTCCAAACTCATACTCTATCCCTATCACTCATTAACTTTTCTTCTTTTGAGGTTCACTCAATCCACATCTACCACACATCAAAAATCTAGTTGCTCTTTTTTTTTTTCTACCAGTCTCCAATATGCTTATCTTCTTTAATCAATCAGTTCTGTGTCTGGCTCAAAGTCTTTTTTTCCTCCATAAATCCTGTCTTCATACTATGTGACCTCAACATACATATTGATACTTCCTCAAATACCCTAACCTCCCAATTCTTTCAATTACTCATTTCCCATAACTCCATCCAACCTTAGCTACACAAAGAGATGGCAAAATGTTCCACTTCCATATTTATGAACTTTGAAATTCTTTTATGTGATCACAATCTATTGCAATTTCACCTCTTCCTCTCCCTTGTAACACCAGACCTGATTTATGTACCCAATATGAGTACACCTCTCTTAACAACCAAATAAGATCTGTCAGATATATTAGTGAAATTTTTATATGGCTGAAAACAAAATAAAACCAAATTTGTAGGACATTAGGCAATTCAATACTGATAGGCATGATATCATGGGTACTTTTAGTTATGTCCATATTAGGCTTATAAAGGCAAGAACTGTCAAGTAAACTGGCATATTTAGAATACTCTGGGTGACTAATAAATATTTGTTAAATTGATGAGACTTGAAGAAGAGACATTTCTATGTACCTTTTTACCTTTACCAATACGTATGTTGTAATGATCATTGATAGCATTATCCATTTATGCAGCTTGGGAACAGTAATTCTTTTAATGATTTCAATTGTGGGCTCAGAAAGAAATGGAGGAAATGTTTCATATCAGTTGTTATTTGGTTTGTTAGGGCAACTGTCACTGAATTAAAGTAACATTCTATTTGGTTTATATCCTAAGAATTATCTTTGCTTTCAGAATACCTAGAAATGTAATTATTTTAAGATATTAAAGTAGTGTTTCCAGGGAATAGAATAAAAACTTTGATAATGCCTTGAAAATTGGGAATTTGTAGATTTTTCCATGCCAGAGGATTTTCATTTTTCTGCTTATTAGTGTACTAATAAGTTATTGTGATATTGGGAATTTTACTTTAGCATTATAAAGGTCATGTGTGCAGAGTGACTGTGCTCTCAAATCACTAACTTATCCCTAGTCATCTATGCAGCCGGATATAACTTATGTTTTATAATTTTCTAACATATCATTGTAATCCTTTTTTTCCTAGTCAAAATTTACTTTTGCATTAACAACCTGGGGCTGGGGGGAAAATAATAAATATCAGGTTTCATAGGCTTTTCATTTGTTTGACAGAAAAAGTATGAATCTCTAAAAAACATTTGGTACAGACATATAAAATACAGATTTATGTCAAGAAAACTAAGAATTACGTGAAGTAAATAAATTAGCTACCATGTTATCCTTCCCTTCATAGAAGTGAGGCATAACATGTTTCTTATAGCTATTCTTATCTCTTGTTAGATATTTAGATATTTCATAGAGGTATCATACTGTCATGAATGGCATGATATTATTGGCTTCAAAGCCAAGCTGACCTGTGTTCATCCTGCCTCTGACACATAATATCTATGTGATTCTGGGCAAGTCTTTTGATAGCTCAGTAATCTAGACAGCTCTCTAAAACGAAATGGTGTATCTGCATTGGGAAATAGTGTTTACTCATCTTGGAGTTCCCAATACCAATAAAATCACAGGTCCAGTCCTATCCTTACCATGGACAGGCTACATGCAAAGATAATCCAAGGTAATGTGATCCAACAAGGAATTATTTACATCATAGTCAGTGCAAGTCACTCTAGGACGGAAACTATAATCCCTGTCCTCAAGGAATTTGTGGTTTACTGGAGAGACATAGTATGTACACAAAAAAATTATATACAAGATAATTTGAAAGAGGAGAGAATACTTATGACTGAATTTGAGTGGTGACTGTGTGAATAGAGAGAAGGGGTCAAATAAGGCATATGTTATAAAGGTGGGATTGATAATGCTTGATTAATTTATGGGATAATGAGGTAAGGAAAAGGGAAGAGTCAAAGATAACTCTGAAGTTACAGATCTGAAAGATTAGTAAAAAAGTGATATCCCCAACTGAAATTGTGAAGTTTACTGATGGGCCATTTTAGAAGAGATGACAAATTCTATTTTGGACATGTCAAATCAGATGGCACGTTGCATTGGAGATGCCCAACAACCAATTCATGATGTGGGACTCAAAAATAGGACAGAGATTAAGGCTCACTCTATTGATCCATGAGTTATTTGTGCCAGGATGATAATAGAGCTTAAGGGAACTGATGAGAATACAAAGAAAAAGATTATGAATAAATGAGAACTCAGGAGAGTTATTTGGGGATATCTACAATTAGTAGATAGGATATTAATGATTATTCAGCGAAGGACATTGAGGAGTGGTCAGACAAGGAGGAACAGAATGAGGAAAGGTTTGTATCGTTAAAACTTAGGGAGGAGAGCATAGCCCAGAAGGATAGTCTCTTCCTAATCAATTGTGCAGACTTGAAGATGAGAATTAATCAAAGGCCAATGATTTTAACAAGCATTAAAGAGAACAGTTTCAGTGTGGGATTAGGTTAGAAGCCAGAATGCAAGGGACAAAGGAATGATGGAAGTTAAGGAAGTAGAGGCAATGAGTGAAGATATATGATTCTTTCTGGAAGTCTGATTGTGTAAAGAAGGCAAGATAAAGAATGGTAACTTTTAGTGTGGGGGAAGTAGATTTAGGTAGAAGGGTGGAGTAAGTCTGGCCTTGTTTGTAGAGAGGAAGGAAGGAATGCATAGACTGGGAGAAATTAAAGATTAGAAGTAGAAATGAGATTATTGGCAAACTCCCAGAGGAGAGGGGAAGAGATCAGATGAAGAAGACAAAAAGACAGATTGTTTTATGATAAGGAAGGGGACTTACCATCAAAAGTTGATGGTAAAGAGGAGAGAAAAAAGGATATCATTGAGGGACATAGGAGTGTAGAACAGGAGAAAACAAAATACTCCCAGTATCTTTGTTAAAATAAGTGCCAAGGTTTGCTGAAGAAAGGGATGGGACAGGGGTGATATAGGAAGCTTCAGAAGAGAGAAGTTCTAGAACAGCTGCTGTTAGATGTTCATTAGGAAAGAATGAAAAGATGATGGGGATAGAATTAAACTAGAGAGAGCTGCATAAACATTCATGTTGTCAATTATTTGATAATTGAAATAAAATATCAATAGGGATGGGGAAAGGTAGATTTTGTCAAAAGAGAAATAAAAAAGTAATTTAGGCAGTGTTTTAGAGGTGGGGTAGGATAAGAGATAATTTGACTTTACCTTATTGAGGACAGAAATGCTAATCATCATTAAAATGGCCATGTTCCAAATTATTTGATTAATGAGATTTTAATGTAGATATGATAGAGGTATTTTTATTAGAAAAAATATTGGAACTTGCTAGTGCTTCTTTCCAATACCTATATCCTTCTGACAATGTAGATTCCATAAATGGCTACAACTGTAAGAATAGCCATATGGTAGGTGCTGATTAAATTAAAATGAAAGTACTGAAAGTCTTATACTACATAACAGCTGAAAAGAGTCTCTGTGTTACATGTATATTACACGTAGAAAAAATAGTAATATAGAATCAATTCAGTCATTCCCATTAATGTAAGAGGAAGATTAGTAAATATTTAGTAACCATAAAATAAACAAGTTACACTTTTCTGTGCTACTTCATCCCAGAGAATATAAAGGCAGTTTATGCTGATGCAGTCTCTTTAAAAGTTCATTCATTAATTCACTTATTTATTCAATAGCTATTTATTAAGTATACTTGAAGAGGGAGTGAGAAAATCAGGCATTTTAATATCTTCCCTGTGATGCTTGGCCTTTCAATTCCTTATCTTCAGAATTCTGTCTTCTGGACTGACAAACATATTTCTACTCTGAGAGTGTTTTTTTGGTCGGTTTTACTTCCCTCCCATGTAATACTCCTGTATAAATATCTTCAGCCTCACCCTCTCATCCTGTCATAGATTGCTGAAAAGTCTTAAAACAAACAACACCACCACCCCCATCAGAAATTACAGTCAAGGAAAATAGGAAAATTTCTACACTCCTACCTCTATCTTTATACCCAGTTGCTAGGTGAAATAATGGAAGAAATAGATTTTTTTTTTAAGTATCAGAGAGAAAGAACTTAAACAGAATAAAAAAAAAAACAAAGTACAGAGTGGAGTCTTTGCAACAAGTCTACTTTATAAATGAGGTAATATTTGAGGGATAAGTCTTGAAGGATAGGTCAGATTTCAGCAGGTAGAAGTGGAAGATATATTAGAGTAAGAAAGAGTACAATGAGAAAAGGTACTTATGTAGCTAAAAAGAAAACATGAAAGTGACAATACAAGACAAGGAGGTGTTTAATAGGAAGGAAACATAATAATGCCTTGTATTTATATGGAGGTTTAGGGTTCACCTTACCTCATGGGAACCTCATAAGAAAATATATGGCTAGAAACTAGTAAATTTTGGTTACAAGACTCAAATCCATGTCATTTGCCTCCAATTCTAATGTGTTTCTCAACATACATTGTTTCTTTGTTGGGAACAGTAAGATGGTGTTGGAAGGAGGGAAAATACCTTAGCACAAGTGGGTAATTGATTTTATTTTTAAAATAAAATTTAACTAATGAAAAATCATTTATGCTGTCCTTTCAAATAGCAATCTTTTTGCAAGTTCTATGTTTATAATCACATTATCAGCATGATTTTTTTCTTACTTTTAAAATAGATTAGGAAGAGATTGAATTCAATTCTTTTAAACTATAAGCACGGGATCACATAGTGTGTAGTTGAAACTGACAATTTCTTGTTGGGGCTGACATTACCACAAGCAAAACTATTTATCTTGACACAAAATGAAAGATTTGGGAGAAAAAAATCTTCTCTCTGACCCCAACTCCCTAAAATTTCATCCTTTGTTTCCCTTCATACCTAGGTTCACATCTTCATGTGGAGGCATGCATGTACAAGAAAGAATAATGCACTTTCACCAAGAAAATAACCTGGTTCTGGTGCAACATATATGGGGTACAGAATAATCAATCAAGATGAAAACCAACTTGTCATTTGCTGAACATCTCATATTTTACTGAATTTGCATGAGTCACTGCATAGCTAATGAGGGTCTGTCTCTCTACATGCCCATTCTGCATTGTGGTTCTTATTTTTCTAGGATGGTTGGTTAAGGCTATATGATGTGTGATACATCTTCTGCACAGCAAACAAACTTTTATCTAATATTGGAGTACAAACACATTGTTGCTATAACTCTTTTAAAAAAAAGAAATGCTTTCTTTGTGTTCCTTAACTAGATACTTAAAGTAATAGTTGTGTTTTTTTTCCTTCCTGCCAAAACTATTGCTTGAAAATTGCATTTTCTATGTAGTTAGATGATTACCTGATAATTAACTTTCTAAATGTGACAAACTCAAAAGTAGACCAGGCTTTCTCTTCCAGAAAACAGATATGATGACATCGATAAGAAGAGAGAAAAAAAATAGGAAAGGTGGTATATCTAGGTGAGATGGGTTGTTTATTGGATTAGTAAATATGATGCTATTTGTCACCTCTGTGCCACTTACTCCAATTTGCAAAGTTCTCTAAGGCTCTGTACTGATGGATAATGGCAGGGTTATTTTAACTGCTGCCACATGCCATTCTCCTCTTCTATTTTGTGGCTCAAAATACTAATTTCAATTTCCACTGCCTTTGTCTGGCACCATCATCAACTTAGATTTACTTGTCTAAGAGACTAGGGATTACATTGATGGTGTCAAGGGAATTATAGGATCAGAACTTGAAAAAATTAATATGTATTCCCATTTCTTCTCTCCATTCTATGAATGTGTTTGCTTGGCACTTTCGTATGTCACAGGAGTAAAAAGTCATCAACTGACCACTTTCTCATCTTTTCTAGTTCAGCTCAAGAGATATCCCCTTGGTTGACACTCTACTTTTGAAGTGAAAAAGTAGAATATCACCAATGCTGCATATAAGCATATGACCTAGCTTTACTAAGGCAGCACAAGGCATCCAGAAAGTACAGTCACAATACTCCTACAAGTCAAGCAGTATCTAGGGTGGGGTGAGGAAACAGAAATTTCAAGGGCTCTGGCAATACTTGAAGTCTTTTTATGGCATAAACAATTATCTTAGTGCCTAGTTATCAGGAATAATTATTTCAAACAGGCTACTCACAAATGGCCTGTTTTTCCTCTCTCAGTGTCCATTCCCCTATTGAGCTTCTCCTTTGCATACATTCTCTTCATTGTAACCTTCCCTGCTGCAACTGAGTGCTCATTTTGTGTTGCTTCTCTAGCCTGAATTTGTGTACTCACCCCAAGTGAAAAGATATTACCAGTCATAATTCTAGCCATAAATACATACTCACCAGCTTCCAGGATGCTGTATTTCTTCATTGCAATTATGCTCATAATACATGCTAGATCTTAAGCGTTCTTACCTCATGTACTTGCTACTTCTATCCCAAAATGGAATTGTCTACTGTTTAAACGCTATGCCACTAAATTCAGTTTTCCAAAATCCATTGAGCTGCAATGCTCAGGGTCCTGCCCACATTATTCCATTCTATGGCTATTCTGTGCTTTACAAGGATTTTACTTAGTCTGTAATAAGCAGGTAGTGTAAGGTTCTACTGCCCAGATTCACCTTAACTCACTTAGAATAAGCCAGTGTCCATCCCTCATCCTTTATTAGTGATCTAGTCCTGATTTAGGTATGTGTTCTACTTTTATACTTGTAAAATACATAATCAATATAATCTAGCTTCATTCTACACCTGCTGATTAGATACAAACATTAACATACCATTAGCTACAAAATACCCTACCAATTAGATAACGTATGTTTTCTACAGTTTCTACATGGCATCAGCCCAAGCCGTCTTGCACCATTTCCCTATTTACTTTACTAATTATCATTATATACATGCTTAATTTGCAGTAGCAGATCTCATATTTACTTCACTTTACCAAGATCAGAAAAGACTTGTGGCTTCTTACAAACTCTACTTATTTAGACATAGACATAATTCAGGCACCTCTAAACTCACTATGTGCCTAGCCCCTTGGAACAATTCTAGTCTCAGGTCAACTTAAAACCTGGTGAGTTCCTGCCTGAAACCACCATATCATGAGAAGACCTACACTATTCATTCTCTACTTCTGGCTAACTCTCCTGCTGACTCCCAGCCTACTCCACCTTCATGCTGACTGTCTGCCCAGTAGATATAGACCTTTCCAGCTTTCCTTTATATTTTGTCTTCCCTTATTAGCATTTAAGCTCCTTGAGAGCAGGGACTGCCTTTGTTATTGTTGTTATTTTGGTATCACCAGTGCTGAGCACAGAGCCTGACACATACTAAGCACTTAATAACTTAATAAACTCTCTCTCCCTCTCTCTCTCTTTCTCTCTCTCTCCTGACAACAGATTTCTCTCATCCTTACTCTCTCCAATAGCAAATCTAATCAAACATTATTAAGGAAAAGACTGCCCATGTATACGGATGTAGGGAAGACAATTCCCCTGACCCAATATATATTTGCCAGTGGTTTCTAGCTTTCCTTAATATGCTAAGAAGAATAATGTAAGATGAAGAATTGGGTTCTTCAATTTTTTTGATAGATATTTGCTTCCTATCATATATCATTTGGCTTCTTCTTCCTCTCCTCCATTCCAAAATTGGAAATCTAGGGGACTAATATTGTTGAAAATAAATCTGTTCTAACTATATGAATGATGAGAAACCTGGAAAAAAATAAGTTGAATTTCCCATATCAAATTTTGCTTTTAGGACTGCCTAACGAAGTACCAGCAAGACTGCACCTAACAGCTTTCGAAAAAGAAATAATAAAAGAAATTATGACAGCGTGTGATTTCAAAGCATAAAGTCATCACTCATAGTAAAAAGCATGAGTGTTTTTATAATCTTTATTGCAAGCATCTAAATTTAAAAGAGAATTGTGTCTTCCCGAAAACATCAATTGCTCTCATTTTTCATAAATGTTATCATGAAAGCGGCAAACAAAACAGTGTATTTCAATGTGTAATGGATGAAACAAACACACAAAAAAATCAAAGCTATAATTACACAGGTGTATAATATCATAAAATGCCTTAAGTTATGTTGTTTTACAAAGATATAAGTGGGGGAAGACAATGATGAAAATGTTTATGGAAAGATATCTGTGATACCAATCCAGACAGATAGGGAGAAATACTGTTGTTAAATAAAAATTCTTGTCCTCCAAGTACAAATCTCCAAAGTTCCCTCCATTCCAATTCCTCCTCTTCTCCTTTGCCACTTATCCAGTTCATTCAGAAATAACATTAATAGGTACCCTTGAGTGAGAAGGCCTCCTTTTATGGACTCTGCTATATTGTATAGGATTGTTTGGATAGTAGTTACTTAATGGGACTTCTAAAGCTTTGAGATGTACCTGATCCAAATCTCTTACGAAGCTTTATGTGGCTTCTAATTATGAAATGATGGGTCATGATCTAATATCCTGGGTCCCTAAACAGCCATACAATATTAAGGAAAAAATCCTTAAGAATTAAAACTGGATGAATTGCTTCAGAGAAGGAAAGGTAGTGTATTCCTGATCTCTGGAGGTCTTCAAATGGAAGATAAATGACCCATTTTGTTGTCAAGGGAGCATAAAGCTGGTTCTAGAAGGAACTTTAATAATCATATAGTCAAACCTCATTTTTTTTCTGAAGCTCAGAGAGAATAAGTAGTCACCATAGGTCAAGTATATTGAATGGCATAACGTTTAAGGGGAAGGTAGGTTGGTACAATGGATTGCTGGGCCTGGAGACAGGAAGGATGGAGTTAAAATTCAGCCTCAAAAACTTATAGTTAGTGAGTAACCTTGGGCAAGTCACAATTTCTGTTTCATCAGTTTCCTCAGTTTCCTCAACTGTAAAATAAGGTTAAGAATAACATTTACCTCCCAGAGTTGTGAGGATCAAATGAGATAAAATTTATGAGGCACTTAGCATAGTGCCTGGTGCATAGCAGGCACTGTTGTTGTTCTTCTTGTTGCTATTTAGATAGTAAATGGCAAAACCTGGTCTAAAGCCCAGATCCACCAGTGCCAAATTCAGCTGCTTCCCCAGATTATGGTTTGGAAGCCTCAGGGAATTTTTGTTGAGGTCAAGGTTGTCATACATGAACTCTGAGCTCAGAAAATCTATGATTTAATTATTCTTAAGATTAAAAAAAAAACTGTTTCCTACCCAAACAGTCACATATAATGGAAGAGCTAGCCACCATCTAGTTTCTCCTTCCTGGCTATAGAGAACTGCCAAAGAAATTCAGAAATTTGAGGTTTCACATAGCCTCAGTGTTAAATTGCCTTACCACTATTAAATTAAAATTCTGCTCCTCTTCTCTGAAAAAAGAAAAAAGTGTATAGAATCAATCTCTGAATAAACAAATAAAAAAATGTAGTATAGCATATTAATCCAAGTATATTTTTCCCAATTATATGCCTAAACCCATAAAAAGAAATCTCTTTGAAATTTAAATATATGCATATGTTCTAATAAATGCACTATCTAGAACAATATGTCTATATAACATATATCAGGCAATGGTATTCCTCTAGATCCTAAGAAGAATGAAAAAATGTAGAATATGTATATATATGTATGCATACATATATATGAACATATATTTTGTATATCCGTATGTATGCATATAGTGTGTATGTGTGTGTGGGGGGGGGTGTGTGGGTGTGTGTAGAGACAGAGAAAGACAGAGACAGAGAGAGACTGAGGGAGACAGATGTTTGTACTCATGTATGTGGGGCAGAGAAGCTAAGTGGTACAATGGATAGCATTCCAGGCCTGAAGAAAGGAAGACTCATCTTCCTGAGTTCAAATCTGGTTTCAGGCACTTACGAGCTATGTAATGCTGGGCAAGTCACTTACTGGCTATTTGTCTCAGTTTCCTCACTTGTAAAATGAGTCAGAGAAGGAAATGGTAAACCACCCCAATAGCTTTGCCAAGAAAATCCCAAATGGAATTATGAAGAGTCAGATATGACTGAAAGCCCTGAACAACAACAAATTCATTGATGTGTATATATGCATATATGCAAGTGTGGGTATGTGTCTATATGTATGCATATAAATATCAATTACATGCATGTATATGTCCATGTGTATGCACTATTTGGTATGTGCATATGTTAATGTATGTATACTCTTTCTTCATTCTTCCTGAGACATCCATAACATATAGATCTATATATGCATAAATAACATCTGCATAAATGTTTGTACATATGTGCATATATGCACAGTATGTGAAATGTGCAAAAATGCAATATGTACTTATATGTATATGTGAAAATAACATATGTAAACATCCTTAGGCTCACATACATATATACACTTATGTGTACAATCTATACATGTGTGCATACACACAAATACACAAATTATACATGCATACCCTGAAAAATAACACCAATTATAGGTTATTCTGAAATTTCACACAATCCAGATTTGAGAATAAATTAAGATATTTTCCCTAACCAATATGATGAATACAAGTTTCAGACTCATTTCAAGAAATTATCAACAAAGGGATAAGAGTTTCAGTTCTACACAATAAATTTGTAACTCATTTGATATGAAGTCATTGGTGATTTTTAAACAATCAAACATATTCTTAATCCATATTCTGATCTTCATATAAGTAACAGAGATGTTTCTATCATACAATATGTGTGAAAAGTGATCAAATGGAATAATATATCTTTTACATATATACAACACTTCAAAACATTTTACATATATTATTTTGATTTGACTCTCATCATAAACTTGTGTGGTAGGTACTACAAATATTGTAATCCCCATATAACAGATGACAAAACTTGGGCTCAACAAGAGTAAATAACTTCTCCATGTCAGAGGCAGGGTTTGGACACAGGTTTGATTCCAGGACAAGAATTCATTCCATTACACCATTATGCTTCTCAAGTACAAATGAAGATCTTTGCTTAATTGTTACCCTATGAAATTTTTTTTCCTGGGAACATTGTCCCCTCATTAGTGACTTTCTCCTCAGGTCCACCATTTTAGGAAGTACTCCAATGGTACTTTACCTCATTTTCACCTCTACTATCTCTAGACACCTCTTCCTTCTGCTTGTTTGCCCCATTATCCTTCTTCCTCCCTCTATTTCCAGCCTCTCTGTATGTGTTATCTTCTTCTATTAGAACAGAATCTTGTAGAGGCTAAGGACTGTCTTGCTTTAATGTATTTGTATTCCTAGAACTTAGCACAGGGACAAAGCTTGATAGGGTACTCTGTCTCTGTCTCCCTCTATCTTTCTGACTCTGTGTATTTATCTCTCTGTACCTGTCTTTCAGTCTCTGTCTCTACCTCATCTATATCTATCTATCTATCTATCTATCTATCTATCTATCTATCTATCTATCTATCTATCTAT
>NW_020954557.1:19396257-19427304 GCF_900497805.2 Vombatus ursinus
TATCTATCTATCTATCTATCTATCTATCTATCTATCTATCTATCTATATCTACCTATTGTAACTGATGTTCTATAGAAAAAGCACATCCACTTCATTGGAATGAAGAGAAAATGGGACAATCTACTTCCAGAACCTGTTATCCATTGTACACCTTGGTCAGATGAAACTACTCTAATGATATTTCTCAGAGTCGAGAGGACAGGAGCATCACAAGAGGGTTTTTACCCCCTTGAATTTGCATATGCTGCCCAGAAGCAAGCTCCCTCTCTCTCTCTCTCTCTCTCTCTCTCTCTCTCTCACACACACACACACACACACACACACACAGACTGAAAAGGAATTGGCCAATTCTGTTTCCTATAAACTCTCCCGTCCAATTTTCCAGCTAAGCTAATTTATCTAGGCCAATTTGGGACACAAAAAACACTGCTGATCAGGTCCTGAAGCAGTTTGGAGATGAAATTAGAGCCAGGACAGGTAAAGAAACAAGCCAGAGTTCCCCCACATTTGAACCCATTTAAAGGTATATTTCCAGGCAATCTATGTTTCCTTATATCTAAATCAACCAGATATATGAGATTCTAGTTTATTGTAGAAATGTTGCATTCTGTGTGGGATTTCAGGAGAAGGAATTTTTTAAAGCTTGTTCTAGATAAGGATATTTTCAATCTATTTACAGATCTTTCAAGGATATATAACTTCACAAATAACCCAAAGGGCGATAGAAAGATACATTGGACATAAACAGGCTGCATCATATTGCCTTGTATACGATGGCTTGTATACAAGAAGTAGCATTAAGAACATTATGGATATATGTGACTAGAAGAAGATTCTACTCACTATTGGTTCATGGATTGTGTACATACATATGGACAACAAGAAATCTAGTAGGTCAGAAAAACAAACAAATTTTTTTGGGAGAGAACTCAGCAGGTATCACACCTAAATAGCTGCCCTGAGTAAAACAAAGCTGGCAAATGAAGACCAACTTACCAAAGTCAGAGCTGGATACACATTTTTCTGGAGTGACCACAGTGAAGGGGAGTGCCATGAAACTACTGCACATTTTGCAATCAGAACTAATCAGTCAACAAGCTAAAATACCTACTAAAAAGAATGAACAACAGACTCATGACAATGCAATTGCCACTTCAGGAAACTGCCATGACACTGTCATCAGTGTGTATGCTCCCACCATGACGAACCCTGATGAGGTCAAAGAAAAATTTTATGAAGACCTGGAGACTCTCATCATCAAAAGAGGACAAGCTTAACTTAATTCAAGTGTAGGCACAGAATTACCAGACATGGCAGGGAGAACTTGGGAAGAATAGAGTCAGGAACAGCAACAGCAATGGTCACTTAGTACTGAAGACTTATGCATCTCTTAACCTCATCACCAAACTGTCTTCTGTTTACCTAAATGCAATAAAATATAGTGGATGAACCCTCATAGCAAACATTGGCATTTAATAGACTATGTCACTGTAAGGAGAAGAGATAGGCAGGATGTAAGAGTGATGAAGGTGATGTGTGATAAAGAGTGTTGGACTGATCACAGACATCCTCTTCAAGCTAAATATTCACATTCAACAAAAGCGGTGGCCCCAAGGAAAGATGACTACCAGAAGACTCAATGTCAACAGATTAGAGCATTTCTCCAAGTGGGAACAATTTGTTGCTACCTTGGAGGGAAAACCAAGCCAACACATGGTTGACAACAGTGGAGTTGAAAAGGAGTGGGCAGCTTTCACAGATTTGGTGTACAGCACTGCATTTACTCACATGGGCCAGAACACACAAACATCAGGATTAGTCTGATGAAAATGCTGGGGAAATTCAGATGTTACTAAATGAAAAATGAGAACTCCACAGGGTTTATCAGCAGGACAGTTAATGGCGGGATAGTTTGTCTCTAAGAAGGCAACATTTAACTCCATCAAAACTAAAGTGTAAGCTTAGCAAGATGCAGGATTCTTGACTCAGTAACAAGGTAGATTGAATTAACTTTTGCACTGATAGTAACAATCCAAACTGCTTTCATGATGCTCTGAAGGCTAAGGCCAAAGACCTATGGTGCATCTCAACTACTCAGCACTGATAGCCACATTGATAAGTGAGGAGGACATCATCCTGGGGAGATTGGCTCAATGTTTTCATAGTGTTCTCAACAGACCATCATCAACTGATGCTGAAGTCATTGACCATATACCTCAGGGTGAGGTCAATCTCTCTCTAGTCTAACTTTCAACTGAAAAAAGAGGCTTTGAATGTCACTCAGCTTCTCTCCTATAGCAAAGCACCTGGTACCAATTCTATTCCATCTAAGATTTACAGGGCAGGGAGTCCACTGCTTATACAAAAGCTGACTGAAATTTTCCCAGGTTTTATGGAAAGAAGAGTTTCTCCTTTAGAAGTTCAAGTATGTCTCTATTATCTTTCTGTATAAAAGTAAAAAAAAATAGATTGTCCTGTCATAGTCACAGGGTATATAGGGTTGTTTCTTAGTAATTGCCAGTAAGATTCTGGCCAGAGTCTTCCTTAACAGATTGATCCATCACCCGAAAAATGGTCATCTACTCAAGAGCCAGGGTGGCTTCAGAAAGGGCTGAGGAATGGTTGATATAGTGTTTGCTTTCCAACAACTCCAGGAGAAATGTGAAGAGCAGAACAGAAGTCTGTACACAATGTTAATTGATCTGATCAAGACCTTTGATACTGTCAGTTGTGAGGGCTGATGGAAAATTATGGCAAAATGTGGGTGCCCAGAGAAGTTCATCAACATTATACATCAGTCTTATGATGGCATGCTTGCCCAAGTTCTGCATAATAAATGATGCTCTTATGCTTTTCCACTAACCAATGGACTGAAACAGGGATGTGTGCTTGCTCCCGTGCTTCTTAGAATGATATTTTCAGCCATGTTTTCACACACCTTCAATGGGGATGAAAATGGCATCAAGGTCAGCTACCACACTGATGGTAAATTATTTAACTTGAAAAGGCTACAAGTCAAGACTAAAGTGGAGGGAGAGTTGGTGCATTATTTTTCTTTTTGCAGATGATTGTGCAGTCAATGCAGCTCCTGAAGCTGAGATATAACAAAGTACGGATTGACTCTCTGACTGCTTGTGCTAATTTAGGCCTAACAATTAACACCAAGAAAACATAGGTGCTCCACCAGCCAGCACCACACCATCTATATGTAAAACTATCAGTTACAGAAAATGGAGAAATTTGAAAGCTGTGGATAACTTCACATACCTTGGCAATATACTTTCCAAGGTTGTACACATAGATAATGAAGTTGACACATACATTGACAGAGGTAGCTCAGTGTTTGAGAGGTTCTGAAAGAAAGTGTGGGAGAGAAGAGATAACACACTGAAGGTCTACAGAGCCATTGCATTCACCTCACTGTTGTATGGCTGTGAAACCTGGATGGTCTACCAATGTCATGCAAGGAAACTGAATCACTTCCACTTGAATTGCCTTAGGAAGATTTTGAAGATCATCTGGCAAGATAAGGTACCAGACACTGAGGTACTTTCTTTCAAACTTTATTATACAGAGTGCAACTCTGAATGGCTGGTCACATTGTTTGAATGCCAGACATATATTTACCTTAAAAAACTATCATACAGGGGCAGCTAGGTGGCGCAGTGGATAGAGCACCAGCCCTGAAGTCAGGAGGACCTGAGTTCAAATCCGGCCTCAGACCAAACACTTGACACTTAATAGCTGTGTGACCCTGGGCAAGTCACTTAACCCCAATTGCCTAAAGAACAAAAAACAAAAAAAAATATCATACAAAGAACTCACACAAGGCAAGAACTCACATGAAGGTCAGACGAAACCATACAAGCATACTCTTGAGGTCTTTCTGAAGAACATTTGAATTGATTGTGTGTCATGGGAGACATTGGCAAAAGACCACCCAGCATGGAGTGCCTGCATTAAAGAAGGCATTGTGCTCTATGGGTAAAGCAGAATTGCAGTGGCTCAAAAGAAATGTGAGATGCACAAATGTAGAGATATCCCTACTCCAAATGTCCACGTGGACTATTTATGCTGACCTGAGGTGGAGCCTTCAGATATCATACTGGTCTGATCAGCCACAGTCAGATACACTGTACCTTGATTCCATCATAGTGATGTCATTTGGGTCCTCTTCAAGAAGGAAGGACAATAACTAACTAACCAACCAACCAACCAACCATTGCTAGAATGGAGACGGGCTAGTCATGTAATAAGAACTAGAGACAATAAACACTCTGAGTGGTATATCAGTTCCTTGGGAAAATGTTAACAGAATATGAAGACAACTTCCTATTTGTTAGGTGATTTTCCGGACAATCTATGGGAAAACAAGTTCAAGAATCAGCCAGGATGAAAAGCTGTGAAGAGGCTATTAACTTTATAAATCACTGGAGGGAAAACCCAACCCTCAACTACAAGTACTCCAGAAATCAAATGATGTCTGAAATAAATTGAGGGGGGAAAATAAGCCTTACAGTTTTCATTTAGATGATAATCTAGAATGTATGTAGTCAACTGAGTTTCATCTCAGGACGTGATATAAGAACTATTGACCTCAAACTTTTTATTTCCATTAAATATTTCCTTCAATAGAGACATCATTTAAATGAGCTAACTTGAAAATTATACCTATGTTACACTCATGTCTGCTCACTGGTATTAAAGAAATCCTTCCACTAAATTCCTATTCTACTTAATTATCATTTCACAAAGTTTACCCTCCATTCTTGCAGGGTATACCAAGTAGATCCCATTGAGCTAGAAAAGCACTGTGTATGAGGCTAGTAATAGACTGTATACAGCCAGGTGGCACAGTGAATATTGAACGTTGGTCTTGGAGTCAGGAAGACCTGAGTTCAAATCTATTTTCAGATTCTTACTAGCTGTGTGACTGAGTTAAATCACTTAACTCTGTCTACCTCAGTTTCCTCATCTGTAAAATAAAGATAGCAATAGCACCTACCTACCAGAATTGTTCTGAGGATAAAATGAGATATTTGAAGAGTGTTTTGCAAATCTAAGCTTTCTTCCACATGACAGCTTTTGATGACATTTGATGATCACTTGATGATAGTTCTCACTTTTCCCCTGAGTTTTCTCTTCAAGCTCAACATTGCTTGTTCCTTCATCTGACCTTCCTATGGCATAATTTATCTAGTCATCCTTCTTTCAATTCTTCTGGGCTTATTGATCTCTCTCCTCAACTGACATCCACAACTGAACACAATATTTTAGATGTTGTGTGTCCAGGGCAAAATACATCCATACTTCCACCTCCTTATACATCCACACATATGTCAGTATAGCACACTCAAACAATATTGAGCTTGCAGTCTACTAAACATTCCCTAAGATATTTTTTCAGACAAATCAATAATCAAGTCACACCTATCTTACAGAGAAGGTTCCGACCTACATTTATAGAGTTTCCTCATCAGGGAGTCAAAACCAATGATATCATTGGTCTAATATCTATTCTTGTATATTTCATTTTTAGCTTCTATATCTTTTCTCATACCTAGATTACAGTCCCTTATATGATAGATGATTAATTGGACTTGTATTTTATTGTAATCAGTATTAATCAGTTTGATATGATTCTATATGGATAGTGATTACAAGTTCTAATATTAGGCCTCAGAGCTATGAACCGCAGATTTTTAAATTTGCTTCTTAATCACAGGAAGTTAACTAGAAGACCTCCACTCTTGTTTGTCCTTGTTATGGTGACCAAGACCAGTATAGCAGAGGTGATTCAGTAACATAGAAAGTCTGCCAGCGATTGTTCTTACCGCTCCTTCCCTCATCATCCCTCTATTGCTCAACATGCGGAGATGGCTATGAGCATTTGGCCAATTAGTGACCCTGGTTTCTGACTTGGGTATGCCCTTCTACTGGCTCATCAGCCCATGTAGATGTTTTGATATCTGTTAATCAGCACAGGCCATGGCTCTGTTTGTTCATTGACTTGGTAGGACCTCCTGAAAGGTCTAGATAGGTCTGTCAAACTCTGCTTATTAGCCCATTTGTCAACCAATGGGATTCTATATTTTTAGTTTGCTTCATCTGTATTTCCTGGGTATTAAGCACTATAAAACTAAGGCCCTGGAGGAAGAGGGCATCCCAGATTGTGAGGAAGATCTGTAGTCTACTTCATTAGCTTGGGCCAAGGACCCTTTAATAAAGTTCCATTGGCTCAGAGCTCTGCCTTAGTTCTTTTATTGCAGGTTGGAAAATTGTGGACCCCACACTCAGCATCTCTGATTTTCAGAATCCCAAATTCCCTATAAGTATAATCTCAGCGAGCACATTCACTGATCTCATGGTACATGCCAGAAGCCCTGCCTCTGAAATCAGATGAACTTAGATTCAAAACCCACATCTAATGCTTACTAGCTCTGTGTTGTTGAGCTAATCACTTAACTTCCCTGGGCCTCAGTTTTCTTATCTGTAAAATAAGGAGGTTGCACTAGATGGCCTCTGAGGTCTTTTATAACTCTAGATTTATGGTCTTATGATCTCCTCCTGCAAATTACTTTGTATTTGTATATATGTAATGTATTACTTATTATCATGTAAGTATATATGCTTAATAGGTATAACTACTAGAGTATGTTTCCCCAAAATAGGGGATTAAAAAAAAATTCCCAGTGCTTTGAATATGGTAAGAAGCTAGTATTTGTTATTGTTGTTAGCAATTAAATCTGCCAAAAAGAAAATGTGCTATTTTGCAAAGCATCTAGTTATATATCACTAGCAATATTCATGTTTAGGCTAAATAGTCACAAAATAAGGTATCTTTGTGAGGTATCATATATGGGATGCTTGTACTGGGTAGAAAGTTGCATTCCAGGGCTCCTTTCAAGTTGAGAATTCTGATTGTAAGGTACATATTATAAACAAGGCCATTATTCCAATATTTTAGAATATCTATTGTTGAATTTGAATCATAAAGAGTGAATGAGGCGATAAAGGCATACAGATATCTCTGTATTTCTTTAACACTGTAATCACAGAAGCTGCAAGTCAAAAAAGACCTCTGAGACCATCTAGTCTAAACCATCTCTAAACAAAAATATGTAATACCATAAATCTAACAAGTGGTCTCCCAGACTTTGCTTGGTCTCCAGAAGCCAACCATTCCATTTTTGGACTAAACCGATAAGTGGAAAACTTTTCTTGGGAGAGGTAGCTAATGGAAACAGATAAAAAATAGATTTGGTGTGATACCTATATATCCATATATGTCTCTCTATGTGTGTGTATATACACACACACATGCGCATGCACACACACACACACACGTAAATTTCAAAAAAAAAAAGAAAAGAAAATGGTTATAAATTATCATAAGGTTTAGCACTCTTTAACAGGTTTGGACTTCTTCCCTTTTCCAACTTCTACATCAGCCCTTAAAAATATGTAATAAAATGGGGAAGTTTTAATTTTGTTTTTAATGTACTATTTCTCAGATGCATGATTTGGGTTATAATTTTGAAAGAAAAATGTCTGAGGGGACTACGATTAAATTATCATATTAAAACATGATTATAGTTACTATAGGAATAAAGAGGAGCATTTTGAGACATTTACATTTTTAGGCAATATAAGTTTGTTTCAAATATCCTGAATCATGTCAAATAAGATAGTTAGGAAAGCATTCAGGCACTCTGGAGGCCTTCTCTCTCAGTTTATATAGGAAAACATAAGCTGGGATAATTTGTGTTTTAAATTTGTAGCATGTTAATGGGACCTTGGTGTCTCTCATAGTTTTGAATAAGATTAATTCCAAAAGCAAAGATGAATCTTCATATGAAAGACACATACATTTCTAAACTATTGAATATTTATCACTTCACATAAAAATTTGTAGGTGACAAGAGAATAGTTTATTCTGAAAGGTAGCTGATTCTCTGTATATTAAGTACCCACTCACAGAACATGATTAATCAATACAATATGGGTTTAAGTAATGATTTCCTACCAATAGCAAGGCAAGATTCTCCTACTGATCCTCTGGGTCAGCTACCACTCTCACATCCAAGTTACCAATTGTTGGGTGAATGAATGAGAGGGCAGGTATATCCAGTTTAATTTCCATCTAATGCTCACATTAAAAGAAAACAGCAAACTGGAAGCAGCTTACAGCAGAATTCAAAAGGCTGTAGCAGATATTCAACCCAGAAAGATTTGATTCAAACCTTGATTGTTACTTAGAGCTTCACTTGTTGAATGGCTTGACGTTCTGCTTCTGTAGGAAGGGATTCTAAGAATTTGGATTCTGAAGGAATAAGACAGAGTTAAAATGAGTTCTCTCTAGCTTGTGTAATTGAACTGAGATTCAAGCCTTAGAGCCCTTAGAGCATTTCATCTTGTTTGCTATCCAAATCGTAACATTCCACATCAAGAGTGGAGTGCCTGACTTCTGGTACCAAGATGGCAGAGTGAGGAAGGAACCTTCTGAAGCTCTCTAAAATTCCCCTTCAAACAACTAGAAAACTGCCTCAAAATTGATCTAGGAGCAAGGAAACAGCTTACCAGCCCAGCAAGAAAGGTATGTCTTGCGGGGGGAGTGAGGTCCAAGAGCAGCAGCAGCAGCAGCCAGCCTCACAACAGGGGGCCTGGAGCAAGGTTCTAAGTCTGGGGCAATCCACCAGTGAAGCCCCACCCTCCTGCAAACCAGCAGTCTCCAAGGCAAGTGAGGAGTCTGGGCCACTCAACAAGGCCCCACCCCTGTGACCTCACCTCCCGCACAAGCCACCAGTGAGCCCTCAACCCCATTGCCAAGCAGTAGTGAAGTTCCACCCTAGGGCTAGTCAACAGCAAGACACCCTATCTGGGGCCTACCAGTCAAAAAACCCCGTTTCCATAGCAACCCAACAACAGGGTCCCACCCCTCAGGCAGATCAGCAACAAAATTATTCCTCCAAGGCCAGGGACAAGAAAGACTCTGTTACCATGGAAACTCAGCAGCAAGGCCCCACTCGTGAAACAGACCAACAGCAAAACCCCACATCCACCCCTGGTACAAGCCAGAAGGGAAGCCTACACTCCCAAGAAAGCAAACAGGTAACCTGTGAAGCCCAGTGAAAGCCAGCAGTAAGACTCAGAGCCCCAGCAAAAGAGGTTGGAACAGTGCAGGACCAGAGTTCAATTCTCACATAAAAACACTAGGTCACAAAAAAGGGCAGAAATATGATGGGAAAAATTTTTTTAAAAAGATGTTAACTAAAGAAAGTTACTACAGTGATAGGGAAGATCAAAGTATAAACTTCAAAGAGACAATAGTGTCAAAATGGCTACATATGAAGCCTCAAAGAAAAATGTAATGTGGTCTCAGTTTCAAAAAGAATTTCTGGAAGAGCTTTAAAAAGATTTTAAAAAGTAAGTTAGAGAAGTAGAAGAAAAATTGGGAAAATAAATTAGAGTAATTCAAGAAATCCTGAAAAAAAAGAATCAATAGCATGGGAAAAGACATACACAAATTTACTGAGGAAAATAACTCCCTCAAAAATAGAACTGGCCAAATGGAAAAGGAAGTACAAAAGCTCATTGAAGAATACAATTCCTTAAACATTAGCTTGAACAAGTGGAAACTAATGACTCTATGAGATATCAAGATATGATAAAACAAAATCAAACAGTAAAAAAATAAATAAAATAGAAGAAAATGTGAAATTTCTCATTGCAAAAATAGCTGACCTAGGAACTGTCCTGATATATTAGAACCAGAGGGCAAAATAGAAATTGAAAGAATCCACTGATCATTGCCTGAAAGAGATCCCAAATTGAAAACTCCCAGGAACATTATAGCCAAATTCCAGAGTTCACAAATCAAGGAGAAAGTATTTCAAGCACCCAAAAAGAAACAATTAAAATATTATGGAGCTGTGTATGACTATAGTCAGGATTACACACAATTTGGCAGCTTCCACACTAAAGAACTGAAAGGCTTGGAACATGCATACTGGCATACTAGAAGGCAAAGGAGATAGGATTACAACCAAGAATCACCAAACCAGCAAAACTGAATATAAACTTTCGGTGGGAAACATAGATATTTAATGAAACAGAGGACTTTCAAGCACTTCTAATTAAAAGACCAGTGCTGAGTAAAAAAAAAAAAAAAATGTGACCTCCAAATACAAGACTCAAGGGAAGAATAAGTTATAAAAGAAAGGGAAAACATAAGAAATTTAATGAGGTTAAACTGTTTATATTTCAACATGGCAAGATAATGTTTGCAACTCTTGACAACTTTGTTACTATAATAGCAATTAGAAGGAATATATGTAAACATAAGATGTATATATAAGGTGACTTTGATGGGATGATAACTCCCAAAATAAATAAAGGTGTGAGAGAGAAAATTGCACTGGAAGAAGAAGGAGGGTAATTGAATGAGGTGAATTATCCCACATAAAAGAGGCATTAAAGAGCTATTATAATAGAGGGGAAGATGGGGGGGGCGTTGAGGGGACAAAACTTAAACCTTACTCTCATCAAAATTGGCTCAAAGAGGGAATGACATACACACTTAACTGGATATAGAAATCTATTTCACCCTAAAAGGAAGTAAAAAGGGATATGGATAAAAGAAGGGGGAAGGGAGTTTGATAAAAGGGAGAGTATATTAGGGAAGGCAGTGATCAGAAGTAAAACACTTGTGAGGAAGGAAATGGTAGGGGGTAAGAAAGAGGGGGGATGAACAAGTGAAAAATAGCATGGAAGGACATACACAGTTAGTTATTATAACTATAAATGTGAGTTGGATAAACTAACCCATAAAATGGAAGCATATAGCAGAATAGATTAAAACCAGAATTCTACAATATGTTGTTTACAAGAAACACATTTGAAGCAGAGAGATTCACACAGGTAAAGGTAAGGAGATGGAGCAGAATTTATTATGCTTCAACTGAAGCAAAGAAAGCAAGGGTAGCAATCAGGTCCTCAGACAAAGCAAAAGCAAAAATAGATCTAATTAAAAGAGAGAAAGAAGGAAACTATCTCTTGCTTAAAGCAACCATAGAAATAAAGCAGTAACAATACTAAACATATATGAATCAAATGCTATAGCATTTAAATTTTTGAAGAAGATGAATGAATCAGAGGATGAAATAGATAATAAAATTTATATTCGTAAGGACCTCAACTTTCCCCTCTCAAAACTAGATAAATCTAACCAATAAATAGATAAATAAGAAAGAAGTTGAAGTGAATAAAATACTGGAAAAGTTAGACATGATAGATCTCTGGAGAAAATTGAATGTGAATAGAAAGGAATACACATTTTTTTTCAGCATTACATGACACATACACAAAAATTGACCATGTATTAGGACATAAAAACCTCACAAGCAAATGCAGAAGAGCAGAAATAGTAAATGCATCCTTTTCAGATGATAATGCAAGAAAAATTACATCCAATAAGGGACAATGGAAAGAGATTAAAAATTAAATGGAAATTAATCTAATTCCAAAAAACAAGTGGGTCAAAGAACAAATCACTGAAACAATTGATAATATCATTAAAGAAAATGACAACAGTGAGACAACATACCAAAATTTATGGGATGCAGCCAAAGCGGTTCTTAGGGGATTTTTTTCTCTAATTGCTTACATCAATAAGAGAGAGAAAAAGTAGATCAATTAATTGGGCATGCAACCAAAAAAAAACCTAGAAAAAGAACAAAATAAAAATCCCCAATTAAACACCAAATTGGAAATCCTGAAAAATGAAAGAGAGATTAATATAATTGAAAGTAAGGAAACCATTGAACAAATAAAGAAAAATAAGAGTTGGTCTTAACGAGAAAAAAATAAAATAGATAAAGTATTGGTTAATTTGACGTAAAAAAGGAATAAAGAAGACTAAATCACTGGTATCAAAAATGCAATAAGTGAATTCACCACCAATGAAAAGGAAATTAAGACAATAGTTAGGAGCTATTTTGCACAATTATATGCCAATAAATTTGACAATTTAAATGAAATGGATGAATATCTACAAAAATGTAAATTACCCAGATTAACAGAAAAAGAAATAAAATATATAAATAACCCAATTTTACAAAAATAAATTTAAGAAGCCATCAATGAACTTCCTAAAAAAAAAAATCACCAGTACCAAAAAGATTCACAAGGGAATTCTATCAAACATTTAAAGAACAACTCATCCCAATACTATATAAAGTGCTTAGAAAAATAAATGGAGTCCTGCTAAACTCCTTTTATGACACAAATATGGTGCTAATAACCAAACCAGGAAGAGCCAAAAAATAAAGGAGCCAAAGAAAATCACGGACCAATCTCCTTAATGAATATCAATACAAAAATTATAAGTAAAATGCTAGTTAAGAGATTCCAGCAATATATCACAAGCTTCATACACTATGACCAGGTGGGATTTATACCAGGAATACAGGGTGGTTCAATATTAGGAAAATTATCAGAATATTTAACCATATGTATAACAAAACCAACAGAAACCATATGATTATCTCAGTAGATGCAAAAAATAAACCTTTGATAAAATACACCACCCATTCCTACAAAAAAAAACACCAGAGAGCATAAGAATAAAAGGAGTTTTTCTTAAAATAAGTAATATTTATCTAAAACCATCAGCATTATCTGTAATGGGGATAAGTTACAAGCTTTCCCAATACAATCAGGGGTTAAGCGAGGATACCCATCATTAACTCCATTATTTAATATTATACTAGAAATGTTAGCTATAATGAGAAGGAATTAGAATAGGCAATGAGAAACAAAAGTATCACTCTTTGCAGATGATATGATGTTATCCTTAGAAAATCCTAGACAATCAACTGAAAAACGACTTGAAATTATTAACAAATTTAGCGAAGTTGTAGGATACAAAAAAAAACCCACATAAAGCATCAGCATTTCTACATATTGCCAACAAAGTTCAGTAGCAAAAGATATAAAGAGAAATTCCATTTAAAATAACTGTAGACAATATAAAATACTTGATTCTCCCTGCTAAGACAAACCCAGGAACTATATGAATAGAACTATAAAAAACTTTTCACACAAATAAAGTCATAATTGATGGCTTCTTCAATTTCTTTTTCTAAAATTGGGTTATTTATGTATTTTATTTCTTTTTCTGTTAATCTAGGTAATTTACATTTTGTAGATATTCATCCATTTCATTTAAATTGTCAAATTTATTGGAAAATATTAATTGTTCATGGGTAGGCCAAGCCAATATAATAAAAATGATAATTCTACCTAGATTAATCTATTTATTAAGTGCTATGCCAATCAAACTATCAAAAATATTTTAAAGAGCTAGGAAAAATAATAACAAAATTCATCTAGAAGAACAAAAGTTTAAGGATATCAAGAGAATCACTAAAATAAATGCAAAGGAAGGCATTCTATCTACATCAGTTCTCAAACTCTACTATAAAATAATAATTATCAAAACAATTTTATACTGGCTAAGAAATAGAATGATGGATCAGTGGAATAGGTTAGGTACAAATTACATTACAGTAAATGACCATAGTACTCTAGTATATGATAAACCCAAAGATCCAAGCTTTTGGAACAAAAAGTAATATTTGATAAAAACTGCTGGGAAAACTAGAATACAGTATGTCAGAAACAAGGTATAGACCAACATATCAACTGAATATTAAGATAAGATGAAAATGGGCACGTGATTTATAGAGTAAGAGTGATACCATAAGCAAATTAAAGAAGTGTGGAAGAGTTTATCTGTCAAATTTATGTAAGGAAAGAATTTAGGACCTAAGAAGATACAGAGGACATTATAGAATGCAAAGTAGATAGTTCTGACTTTAAAATTAATTTTTTTTCACAAACAAAACCAATGCAACAAAAATTTTAAGGAAAGCAGAAAAATGGGGAAATTGTTTTTTGCAACAAGTATCTCTGATAAAGACCTCATTTCTCAAATATATAGAGAACTGAGTCAAATTTATAAAAATACAAGCAATTTCCCCAGTTGATAAATGGTCAAAGGATATGAACAAGCAGTTTTCAGACAAAGAAATAAAACCTATCTATAATCATATGAAAAAATGCTCTAAATCACTATTGATCAGAGAAATGCAAATTAAAACAAATCTGAGGTACCACCTCAAACCTATCAGAGTGGCTAATATGACAAAAAAGGGAAAATGTTGGATGTTGGACAGGATGTGGAAAAACTGGGACACTAATGCATTGTTTGTGGAATTGTGAACTGATTCAACCATTCTGGATGGCATTTTAGAACTACGGCCAAAAGGCTATAAAATTGTGCATAACCTTTGATCTAGGAATACCGCTGCTATGTCTATGTCTTGAAGACATCCAAAAAAGGGAAAAGAACTTATTTGTTCAAAAATATTTATAGCAGCTCTCTTTGTGGTGGCTAAGAATTGAAAATCAAAGGGATGCCCATCAATTGGGGAATGGCTAACCAAGCTGTGGTATGTGATCGTAATTGATTATTATTCTGCTATAAGAAATGTCAAGCAGGACAATTTCAGAAAAACCTGGAAAGTCATGAACTGAGGCAAAGTGAAATGAACAGAATCAGGAGAATGTTGTGCATAATAACAGCAATATTGTTCAGTGAGGAATTGTTAATGACTTAGCTATTCTCAGCAATATCATGATCTAAGACAATCTCAAATGACTTATGATGAAGAATACTATCTGCCTCTAGAGAAGGAACTAATATAGATTGAATATAGACTGAAGCATGTTATTTTTCACTTTTTTTCTTTCATTTGAGCCTTCTTGTACAAAATTAACAATATGGAAATATTTTACAGAATTGTAAAAAACAGAGAGAGAGAAAGAGAGAGTAGAGTGGAAAGCCATAACTTCTGTGCAACTTTTTTAAAAATCTTTTTTGATTAAAAAAATAACATGGAATAAAACAAGCAATTCCATAAAACAGTACAATAAAAAGATAATTGCACATGAAAGTGCAAATCGACTGTATACAATTTACTGTTCCTTTCAATTATACAATAAAATTATAATGTAAATTTATTTGCTCCTTTTTCCCTCCACCCAGAGATGGCTACCATTAGAAACAAATATACACACACATACATATAGAGGAATAGATAGATATAGATAGATGTATAGACATAAAAATAAAGAGATATGTAGATATAGATATACATAGATAGATATAGATATAGATATAGAGATATATAGGCTTTTTCAAATAAAAATTGAAAAAGGTGAGACGCTTAATCCATAGCATAACTAATAATAATACTGATTCCAACTTTTCCTTAGAAGAGTTTAAGACCCTCCTATATAATTTTTCTCATTTATTTTTGCATCCCTTATGTGAAGAAAGAGAGACTAAAGGCCTGTGGCACTCTGTATAGATAAATAGATGTGTGTATATGTACATATACAAATGTATAGTCTATATATTATTATTTGTATAATTATAATGTAAAATTATTCCATACATACTTCTATTTATTACTTCTTTCTCTGGATGCAAACAGCATCCTACAAATCTTACTATGAAAATATGATCTAAATTTTAAAAGGTTCGTAAAGATATCTAGTGTAACACTAATTCAAAAGTTAGGACACTGATGTGACTGAGTCCCAGCTCTCACATAAACTATCTATGTTATATTAGAAAAGTCACATGGACTTATTAAAAAATTCAATAAACTATTTGAGACCTGTGGCCATTTTGAATCAGTTATACTGAACCCAACACTCAATTTATTGAACATGCATCTATGTCTGACAGGTGCTATTTATTTTACCAGACTTAGCTAATTTGCTCATGTTAAAACTATGCCCTAAATGTTTTCAATTCAATTAGGTATATTGGCAAATGGCTTAGAAAAACACATCTTTTCCATGTAAATCAAAATATATGGTTCAAGGCAAAATTTCACAATTCTGGGCTGCAATGGAAATTCTAAGAAGTATTATATTCTGAAATACTAAATACTCATGGCATTTTTTGTGTTATTCAAATGTTCACAGAGTGCCACAGGCCTTAGTTTCTCTTTCTTCACATAGGGGATGCAAAAATAAATGAGAAAAATTATATAGCAGGGTCTTAAACTCTTCCAAGGAAAAGTTGAAAGCAGTATTATTATTAGTTATGATATGGATTAAGCATCTGACCTTTTTCAATTTTTATTTGAAAAAAGCTCAGCTTTGAGGCTGGAAAGGAAAATTCTACAATTCTCTGCACTCTATGCAAAACTTTCTGTTAATGTTTCTTTCTGGTCTGTAGGCTAGCCACGCTTCGTGTCATGTTTATAGTTCCCCATTGTCAGAACTGTGAGGACTGTACTCTTCCTTGTTCTCAATCACTGTGACTGCCATCTCAGACACAGCCTTTTTTGAAATACGGTTGGATTTTCATAACACAGAAATGGTGGCAGCTAGTATGAAATATAGGAACAACCCTTTGGCTTACAAAATTTAAACCTCAGGCATAGAAGGAGCCCACCGATAAAAGTCTCAAGCTCCCCTTATACTCAGCTTTAGGATTCTAAATTATGTGTTCTAAGCATGAGTAGCACCTTTTGAGTAAATGGCTTAGATTTTTGAAAGCATGTCAAGGTTTGCCAAGCACTTTTCTCAAATAATATTATAAAGTAGACAGCTAGGAATTATATCCCTTTTTTAGAGATACTGCATGGTACAGTGTAAAGAGTGACCCATGCCAAGCCACTTATTCTTTCTGGGCATCATTTTCTTCACCTGTAAAATAAAGATGCTGCCTTAAATGACCTCTCAGGTCCCTTATAGCTCTAGCTAGACAAGTTATATATATATATATATATATATATATAATGTATATATATATAATGTATATATGTGTGTGTATATATTATATGTATGTGTGTGTGTGTGTGTGTGTGTGTAATGAGAAAAATGAGACACATAAATGGGGACTTAACTATAATCACACAATTGGTATCAGAGCTGGAATTTGCTTCAAATATACTATGGTTCTTCCAACATTACACTTCATGATCAAAGTTCATTCCATTGGTTTAACTAAGATTTTTTTTTCCTGTAGTTTTCACTACCCTTATGTTCATTAGTCCTATTTTTTCTTCTTCTGTTTATACAGCACAAATAAATGCATTTTTGTGTCTACCTCACTTTTAAATTTCATGGAAAAGACTGTACTGCTAAGATGAGTTTTAAAGAACTTTTTCTAAATGGAGATAAAATGTATATATGTAAATTAAAAAAATAAGAAGTTAGGATATATTGGATCAGTATGCCGATTCATCTTCATTCAGTTGGTAGAGCAAGAATTTATTAAATATCTTCTATTTACCAGACACTATATTAAGCCATGGGAACACAAGAACAAGAAAATTTTAAATAGAGTTGTTGCCCACAAGGGGCTTAAATTATATTGGGAAGAAATGACATGTACAAAATAAGTTCACGTAAAATACATATGAAATTTCTAAGAGGGGAGGCACTAGCAACTAAGAGGTTTAGGATAGACCTTGGGGACGAGATGGGACTAGAGACAAATCTTGAAGGAAGTTAGGAATTTTATAACATAGAAGTGAAAAGAAAATGCACTACAGGCATGTGGGACAGTAAATACAAAAGAAGAATTGGGACATGTAAAGTCATGTATTCACAAATGCAAGAATGCTGTTTTTGCTGTACAATGTAGTAAAGGAAAGAAACATGCAATAATCCTGAAAAGGTAGGCTAGATCCAGATTGTGAAGGGACTACAATGTCAAGTAGAGGAGTATTCTACTGAACTCTCTTGAGTAGGGAAATGATTGGACCTAATATCTTTAAAATAATTTTCATAATTTTCCTACAATTCTTTTCTTGGAGATCAATCAATCAACAAACATTTATTAAGTTTGTATAGTGTTCCCGACACTATGTTAAGTCATGGGGATAGATATTTCTTTTCAATACTTTATGTAGCAAACCTCAGGCCTATGGAGCAAATCTCATATCAGCTCTGGAAATTGTCCAGTGATAAAGGATAATTAGCAGGTCAATAAGGGAAATATGATTTAAAAGCAAAAAAAAAAAAACAATGATGTTGTTGCTGGTTAAGTTAAAGTTAACACTGATCAATTAGACTGAAAGCTTCTAAAGAGCAGAGATTGTCTTTTAGCACAGTGCCTGACACATAGTAGGTGCTTAATAAATGTTAGTTGACTGAATTACCTCTCTTTGTATCTCCAGTGCTTCACAGAGGAATGATGATGATGATGATGATAAAGCACATGTTAGGTAGTAGCAGGTAGATCTCAATTCCAAAATATTTTGGGTGAGGGTGGCATGGGAAATGAAGTTATGTTAGTAATATCAAAGGTGTAAAATCATCAGAGAGAAGCTTAGAGCAAGACCACTCTAAAGGAAAGTAGTAGGTGTCAATGAGATAACAATGTGTCTCACACAACTTCCCCGCCTTGAGGAACAGCAGTCTCTTGGGCAAGACAATGCTAGCCATGTTACCTCCTCATTCTGCTACATCAGCATTACACCAAATTCCTCAGAAACTCAAAGGAGACTTCAAAACTGAAGACTCTATCTAACTTGTGAGAACAGAATGAAAGGTAAATATCAACCAGTTTTAAGACGTGTGCTCTCTATAGTAGCCCCCAAGTGGGCCCTTAAATATAATACTTGACTAGGTTCTTGTGATGGTCCTTTTACATATGTGAGCTTAAAATCTCTTATACTCCATAAATCTCTTCACGTCTTCTTTCCCTGTCCAAAGCATTCATCTGTAACAACTATATATATATATATCTTCTATTAGAATATAAGCTCCTTAAGGGCATGACCTACTTTAATTGCTTGTATTTGTAGCAATAATATTTACTACAATGTCAAGCACATAGTTAATACTTCCTAAATATTCATCCATCTATTCACCTATTTAGTCACTCTTCTTTTTTTTGTTCTCTTATTAATTTATTTATTTTTAGTCTCGAACATTCTCTTCCACAAGACTTTGAGTTCCATCTTACCATCTCGTTCCTCCCCCCACCCCAAGATGGCATGCATTCTGAATACCCCTTCCTCTAATCTGCTCTCCTTCAATCTCCCCCCTCTCTTATCCCTTTCACCTTCTATTTTCCTGTAGGGCATGATAGATGTCTATACCCCATTGCCTGTATATCTTATTTCCCAGCTGCATGTGAAAACAAATTTTTAACATTTGTTTTTAAAATTTTGTGTTCCAAATTTTCTCCCTTTCTCCCTCCCCACCCATGCTCACTGAGAAGATAAGCAACTCGATACTGGTTATACATGTGTAGTCATGCAAAACACTTCCATAGTAGACATGCTGTGAAAAACGAACTCTATTTCCCTTAATCCTATGCTGACCTCCCCCAATTATTCTATTATTTCTTTTGACCCTATCCCTCCTCAGAAGTATTTGCTTCTGATTACCCCCTTTCCCAATCTGCCCTCCTTTCTATCATCCCCCTACTCTCTTGTTCGCTTTCCCCCCTATTTTCCTGTAGGGTAAGACAGATTTCCATACGCAATTGAGTATGTATGTTATTCCCTCCTTAAGCCAAATGCTACAAGAATAAGATTCACTCATTCCCTCTAATCTTCCCCCTTTTCCCCTCCACTTTAAAAGCATTTTTTGTCTGTTTTATGTGAGATAATTTACCCCATTCTGCCTCTCCCTTTCACCTTCTCGCAGTATAAGCCTCTCTCATCCCTTAATTTTATTCTCCAGATATTACTCCTTCATCTTCAACTCACTCTGGGCCCATTATTTATCTATTTATATATACATACATATAATTTTTTCCCTCCAACTACCCTAAAACTGACAAAGGTCTCATTAGTTACAAATATCATCTTTCCATGCAGGAATGTAAACAGTTCAACCTTACTAAGACCCTTATGATTTCTCTTTCCTGTTTACCTCTTCAGGTTTCTCTTGAGTCTTGTATTTGAAAGTCAAATTTTCTATTCAGCTCTGGTCTTTTCAGCAATAATGCTTTAAAGTCCTCTGTCTCACTGAATATCCATTTTTTCCCCTGAAGGATTATACTCAGTTTTGCTGGGTAGGTGATTCTTGGCTGTAATCCTATTTCCTTTGCCCTCTGGAATATCATATTCCAAGCCCTCTGGTCCCTCAATGTAGAAGCTGCTAAATCCTGTGTTATCCTGATCATGTTTCCACAATACTTGAATTGTTTCTTTCTGGTTGCTTGCAATATTTTCTCCTTGACCTGGGAACTCTGGAATTTGGCTACAATATTCCTAGGAGTTTTCTTTTGGGGATCACTTCAGGAGGTGATCAGTGGATTCTTTCTATTTCTATTTTACCCTCTGGTTCTAAAATATCAAGACAGTTTCCCTTGACAATTTCTTGCAAGATGATGTCTAGGCTCTTTTTTTGATCATGGCTTTCAGATAGTCCAATAATTTTTAAATTCTCTCTCCTGAATCTATTTTCCAAGTCAGTTGTTTTTCCAATGAGATATTACACATTGCTTTCTATTTTTTTTTCATTCTTTTGGTTTTGTTTTACAGTGTCTTGATTTTTCATAAAGTCACTAGCTTCCATTTGCTCCATTTTAATTTTTTAAGGTAGTATGTTCTTCTCTCCCTGCGAGGCATGAAACACTTTTCCAATCAACCATCCAGGTTGTCTTGGACTGGAAATTTGTTTCACTCTGTCTTTTTGTGGGTTCTGTTGCTTTAGAATTTGTTTAGAGCCATTTTTTACAGGTGTCAGGAGGGATTTGGGGGAGAGCTCAAGCAAGTTACTGCTTTTACTCAGCCATCTTGGCTCCACCCTTCAAAGTCATTCTTAAAACAATATTGCTTTTACTGTATACAATGTTCTCTTCATTCTGCTCATTTCATTCATTATTTTGTGCAAATGCTTCCATGTTTTTCTAAAATCATTAAGCTCATCATTTCTAATACCGCAGTGGTATTCCATCACAATCATATGCCACAACATATTCAGTGATTCCCCAATTGATAGGCATCTCTGGAATTTCTAATTCTTTGCCACCACAAAGAGAACTGCTATCAACATTTTAGATCATATAGATTCTTTTCCTTTTTCCCTAAATATCTTCAGAAATAGACCAAGTAGTGGTATTGCTGAGTCAAAAGATATAGAGAGTTTAATAACTCTTTGGGCATAATTCCAGATTACTCTCCAAAACGGTTGGATCAGTTCACAATTCCACCAACAATGAATTAATGTCCAATTTTTTTCAACATCATCACCAACATTTGTCATTTTTCCCTTCTATTATTTTAGTCAATCAGGTATGTGTAATATGATATTTCAAGGTTGTTTTAATCTGCATTTCTGTATTCAATTATAATTTAGAGCATTGTTTCATATAGCTATAAATTGTTTTGATTTTTCCATTGGAAAAAATGCATCTTTACATAATCATTTATCGATTGGGAAATGACATATCTTACAACTTTGACAAAGTTCTTTACATATTTTAGATAAGAGACCTTCATCTGATTAACTGTCTATAATTTTTATCCAAGTTTCTGCTTTCTTCTGATCTTGGTTACATTTAATTTATTTGTACAAAAAAACTTTTTAATTTCATGTAATTGAAATTATCCATTTTGCAACTAACTTTGCTGTCTATTTCATGTTTATTCATACATTGTTCACATGTTTGTAAGTCTGATGAGTAACATATTCTGTGTTCTTTTAGTGGTCTTGTAAAGTCTCTCTTTTTATCTAGAACATGTATTCATTTTGACCTTATCTTGGTAAATTGTAGAAGATATTATACAATTAAATTAAATAATAAATAAATAGATAAATAAATAATAAATTAAATAAAAAATACAATTAAATAAAAATATCCAGATATTTTTACTCACTATTTTCCTTCTCAGACTCTATTTTCAAACTCTCCCTGCTATCTTATCTTCTTCCTTTACCCTCCTATTCCTTATTTTATCTACCCCTACAAAAATGTGTCCTGTATCTATTATCTTATCTTACACAGTATAAGATGTTCAGCTAAACCTAGTTGCTACCATACTGTTTTCCAGGTTTCCCAGCAGTTTTTTTTTCAAATAGTGACTTCTTGCCTCAAAAACTGGGATCGTTGGGTTTATCAAACACTAGATTACTATGGTCATTACCTACTATGTATTGTGTACCTAATTTATTCCACTGCTCCACCACTCTAGTTCTTAGCCGGTGCCATATAGTTTTGATGGTTACCCCTTTCTAATATAGTTTGAAATATGGTAAAGCTAGTCCATCTTCCTTCACATTTTTTTTCCAATTAATTCCCTTAATACTCTTGAACTTTTGTTCTTCCAGATGAATTTTATTGCTATTTTCCTGGTTCTATAAAATACTTTTATAGTTTGATTGATATGACACTAAATAAGTAAATTAGTTTAAGTAAAATTATCATTTTATTATATAGGGTTCACCCTACCCATGAATATTTGATAATTTTCCAATCATTTAGCTCTGACTTTATTTAAGTGAAAAGTATTTTGTAATTGTTTTTCATATACTTCCTATGTTTGTCTTGGCAGGTAGATTCCCAAATAGTTTATATTGTCTACAATGATTTTAAGTGGAATTTCTCTTTCTATCTCTTGCTGCTAGGCTTTGTTGGTTATACATAGAAATGTTAATGATTTATGTGGGTTTATTTTATGTCTTGAAATGTTGCAAAAGTTAATTATTTAAACTAGTTCTTTACTTGATTCTCCAGGATTTTGTAAGTATATCATCATTTCATCTATAAAGAGAGATAATTTTGTTTCTTCACTGTGTATTCTAATTCCTTCAATTTCTTTTTCTTCTCTTATCACCGTAACTAACATTTCTAGTACAATATTAAATAATGGTGGTGATAATAGGCATCTTTGTTTCACCCCTGATGTTATTGGGAAGACTTCTAACTTATTCCCATTACAGATAATGTTTGCTGATGGTTTTAGATAGATATGTTTATCATTTTAAGGGAAGCTCCATTTATTCGTATATCCTCTGGTGTTTTTAATAGGAATGAGTGCTGTATTTTGTCAAAAGTTTTTTATGCATCTGTTGAGATAATCTTATGATTTGTGTTGTTTTTGTTATTGACATAATTAATTATGCTAGTAGTTTTCCTAATATTGAACAAGCCCTACATTTCTGGTATAAATCCTACCTGATTATATTATGTGATCTTTTTGATATTTTTCTGTAATCTTCTTGTGGATATTTTATTTAAATTTTTAGCAGGAATATGCATTAAGGAAATTGGTCTGTAGTTTTCTTTGTCTGCTTTAGTTCTTCCTGGTTTAGGTTTCAGCTTCATATTTTTGTTAAAAAATGAATTTGGTAGAACTCATTCTTTGCCTATTTTTCCAAATTATTTATATAGTATTGGAATTAATTTTTATTTAAATGTTTGGTAGAAACCACTTGTGAACCCATTTGGCCCTAGGAAATTTTTTCTTAGAGGGTTCATGGATGGCTTTCTCAATTTCTTTTTCTAAGATGTTAGATTTATTGGCATATATTGGACAAAATATTTCTATTAATTACTTTAGTTTATTCTTCATTGGTGGTGAATTCTCTCTTTTCATTTTTGATACTGGTAATTTGGTTTAATTTCTTTTTAGTGAAATTAAACAATGGTTTATCTATTTTTTTCATAAAAATAGTTCCTAATTTCATTCATTAGTTCAATAGTTTTGTTACTTTCAATTTTACTAATCTCACTTCTGATGTTCAGAATTCTCAATTTAGTGTTTAATTGGGAATTTTACTTTGTTCTTCTTCTGAATTTTTTTTAAGTTTCATGCCCAATTCATTGGTCTGCTCTTCTCTATTTTTCTGTAAGAATTTAGAGATATGAATTTTCCTCTAACTACTACTTTGGCTTCATCTCATAAATTTTAGTATGCTATCTCATTTTAGTCATTCTCTTTAATGAAATTATTAATTGTTTCTATGATTTGTTCCTTGGCCCATTCAATCTTTAGGATTAGATTGGCTTCCATGTAATTTTTAATCTATCTTCCCATGGTCCTTTATTAAATGTAATTTTTATTGCATTATGATCTGAAAAGGATGCATTTAATATTTCTTCCTTTTTGCCTTTGATTGTGAGGTTTTTATGCCCTAATACATGATTGGTTTTTGTGTGGGTGCCATGTACCACTGAGAAAAAGGTGTATTCTTCCCTATCCCTATTCAAACTTCTCCAGAGGTCTATGACATTTAAGTTGTCTAAAATTCTATTCACCTCCTTAACATCTTTCTTATTTATTTTGTGGTTAGATTTATCTAGTTCAGAAAGGGTAAAGGTGAGATCCCCCACTAGTATAGTTTTACTATTTCTTAATGTAATCCAACTTCTTCTTTAAGAATTTGAATGCTATACTACTTTGTACATGTATGTTTAGTACTGATATCACTAATATGGTACCTTTTAGCAAGATGTAGTTTCCTTCCTTGTTTCTTTTAAGTGAATCTATTTTTGCTTTTCCTTTCTCTGAAATCAGGATCATTATGCGTGCTTTTATTTTCACTTCAGCTGAAGCATAATAGATTTTGTTACCACCTTTTACCTTTTTTCCATGTATGTCTGTCTGCTTCAAGTGTGTTTCTTGTAAACAACATATTATAAAAATGTGATTTTTAATTCACTCTACTATCCACTTCCATTTTCTGGGTGAGTCCATCCCATTCACATTCACAGCCATAATTACCAACTGTGTATTTGCCTCCATCCTATTTTTTCCTGCTGTTTATTCTTCCCTCTCTCCTTTCACCCTTTCCCTCTTCACCAGTGGTTTGCTTCTGACCACCACCTCCCCAAATCTGCCCTCTCTTATGTCAGTCTTCCCTCATCTTTTGTCTCCCCCTTCCTACTTCCTGAAAGATAAGATAGATTTCTATACCCAACTGAGTGTTTATATATTCCCTCTTTGAGCCAATTCTGATAAGCCTAAGGTTCAAGTGATGCCTACTGCCCTCTCTCCCATCCTCCCCTCCACTGTAATAGGTCTTTTGTGCCTCTTCATCTAAAATAATTTACCCCATTTCACCTGTCCCTTCCTTCTGCTTCCAGTGTAATTCTCTTTCTCACCCCTTATTTCAAATCCACCTTATACCACACCCTCTATGTATACTCTTTCTAACTGCACAAATAGTGATATATTTTTTTAAGAGTTGCAAGTATGATCTTCCCATGCAGGGATGCTAATAGTTCATCCATTACATTTTCTCTTTCCTTTTTGCCTTTTTATGTTTCTGTTAAGTTTTGTATTTGAAGATCAAGTTTTTGTTCAGCTCTAGCCTTTTCATCAGGAAGGGTTGAAAGTCCTCTATTTCATTTAATGATCATTTTTCTTCCTGAAGGATTTATGCTTATTTTTGCTGAGGAAGTGATTCTTGGTTGTAGTCCTGCTCCTTTGCCTTCCAGAAAATCATATTCTATGTCCTCTGACCCTTCAATGTAGAAACTGCTAAATCCCATGTAATTCTTACTGTGACTCCACAATATTTGAATTATTTCTTTCTAGCTGCTTGCAATATTTTCTCCTTGGCCTGAGAGTTCTGGAATTTTGCTATAATGTTCCTTGAAGTTTTCATTTTTGGGATGTCTTTCCTGAGGTGATTGATAGATCCCTTCAATGGCTATGTTCCCTCCCTGGTTCTAAGATTTAAGGGAAGTTTTCTTTGAAAATTTCTCAAAATATTATACTCACATCTCTCTCTCTCTCTCTCTCTCTCTCTCTCTCTCTCTCTCTCTCTCTTTTAATGACAGCTTTCAGGTAGTCCAATAATTCTTAAATTATCTTTCCTAGATTTATTTTCCAGTTCAGTTGTTTTTCCAATGGAATATTTTACATTTTGTTCTATTTTTTCATTCTTTTGATTTTGTTTGATTGATTCTTGATGTGTCATGGAGTCATTAGCTTCTACTTACCCCATTCTAATTTTTAAGTAGTTATTTTCTTCAGTATATTTTTGTAGATTTTTTCTTCCATTTTTGTGCTTCCTTTATCAAGCTGTTAACTTTTTTTCATGATTCTCTTGCATCTTCTTATTTCTTTTCCCAATTTTCTTCTATTTCTTTTATTTGATTTTTGATGTCCCTTTTGAGTTCTTCCAGAATTTCTTTTTGGGCCTCAGACCAAGTCTCATTTTTCCTTGAGGCTTTGAATGTAGGTGTTTTAACATTACTGTTCTCTTCGAAGTTTGTTTTTTGATCTTCCCTGTCACCATAAGAACTTTCTATGGTCAGGTTAATTTGTTTTGCTCATTTTCCAGCCTATTTAATTACTTTTTAAATTGGTTTTTAAAAATGTATTTTATTTTTAATTTATAAAACAAAATAAGTATTTTAATAACATAGTATAATAAAAAGATGATTGCACATGAAATTGCAAATCTGCAATGCACAACTTGCTATCCCTTTCAAATATACAACAAAATTATCACGTAAATTTCTTTTTTTCCCTTTTTTTCCTCCACCCACCCACACACAAGAGATGGTTACAATTTGACACCAATAGGTATCAATATGTACAATTATTCTATTCATACTTCTAATTATCAGATAGTGTCTTTCTTCGTATGTCCATTATAGTTAAGTTAGTTATTTATAATAGACAAAATAACATTCACTCAAAGTTATTATTTATTTCATTACTTAACCTATTTCATTACTTTTATTTTGTTAATTAAATATATTTTTGCCAAAATTACATGTTAAAATTTTTAACATTTTTTAAAGTTTTGAGTTCCAAATTCTCTCCCTCATTCCTTCATCTTCCTTGAGATGCTAAGCAATCAGATGTAGCTTATACATATGCAATAATGTAAAACATTTCCATATTATCCATTTTATACATGAACACTCAAAATTTTAAAAAAGAATGAAAGTGAAAAATAGCATGCTTCAGTCTATATTCAAACAATATCAGTTCTTTCTCTAGAGACAGATGGTATGCTTCATCATTAGTCCTTTGGGATTGTCTTGGATCATTGTATTGCTAACCATAGCTAAGTAATTCACAATTCTTCATCAAATAATATTGATATTATTGAATTGAATACTATTGAATATTTATACAACATTCTCCTGGTTCTGCTCACTTCACTTTGCATTGATTCATATAAGTCTTTCCAGGTTTTTCTGAAATTATCCTGCTTGTCATTTCTTATAGCACAATAATATTCCATCACAAACATATACCACAGCTTGTTCAACCAATCCCCAATTGATGAACATCCCTTGATTTCCAATTCTTAGCGACCGCAAAAAGAGCTGCTATAATTGTTTTTTGTAAAAATAGGTTATTTTCCCTTTTTAGGTTGTCTTTGGGATATAGACCAAGCAGTGGTATTGCTGGAACAAAGTGTATGCAGTTTTGTAGCCCTTTGGACATAGTTCCAAATTGCGCTCCAGAATGATTGAATCAGTTCATAGCTCTACCAATAGTGCATTAGTGCCTCAGTTTTCCCACATCCCCTCCAATATCCATCATTTCCCTTTTTTTTGTGGGGGAGGGATATTAGCCAATTTAATGCACATAAGAAAATAACTAAAGTTGTTTTAATTTGCATTTCTCTAATCAATACTGATTTAGAGCTGTTTTATATGACTATAGATAGCTTTGATTCCTTTGCCTGAAAATTGCGTGTTCATATCCTTTGATCATTTATAAAGTGAGGAATGA
Source organism: Vombatus ursinus (assembly GCF_900497805.2). NCBI lineage: Eukaryota > Metazoa > Chordata > Mammalia > Diprotodontia > Vombatidae > Vombatus > Vombatus ursinus. The sequence continues at coordinate 19,424,011 of NW_020954557.1, forward strand.
CTTGTACTTTTATAAATTTGACTCAGTTCTCTAAATATTTGAGAAATGAAGCCTTTATCACAGATACTTTTTATAAAACATTTGCCCCAGTTTTCTGCTTTCATTTTAATTTTGGTTACATTAGTTTTCTTTGTGCAAAAACTTTTTTAATATTATATAATCAAAATTATCAACTTTATACTTTGTAATTGTCTTTATATTTTCTACGGTCCTATTTTCATTGCTTTTAAAATATAACTCTGCTCCTGGGGTAGAGGGGGCATTGTTCCAAGCTTGTTTTGCCAGGGACTACAGACCCTAGCTGTTACCTTACTCTGCTGGAGCTGCAAAGAGTCTGACCATTTGCCTGGTGCTGTGCTGGGGCTGTGTGGGGAAGGAGGGGTGGAGTGCTTGTCTTCTTTCCTGATGCTGGGGTGTGAACAATGGGGAAATCTGGTGTTGTGCTGGGCTGTGGGGGCCACATGGGTCCAGGTGCTGCATCAGGGCCACAGAGGGCCTGGCCTCTTGCCTGGTGCTGAGCTGTGGCCTACAGGGGGAATTGGGGGAGCTGATGCTGTGCCTTGGCCAGCAGGGTCAGGGGCTCTTCCATTTGTCTGGTGTTATTCTGGGCTTAGAGGGTGAGGTTAGAGGTAGACCCTGTCTGCTCACCTGGTGTAGTTTTGGGGCCAACAGGAGTGGGTGGGTTAGTCTCAGTCACTTACCTGTGCTGAGTCTCAGTGCCCCCTGCTGGCTTGCTGAGGTAGTGCCTGCTGCTGGCTTGCCAGAATATTGCCTGCTTTGGACTGTGCTCCTCTTTTACCCAAGTGAGATAGACCTTTCCCACTGACCCTCCAAACTGTCTTGGACTGGAAAATTTTTCACCCTATCTTTTTGTTGGTTCTGCCTTCCAGAAATAATTTTTGAGGTGCTATTTAATAGTTGTTGGAGTTGATTTTCAGAGAGTTTGGGTGATTTCCTGCTTATTCTACCATATTGAATCCTGGAAGTCCCATCAGGCTTCTTTCAAGAGAAGGATAAAATGAGTGCTTGAGACCATTTTAAGAACATAAGACTGTAGGTGGTTAGGTGAAGGTCTTTTCTTGGCTTAGTAATAATGACGCACTCATTCTACCATCCATTCCGCATAGACATGGATAAGACATAAGACCACATGCACATTCATTATTGTATCTGCATATAATAAGTCCCATTGCCATATGAAGTCCTGATGCCACTGCCTTCATGGTGTTGAAGGGTACCAGTCTTTTATTACACCCAGCCCAGTATTGTGCCTCACTCAAAAAGGAAGAGATGTGAACCCAGGGACACACTTGTGAATGGAAAGGAATGAAAGTGGAGAGGATGGGTTGATAAATAGCTGTTTTAGACCTATCCCACAAAGTCTTGCCATCTCAGGATCCAAAGACCAGATAAGTGAAAACCAGTACCCAGACAGCAAGAATGTTACATAAAATATAAAGCTACTAGATGATTCAAAGATAAGACATCTTCCTCTAGAAACCTGCTAGTCTCCATTCACTGAGTGCTTCTATCTTGCACACCTGCAAAGAGAGTATGCCTTTATTACCCCTTACTTTCAGTATAAAACTTAATAGTTTTGGCCTTGCCCTAGATATATTATCCTACTTCTACAGAGAAATGTCTTTTTTGTGTTATAAAGTAATGTTATATTCTCAATCATTGTAGAAGGTCTTCAGTTTCTAGAAGAAATAAAAAAACAATATAATATTCATGTCTCTTTTGCAAAACTAGAAAAAAAAGTATTGTCCCCTCTTAATATTTACTCCCTAATCAAAGATTTACATGATTAATTTCTTCTTGAGTTTATTTACAGGAAAAAAGTGTCTGTTTGTAGAAGAATTTCTATAATTAATTAATCATAAGATCTCATAATTCAAAGAAACCCTCTGAAATTCTGTAGTCCAGACCCACCTGAACAGAAATTGCCTCTGCAGCAACATCTTACCCCTATGCTCAAAGTCTTAAAGTAATGGAAAGTCATGTTACCCAACATACCCTTTTGCTCAAGCTAAAATCAACATGAAAGCCAAATTCCTTCTACAGATGCAATAATTAGCATATTCCATTCTGGCAACCTCTATTTCCACTGCTGTTTTTAAATAGTCTCCATTGCATCTTTACATTTAATTGTATAATTTTATATTAGGTTTAAATTTGGAAACTGTCTTAACTCAATTTAGAAAGAGAAATTATAAATCTTAAACAAATACAGTAAAATTACTGATTTACAGAATGAGGGTGTATACTAAATGTGGTTATCTTTAAGGAAACAAGCAGATATCCCTCAACTATCTATTAAATTTGTGGTTTTGTTTATTTTTTTATTACTGAGAAAAGTTTATTTTTAAATCTTGTTGACATATTCTTTTTTATTAATAAATTTATTTATTTTTAGTTTTCAACATTTACCTCCACAAGATTTTGAGTTCTAAATTTTCACCTCATCTTGCCCATTCCCCCACCCCAAGATATGCATTCTGAATATCCCTTCTCCTAGTCTGCCCTCCCTTCTATCTCCCCCCACCTTCTCTTATCCCCTTCCCCTTCTATTTTCCTGTAGGGCAGGATAGATTTCTGTTCCCCATTTCCTGTATTTCTTATTTCCCAGTTGCATGTGAAAACATTTTTTTAAACACGTGTTTTTAAAACTTTGGGTTCCAAATTTTCAGCATTCCTCCCTCCCCAGCCACCCTCATTGAAAAGGCAAGCAAGTCAATATAGGTTATCCATGTGCAGTTAAGCAAAACACTTTCATAGTAGACATGCTGTGAAAAACGAACTCTATTTCCCTTAATCCTATGCTGACCTCCCCCAATTATTCTATTATTTCTTTTGACCCTGTCCCTCCTCAGAAGTATTTGCTTCTGATTACCCTCTTTCCCAATCTGCCCTCCTCTCTATCAATCCCCTACTCTCTTGTCCCCTTTCCCCCCTATTTTCCTGTAGGGTAAGACAGATTTCCATACCCAATTGAGTGTGTATGTTATTCCCTCCTTAAGTCAAATCCTATGAGAATAAGATTCACTCATTCTGTCTTACCTTCCCCCATTTCCCCTACGCTGTAAGACCCTTTTCTTTTCTGTTTCTTTGTGAAATAATTTACTCTGTTCTACCTCTCCTTTTCTCCTTCTCCTAGTATAATCCTCTCTCACCCCTTAATTTTATTCTCCAGATATGACTCTTTCATCTTCAACTCACCCAGTACCCTCTATCTATCTATCTATCTATCTATCTATCTATCTATCTATCTATCTATCTATCTATCTATCTATC
>NW_020954557.1:19427314-19471608 GCF_900497805.2 Vombatus ursinus
ATCTATCTATCTATCTATCTATCTATCTATCTATCTATCTATCTATCAATCTATCTATCTATCTATCTATGTGGTTTTTTCCCTCCAACTACCCTAATATTGACAAAGGTCTCATGAATTACAAATATCATCTTTCCATGCAGGATTGTAAACAGTTCAATCTTAATAAGTCTCTTATGATTTCTTTTTCCTGTTTACCTCTTCAGTTTCCACTCGAGTCTTGTATTTGAAAATCAAATTTTCTATTCAATTCTGGCCTTTTCATCAAGAATGCTTGAAAGTCCTCTATTTCACTGAGTAGCCATTTTTTCCCCTGCAGGATTATGCACAGTTTTGCTGGGTAGGTGATTCTTGGTTGTAATCCTATCTCCATTGCCCTCTGGAATATTATATTCCATGCCCTGCGGTCCCTTAATGTAGAAGCTGCTAAACCTTGTGTTATCCTGATTGTATTTCCACAATATTTGAATTGTTTCTTTCTGGCTGCTTGTAATATTTTCTCCTTTACCTGGGAACTTTGGAATTTGGCTACAATATTGCTAGGAGTTTTCCTTTGTGGATCTCTTTCAGGAGGAGATTGGTGGATTCTTTGCATTTCTATTTTGCCCTCTGGTTCTAAAATATCAGGACAGTTTTCCTTGATCATTTCTTGAAAGATGATGTCTAGGCTCTATTTTTGATCATGGCTTTCAGACAGTCCAATAATTTTTAAATTCTCTCTCCTGGATCTATTTTCCAGGTCAGTTGTTTTTCCAATAAGATATTTCACATTGTTTTCTAATTCTTCATTCTTTTGGATTTGTTTTACAGTGTCTTGATTTCTCATAAAGTCACTAGCTTCCAATTGCTCTATTCTAATTTTTAAGGAAGTATTTTCTTCAGTAATCTTTTGGACTTCCTTTTCCATTTGGCCAATTTTGCTTTTTAGGGCATTCGTCCCCTCATTGGCTTTTTGGGTCTCTTTTGCCATTTGGGTTAGGCTATTTTTGAAGGTGTTATTTTCTTCAGTATTTTTTTGGGTCTCCTTTAGCAAGTTGTTGACTTGTTTTTCATGATTTTCTTGTATCCCTGTTATTTCTCTTCCCAGTTTTTCCTCTACTTCTCTTACTTGCTTCTCAAAATTCCTTTTGAGTTCTTCCAAGGCCTGGGACTGATTCATATTTTTCTTGGAGGCTTTGGATGTAGGAGCTTTGGCTTTGTTGTCTTCTTCTGGTTGTATGTTTTGATCTTCTTTGTCACCAAAGTAAGATAATATAGTCTGACTCTTTTTGCATTGCTTACTCATGATCCTGGCCAATTACTTGAGTTTTAAACTCTTTGTTAAGGTAAGAGTCTGTTTCCAATGTGGAGAATGTACTGTCCCAAGCTTCGGGAGTTTGTACAGCTGTTTTCAGAGGTACTTCCAGGGACCTGTAAATTTTTAGTTCTTCCACGGTGGTATGATAAGGGGTGAGGTGTTTCCTCTCCACAGCCACAACAAGCTCCACCACACCAGCACTCCTCCTTGCCCCAGTACTCACCCTCAGAACTGTGACCCAGATCCAAGCACAGGCAGAGCAACAGATTCCTGCCTCAGTGCTGGCAAAGAGATCCCTGCAATCACCCTCTGATCAGCCACTCAATTTCCCCTCAGTCTGTGGGCCAGAAGCTCAGGAGGCAGCCGCTGCCCCAGAGGCCACACTCAGGACTTGTGGCTGAGACCTAGCTCCTTCTCTCACCCCAATCACAGACTTTTCTCACTGACCTTCTAAGTTGTCTTTGGCATTCATGGGTTGAGAAGTCTGGAATCTGCCACAGCTGCCTGAGATTCAGTCCTCTGAGGCCTGGTCCAGGTTCACTGCAGCCTGCGTGCCCATGCCGAACTGCTTTCCTCTCCTCGCCTGGTGTGATATACCTTTCTGATCAACCATCCAGTTTGTCTTGGGTTGGAAATTTGTTTCACTCTGCCTTTTTGTGGGTTCTGCTGCTTTAGAATTTGTTTAGAGTCATTTTTTACAGGTATTTGGAGGGGTTTGGGGGAGAGCTCAAGCAAGTCACTGTTTTCACTCCGCCATCTTGGCTTCACCCCTCTGTTTTGTTTTAACATGAAGTTTTTACTTCTCTGAAATGAACTGGAAGGACATCAGTGATTTTTATTACTTTTTGGTATTTGAACTCAAATAAACCCCCCCCCCAAAAAAAAATAGTTAGTGAAATACTCAAGAGGTTCTGTGATCTCTTTGATGTAGATATACCTTTAATGATGAAGATCTTAACCCATCTGTACCTCCTCTTCTTGTGCACCTCTTGCCCATATTGTCCCAAAATTTCAGCACAAGGTATCTCCTGAAAATGTTGAAAGATTTCCTTCCCTTATCTACACCTTACCAGAAGAACTAGGAAAGAACACAATCTATTGGTGATCATTTGCTCCCATTACATTAACATGCTATTTTCTTTTTCAATTATACAACTTAATGATATTCTTAACCTAGTTTTTCTTCATAATCCCTTACTTGTTATGTTTCAGTTTGCTCAAAATTACTATATGCCTCTCTCATGAACTTATCTCTCCATATTGCACTAATTTGTAATTCTTCAAAGACTGCAGTGTCCCATAGAAACATAACAACACCAACTGAATAGCCACACTTTTACAAGATAGGTCTTTGATTCTATGAGAATTTGAGGTTAGTACAGGAGATTTATCATTTCTTAAAGGCAATCTAATAAAATCCCTTCTCATTTAATTCTAGCCCAGGTTTGTTCATTTTGAATTTGTATTAAATCTCTCTTTCTCTCCCTCTCTCTCACTCACCATCATCATCATCATCATCATCATCATCAGAATCTCTAGCTATATATAAATATATCTACTATATATGTGTATACATGCATTCTTGGACAGAATTCAAGAAATTGTATAGAAGGGCCTGTTGTACTAGGGTCCATGATGTCATAAAGAAACACAACTAAATGACTGAACAACAACAACACATATATGCAATAATACACACACATCCATACACATATATATTGATGAGTGTGGGTGTGCATGTAGCAACCCTTTCTACAGTTACATCTGTTAATTCAGCACTTGCCTATTGAAGACTGGGTCCCCAAAGGAGCAATAACTACCCCAGGTTTAAAGGTGGTCCAAGTACAGACTACAATAACAATAGTTTAAAAAGCCTCACTAGTGTGTTTACTTTTTCTTCTAATAATAAGCCAGCAAACACAATTAGTTTAAAGCAAAGCTATACATTATTACACCTATAAGCCTGAGGAACTTTCTCCTACAAATACATAGAATTAGTGAGAAGAGTAGACACATAAAATGAATTAACTTTTAGGGAAGCACATACATCAGAAAAATGTATAGCTAAGATAACTTCCACTTCCAGCATTGTAGGACCCCGTCCCTCAATGTGCTTTCTCTTGCTGTGGAATCTTCACACTTTTCTCTAGTAGGTGCAATGTCTCTGTTAGAAAATTCAAGCTGGGTTCCCTAGGATTGTTCCACTAAAGAGTCCAACTCTTGACTGGCAAGGTGAATTCTCTCTTGAATGTATATTGGAGATAATACCATAAAAATTATGAGAGAGCCGATCATACATATTTTTCCGCAGCTGTGACTATGGCATGAATGATTAATAAAAATGGATAGAGGAAAATATTTTAAAAAACATACAATTTTAGTTCTATTAAACTGAAAATCCTGGGTATAAAAATTAATTAAACTATGACAAGAGGTAAAGATCACAACTGGAAAAATTCTGTGTATCAAATATCTTTCATAAAATTCTGATATCAAATATATATTAGATAATTTAGAAAAATATATAAATCCAAAATATTTTCTCCAACAGATAATGGTCAAGTAATATGAATAAACAATCATCAAAAAAAAACAGCAAATTATTAACATAGCAAAAAAATGCATTAAATAATACCAGAAAGTCAATGGTAGCTTTTTTATGTGATAGCAAACATTGAAAACTAGACAATGGCTAAACAATAACATGAATGTAATGGACTATTTCAGTGCTATAAGAAATTATGAATATCATGAATACAAAGAAACATGGGAAGATATATGAATTGTCACAAAGTGAAGTAAGCAGAGCAATGAGAATAATATACATAACAGCCAATAATGTAAATGGAAAGTACAACAACAAATAATTGAATCTGAATTGTACAAAATTATAACTTCAAAGCTTAGCCAAAAAAGACATATGAAAAGACACTTCCAATATTTCTTTCCAGAGGTAAGAGACCAAGAATGTGGAACATTGCACATAATCTCAGATTTTTCTGTATGTTGACTAATTTTGCAGAACTATTTTCTTTCTTTGAAAAAATTGTTTATTAAAATAGATGGCTCTCTGAGAAGACTTAGAGAGAAAGGGGGAATATGTAAATGATATGAAACATTAGGTTAAATAAAGTTTATTTTAAAAAATAAAAAAGTACAAGCACAACCTTCTGCTTTAAGCTTTTCATGATTTAAATAGGAGGGGTCAGTGCTATTCCCCATCCCACACCACCACCACCTATCACATTGTATTCATTTGCTTTACACACACTAGAAATATAAACATAGATCTAATATATATATATATATATATATATATATATATATCCATTTTTCAATTTTTAATTTGTATTTCTACACCTGAAGACAGTGTCTAGCACTTTATAGGTGTTTAAACAATATTTGTTGATTGATTGCAAATAAAGACTGAGCAAAGGAATTTTTGACATTCTCTCAGGCACCTTTCTTTAAGTACTACACTAATAGAGCCTGAGGTTTTTGTTTTTGTTATTGTTGTTGTTGTTGTTGTCTACTCGTTCATTTGCTTTTTATCCAGACATCTTTAGTATCTTCTCTTCTTTCAGATATTTTTTGAATTGTTCTTTCAATACCCTTTGAAATTCATCTCCTTTAGCATGGTTCACCTCTAATTTCTGTCTGGTTTTTACTTTCCTTGTAAGCACACCTGATACTGTGCTATTACAATTTAAGTGTTATGGCTATGTTATCTTGGAGGGTCAAGATATGTATTATAGACATCTTTGCAGATCTTATCCATTTTTTTTCTTTCACTTACTGTTCTTCAGTTTTTGTTCTTACATTCTTTTAAATGTCCTGGAGATGACTTTGTTTCATGAAATCTCTTGTCAGGCTTTCTTTAAACATTTCCCACTCACTCTCAAGTTTCTCTCTGTTCTAAGAGCTTGTATTTATATCAGTCTTCCATAGTGTTCTGTAAGATTTTGTAAATTTAACTGACCAGTGATGCCTTTGTATGCCACATCTCACTGACTAGTAAGTGAGGTAGCTAACTGAATTATTCTTAGTCTCTTCTGGTAGCCTTGTTCAGGAAATTTTTTACACAAGAATAAAATTATATTTAAAATATTTGGAGTCTATTTCTGTCTTTCAATCGTATTCTTCTTTCCTCATTAGTAATTGTTTAAATGCTTAAAAAATCTATTTAAACATTTTTTTGGCACATCATAGCAATTTTTTTATATTCAAGTTGCAAATTCCCTCCATTCAGTCCATGATCATCACAAATTTAGAAGACAAGTAATATATTAAATATGCATGAGAATTGGTGAAAAACTTATTGCCATATTATCCATATTTCAAGAAAGCAAAAAATAAATTGAAAACAATATTTTTTTCACACAAAGGAAAGCTGTTAACTTTATTCTCTTAAGGGGATCAAAAATGGGGACAGAAGAGAACAGAATACATCAGGAAGGGTCCCAAGAAGGGGACATTTCCAGAGCAGGCAGAGTATATCAACAAAAAGTCCAAACCTTGAGTAAGATGATCTTGAGGACTCAGCAAGGGGAGAAAATGGGATAGGTAATCATTTGAAGATTGTTTCCAGATGTGACACCCAGTTTGTACAGGCTTCCATTGCTCCTCCCCAGTTCAGCACATGTATTCCAGATTAGTCACATATAAAAGGGTCAATCAGAAATGTGGAAGAAAGCCAGGTGTTTTATAGAGAGAGTTGAGGTCTCCTGGTTGGATCTATTGTCACATGCAGGTAGGCATCAATTAATAAGGCAGCTGGAAATGTCCAGCGAGGAAGATTCCAGATATGGATGGTGGGGAGAGAAGGAGGTCTAGAGAAGGGGAAGGATGGTGGCACCTTGTAGGAAGAGGAACCACAATGTCAAGAGAGTTATCCTTCCAGAGAATGGCAAGGACCCTTTAATGCAGAAGCTTCTTGTCCCTACTTCACAATGTTTGTCTTGAGTTTCAAATAGCTGGTTCTTTTAAAAAGGAATGATTCTACCTTGTCTTTCTCTTCTTTTTCTTTCCTTTCTTTTTTTTTAGTGGTAATTTTTATTTATTTTTTTTTGTTTTCAACATTTACTTCCACAAGATTTTGAGTTCCAAATTTTCACCCCATCTCGCCCCTCCCCCCACCCCAAGATGGCATGCATTCTAAATACCCCTTCCCCTAATCTGCCCTCCCTTCTATCTCCCCCACCCTTCTCTTATCCCCTTCCCTTTCAATTTTCCTGTAGGGCAGGATGGATTTCTGTACCCCATTTCCTGTATTTCTTATTTTCCAGTTGCATGTGAAAACATTTTTTTAAACATGTGTTTTTAAAACTTTGGGTTCCAAATTTTCTCCCTTCCTCCCTCCCCACCCACCTTTATTGATAAGGCAAGCAACTCAATATAGGTTATATATGTGCAGTTATGCAAAACACTTCCATAGTAGACATGCTGTGAAAAACTAACTCTATTTCCCTTAATCCTATCCCGCCCACCCATTTACTCTATTCTTTCTTTTGACCTTGTCCCTCCTCAGAAGTATTTGCTTCTGATTACCCCCTTTCCCAATCTGCCCTCCTCTCTATCATTCCCCTACTCTCTTGTCCCCTTACCCCCCTATTTTCCTGTAGGGTAAGACAGATTTCCACACCCAATTGAGTGTGTATGTTATTCCCTCCTTAAGTCAAATCCTATGAGAATAAGATTCACTCATTCTCTCTCACCTTCCCCTGTTTCCCCTCCACTGTAAGAGCCTTTTCTTTTCTGTTTTGTTTTTTTTGTTTGTTTGTTTGTGGGATAATTTACCCCATTCTACCTCTCCCTTTCTCCTTCTCCTAGTATATTCCTCTCTCACCCCTTAATTTTATTCTCCAGATATGACCCCTTCATTTTCAACTCACCCTGTGCCCTCTATCTATCTATATCTATATATATGTACATATAATTTTTCTCCTCCAACTACCCTTACAAATATCATCTTTCCATGCAGCAATGTAAACACTTCAACCTTAGTAAGTCTCTTATGATTTTCTCTTTCCTGTTTACCTCTTCATGTTCCACTTGAGTCTTGTATTTGAAAATCAAATTTTCTATTCAACTCTGGTCTTTTCATCAAGAATGCTTGAAAGTCCTCTATTCACTAAATGGCCATTTTTTCCCCTGCAGAATTGTACTCAGTTTTGCTGGGTAGGTGATTCTTGGTTGTAATTCTATCTCCTTTGCTCTCTGGAATGTTATATTCCATCCCCTGTGGTCCCTTAATGTAGAAGCAGCTAAACCTTGTGTTATCCTGATTGTGTTTCCACAATACTTGAATTGTTTCTTTCTGGCTGCTTATAATATTTTCTCCTTGACCTGGGAACTCTGGAATTTGGCTACAATATTGCTAGGAGTTTTCCTTTGTGGATCTCTTTCAGGAGGAGATGGGTGGATTCTTTCCATTTCTATTTTGCCCTCTGGTTCTAAAATATCAGGACAGTTTTCCTTGATCATTTCTTGAAAGATGATGTCTAGGCTCTCTTTTTGATCATGGCTTTCAGATAGTCCAATAATTTTTAAATTCTCTCTCCTGGATCTATTTCCCAGGTCAGTTGTTTTTCCAGTAAGATATTTCACATTGTTTTCTAATTTTTCATTCTTTTGGATTTGTTTTACAGTGTCTTGATTTCTCATAAAGTCACTAGCTTCCAATTGCTCTATTCTAATTTTTAAGGAAGTATTTTCTTCAGTAATCTTTTGGACTTCCTTTTCCATTTGGCCAATTTTGCTTTTTAGGGCATCCTTCCCCTCATTGGCTTTTTGGGTCTCTTTTGCCATTTGGGTTAGGCTATTTTTGAAGGTGTTATTTTCTTCAGTATTTTTTTGGGTCTCCTTTAGCAAGCTGTTGACTTGTTTTTCATGATTTTCTTGCAAAACTCTCAGTTTTTCCTCTACTTCTCTTACTTGCTTCTCAAAATTCCTTTTGAGCTCTTCCAAGGCCTGGGACTGATTCATACTTTTCTTGGAGACTGAATGTAGGAGCTTTGGCTTTGTTGTCTTCTTCTGGTTGTATGTTTTGATCTTCTTTGTCACCAAAGTAAGATAATATAGTCTGACTCTTTTTGCACTGCTTACTCATGATCCTGGCCAATTACTTGAGTTTTAAACTCTTTATTAAGGTAAGAGTCTGCTTCCAATGTGAAGAATGTACTGTCCCAAATTTCGGGGGTTTGGACAGCTGTTTTCAGAGGTACTTCTAAGGACCTGTAAATTTTCAGTTCTTCCAAGGTGGTATGATAAGGGGCGAGGTGTTTCCTCTCCACAGCCACAACAACCTCTACCACACCAGCGTTCCTCCTCACCCCAGGACCGTCCCTCAGAACTGTGACCCAGATCCAAGCACCAGTAAAGCAAGAGATTCCTGCCTCAGCACTGGCAAAGAGATCCCTGCAATCTCCTTCTGACCAGCCACTGGATTCCCCCTCAATCTGTGGGCCGGAAGCTCAGGAAAAAGCCATGGCCCTGGGCCTTGCTGGAGACTTGCAGCTGAGAGCTAGCACCTTCTCTCACCGCGGTCACAGACTTTTCCCACTGACCTTTCATGTTGTCTTTGGCATTCGTGGGTTGAGAATTCTGGAAACCGCTACAGCTGCCCACAATTCAGTCCTCTGAGGCCTGTGCCAGGGTCTCTGTGGCCATGGCGCCCATGCTGAGCTGAGCTCATGTCCCTGCCCAGCGCGATATACCTTTCCTGATCAACCATTCAGGCTGTCTTGGGCTGGAAATTTGTTTCACTTTGTCTTTTTGTGGGTTCTGCTGCCTTAGAATTTGTTTAGAGCCATTTTTTTAGGTATTTGGAGGGCTTTGGGAGAGAGCTCAAGACAGTCACTGCTTTCCCTCCACCATGTTGGCTCCCAAATACAATATGTTTTAATCTTCACTTAGAATTCATCAGTTTTCTCTTTGTAGGTGGATAGCATTTTTCATCATGAGTTCTTTGGAATAGTTGTGAAAAATTATGTTGTTCAAGGTAACTAATCTTTAGTAGTTAATTTTATTACTACTAGAGCTATATAACAAAGAAATCAAAGAAAAGGGAAAAGGGCCTAAATATATTAAAATATTTGTAGTAGCTTTTTTTGGTGGCAAAGAATTGGAAATTAAGGGGGTGCCCATCACTTGAGGAAAGGCTGAACAAGTTGTGACATGTGAGAAATGATGATGGATATGGCTTCAGAAAAATCTGGGGAGATTTATATGAACTGATGAAAAGGGAAGTGAGCTATACTGTAATGAGGATATTTGCTCTCAGTGAGTTGGTGGTTTAACTATACAGAGAGATCTAATTCAAGTTTTATTCTAACATCAGTTTTAATAGATATTAAAATAAATATATGTTAAAATATACTAATTTTCATGTCTTCTGATTTCATTAAGGACTTTCCATATGCAGAGTCATTTTATTCTTTTCTCAGACACTGTACCTTAAATATTACCTATGATATTTTCTTTGGCCGTTCTCATTAATTGTTCTTCATGGTACAGGGAAAAGGCCACTCACTCAGCAGTAATAGGATTTAGGTTCAAATCTCAACTCTATTGCTTACTACCTGTGGGCTTCTTTTAGTTTTAGTTTTCTCATATGTTAATCTATGACCAATATTCCTCAATATATGTCATGCATTTTCACTTTTAAATTGAAGTTATAGTGTACCAAATACAAATTGATTTAATTTAAAAGCTCACAGTGTATTCTTGATAGAATTTCTATGCTTTTTTTATTCTACATAATATATGTTGGTGCGTAAACTGCAATTATTTCTGTGGCAGTCTATTTGCAAATATTTACCAAAACTACTGAAAAGCAAGATGACAAAATATCTCATTAAATGAGTTATAATGGATTGTTTTTGTACACATGATAACATGTCATTCTGCCCTTGTCTGTCTCCTGAGCTACTGTCAGCCAAAGCCAAATTGTCTTGTCTACATCTCAAACTTGATAAACTACAGACATCTTAAGCTCAACATGTCCAAAACAAAACTCATCATCTTTTCCTTAAATTCTCCCTCTTTCTGAATTTACTTATCACTGTGAAGTGTACCACAACACTCATAGTCATCCAAATTTTCAACCTCAATGTCATTTTTTTTGTACTCAATTAGGCTTGTACTTAGAAAACATATATAGACTACTGTCAGGACTATACTCTTAAGAGTTTTACAGCATGTCAGACCACCTGACAGAGCACCTAGTATTACTAGTATATTCCTGGAAGATCTCATGGTCAACTCTACTTCATGATGAAGTGTCAGAGTGGAACTTTATGGAAGAAGTTATTATTTTACTGTTTTACGGATTTTATATAAGACGTACACATACCAAATACACGTATTATATATACATTCCATATTTATGAAAGAAAGTTGGGAATTCATCTGAGTCCCAGATCTTCAGAAACAGAAAGCTCCTACTGTTTTACAAGAACTTTGTTCTTGTTCAGGTGGTGCAGTTGGCCTAGTGTGTAAATGAACATGGGCTTTATGGAACCTGTAAGTCATGCATCAGCAGGAGAAAGGAGATGTCTCAGTGCTACAGCAGCATTTCTATCTCCCTTAGTAAGTTATGTTTGACTTTAGAAGGAGGGGAGGATATATCTTTAGGAGGACATTATACCACACTTTAATCTCTCCACTTTCATCATCCTTACCTCATTCCTACAGAGAATTCATTTAAAAGCCAAAAGAAATGCTTATTTCTACATTCCAGGAGATGTACTTCAGAAAAAAAAATTTTGCCAAGCTATATGTTGGTAAAGGTGAAGGCCTTTTGGGAGACCATCCCTTTACATTTAGAAATTTTATGACCTTGGTAGTACCTTGAGATACACAAAGTGTGTACAGATATAAACCTGACTGCCTTGCTGCTTACTTCTAATACTAAAAATAGGGAACTAGTACTTACTATGTGCCAGGGACTGTGCTAAGTACTTTACAACCCTGTGAAGAAGGTGCTATTATTAACCCCATTTACAGATAAGGAAACTGAGGTAAATAAAGATCAAATAATTTGTCCAATGTCACGCAGGTGGTAAATGTTTGAGATTGCATTTGAACTTGAGTCTTATTGAATCCAAGCACAGTGCTCTATCCACTGTGCTATGTAACTGCCTTACAGAAACAGAATTCACGTCTTTCAATATCCTGGATTTGTCCACATTATTCTAGAAGAAAATCATAGGATGAGTGGATACAAATAACACAAGGGTACATATTAGTTCAAAATAAAGGAAGAATCTTCCAATAATGAGAGGTGTCTGAAAATGCAATGGTATGTCTATTGAAATTGTGAAATCTTCATCACTGAAAATGTTCAATTACGGAGTCTGGGTGTCTATCTGCCAAAAATATTGGAGAACAATTTCCTATATTATGCAGTTGATTGGACTAGATGATTCCTAAGGGCCTTTCCAACTTTATAGCAATTTGATTCTGTTGTTCAAAACTTATATCATGACAAGTTGCCTCTCTCATCAAAGATAAATTTTTCCTTTTTAGTTTTCTCTGTAATTTTGCTTCACACTACCTATATGATTGTAGTTCCTCCTGGTTATAGAATCTCAGATGAGGACCTCACTGACAGGAATGTGCTGGAAACAACTTAAACAGGTATGAGAGAGCTAATAGTTAAATTATTAACACATTCACCTCAGAAATCAATGAATGCTACAAATCAGTGATTGATTTATGGTTTTGTTTATTGTCTACACCAGGGGTAGGGAACCTGCAGCCTAGAGGCCACATGTGGCCTTCTACGTCCTTGGGTGCAGCTTTTTGACTGAGTCCAAGTTTCACAGAACAAATCCTTTCATTAAGGGGATTTGTTGTATGACATTTGGATTCAGACAAAGGGCCGCACTTGAGGACCTAGAGGTCCACATGTGGCCTTGAGGTCACAGGTTTCCCACCATTAGTCTAGACTTAAAAATGATAGAAAAAGAATGTTGATGTAGCAGATTAAACGTTAAAGGGTATCCCAGGGACATTTTGAGGGGAGACGAAGTTATTAAATATTTATCAGCACACTCCCAGACTTTAAGGTTTACCTAGCCCACATAGTGTCTGCACAAAAATCCTCTGTACAGTATGCTTGATATGTTGTCATGCAGCCTTTGCTTAAAGACCTTCAGTGAGGAAGAACTCAATTACTTCTTCAGGCAGCTCATTCCTGTTGGGATAGCTATCTTCAGTATTGTTTTGAAGCATATTGTATAGGGGAGATATGGTTATGAATATTTGAACTAGATGGACTCTGAGGTCCTTTCTTTCTCAGATTCTATGATTCCAACAAAGTCAGGAACAAGCCTAACAACTATACTCTTTGTAGTTGCCAACCATCAGTACTAATTCTGCTTTCTGGGGCTAAGTAAGGTAAGCTTAGTAACACAAAAATGTTAAAGCTGGGCGGAATAATAAGTTGTTTCCTAATACCTATAGTTTCTTCTCTGCTATCTGCCTGTGCTCATGCTGTTGTAGGGAAAAACCTCAAGTATGTATAAAGGCACATGTGTGAAGAGGATTGTCATTTGGTGGCTCAAAGGGAGGCAGAATAGATATCTCTAGCTTCTTCTCTAAGGGAGATTTCAATTCCTGACAAGAAAGGAATCAGGAAGTTGGGGCCAGAGGCTACTCTTCTTTCCTCAGAGAAAAGGGGTACCAGACTAGAAGTTTAACTATCTGCTCCCTTAAAATATTGTTTGTCTAGATCATATGATCAAGTTTGAACTAACTTGATTGTTTTGTCATTTCTGGGGGGAAAGGGCCCCAAGTTCTATATCCAAAGTCTGACTACTTTCCTACAAAATACCAATTCCACCAAGGATCCACATAGTAAATAGCAAAGAAATTCATTTATCCAAAGTGTAGCAAAACAGAAATCAGAGAAGGTATACCTAGGAGAATATATACCAGGCAATAAAGAGTGAAGGAACTTTTCTGTTGAGAATAAGATAACTCAGCTCGACCAAGAAAGGATCCTGGATCTCAATCAAGGGGAAACTCCCCAAAGTCTCTAGAGTAGCAAGTCATCTATCAGGATATGATGGAGAGTCTCAAAAGAGACTGGTGCTTAAAGAGTCCTAAAAGGTGACTGACCAAGACCGGGGCTTTCTTGTCTCTCACTAACCCTCCCACACCACTAATGCAGGGCAGGGCATTCATCTCCTCCAATAAGGAAAAAAGTCCTATATCAAAAGGCTTTGGGACAGGGATTGCACTGTTTTTATATTCCCTTTTTCTCTACCCATTCCTTCACCTTGACTTTTTACCTCTAAGCAAATCTTCATAGGGGCAGGGAAGTGTCTTAGTTCAAAAGGGAGTCACCACATGCTACATTTCTTATGAGTCACACCATTGCTCGTATTTGCCATAATCCCAGCAAATGCTATACTGACTGAAGTCATGAACTTTTTCCATACCATTTTGTCTCTTGGCAAATGGATAGAATACTAGGGCCTAGAATCAGGATGATCTGAGTTCAAATCTGCCTTCAGACACTTACTAGCTGTGTGACACTAGGCAAGTCACTTAATCCTGCTTGCCTCAGTTTTATCATCTGTAAAATGAGATGGAAAAAGAAATGGCAAACCACCCCATTCTCTTTGCCAAGAAAACACCAAATGGGATCACAGAGTCAGACAGAACTGAAGTGACTGAACAACAAAGCAAATATTTAGGAATTCATTCATCAAAAGGCTTCTAGTGAATGCTGTTTATAGGGGTTTTGTAACCCATGTGATGTGATAACAAAAACCACTCATAGGTCCTAATGATGTATTCTAAACCAACCATTAGCTGGAAGAGCAGCTTTGGTGCCCTTTTGTAGAGCAGCAAGTTTAAAACTACATACAGAAAAAGGTTTAATAAATTATTTTAATGAAAAAAACAACTCAAGAATTTGGGGGGGCATTTTGGATTTAGAAATGGAAGTGAATTTAAAAGTCATTTGGATTAATTATCCCCTCATCTCCCAGATAAGTAAAATGAAATTCAAAAATATTAAGAAATTTGAACCCAGGACTGCTGGCTTCAATTCAGCATAATTTATTTGATAACTATTTTAAAACATCTTTGGTGATTAGTGCAAATCCCTGAACCTGGGTGCTTCATGATCTCAGGAAATTAATCTTAAGTCTAGAAAAGGGGATATACAGTAGGTAGACCAATCAAGGGGTGATGGAGTCCTCTGCATCCTCTAATGCATTTCCATCCAGAGTCTGTACACTGACATTAGAGTTTGAACCCCCTCTCAGAACCCAGAACCATGTAGAAGGTGGCTCACTAGAAAAGGGAAGAAATGTTCATAGAGGGCCTATCTCTATTCTAGGGAGAGGACAGTTTTGGGATAACACAATGCTATTTATTTGTTAACTCAATTAAAATTTTGAAATTTATGTTCAAGTTACTCTCCTGAAATTCCCTATCAGCATATTAATGATAAACATCCCAACAACATTTTGGAGAATTTTAGATTAAAACAACAAAGCAAACAAACAAACAAACAAAAAACCCTATTTATTGATATTAAACTTGCAGCTTACTCTTAAAGTTGTGTTCTTGGCATTTACCTCTTAGGTCATTCGACTTTGAAGTTGACCTTTGTAGAAGTCAACATCTGTTTATGGAGAAACTGACATCAGTAAATCTTTCTGTTGTTATTGTAGCATCAACTAAAGCTAATTCTCTGCTGAGATGGGAAAATATGATTCAGACAATGAAAAACATATGTTATGGGGAGACAGGTTGCCATCAAACAGCATCAACAATTTAAATGATTAAAGCGTTTCTATAAACAACCCCTGGCATGGCAGTAATGGATGAACTGCAACTTACTCCCCATCAATTTTTTTAAACAGCTGTTGATTTCATGACACTTTATGAGGAATTTAACATTTATCTTATAATTTATTATTATAGTTAAAACTGAAAAATATTGTGTTTGTAACAAAATTGTAAAGCTAAGTTATCTGATACAGAGCTCTGTGAATGAAAATATTTCTTATTCTTTTTATAACCCTAGCATCAGAAATGCCAATGGAATCATGGGAAAGGGTCTGGGCTAATTTGGCTTCAGCCCAACTGTCTCAACTTAAGCATTTGACAAGATTGTACCAACTCCCCAGCTATAAGCATGTTGTCAATAACATACCAAAATAAAGTTATTTTTTATTAAAAGAATGAGTAATAAAAGAACATTGTTTGTGCTACAACAATTCAATTATAGCACATGTAATTCACACACACACATAATTCCACATTAAGAATTCTTTAGCATCACTTACATACTGGCAGAATGCAGACTTACTTTCAACCTGGGGTCCCCATAGAGACAAATGACTGTTCCTATCTTCCAGTGATCTCACCTGCAGTTATATACCGCTGATGGTTACTTATAAATCCCTCTGAAGTATTCTCTAAGAACTTCGAAAGTAACTCTCTGCTCCCACTGGCTGGAGCACCTTCTAGTGTTATCCTCTTATGTGGGTCTTCAGGTGTTCATTAGATAAATAACTACTCCCTATAAGCATCCTTAGCACTAGCCAGGGTGAACCTAAAGATTCTTCTCCTTGTCATGCTGGGATTACTGCTCTTCTGGGCAGAGCTCAAAGCTCTAGAAATTGAGTGCAAAAAGGCCAGGAATTTCCCTTTAACAATAGCAGTTCAGTTGGGAGGAGGGTCTTGGTGACACTTGTGAGCAATGACAAACCTTTTATCCCTTTATCTTTTTGACTTTTTACCTAAAAATTTTCCCTTCCCAAGTTCCCCTATACCAGATATCCTTAACCTTTTTGGCATCATGGACCCCTTCAGCAGGCTGGTGAATTTGTGTAGGAATACCAAGAGCTCTCAGAATATGTCTATCCTCATACTACTGTCTTTCTGTTAAGTGTCTAGAAGAGCTGGGAAGAAAATGAGCAAGGGTAAGATCTAAGAAGAGTTTACTGCATAAGCATTTTTAAAGAAGAAAAAACTATGGTCCTGATTCCAGATCTGTTTGACAATTTGCTTATTTTGAGTAATAAAACAATTTTTTCTTTCTTTTTTTTCCTTTCTTTATTTTTAACCAGCTGGAAAGTAATATAATTTCAGAATCAGTTCATCTCTGATCTTTCCAGAAAGTAGGACTTCAGGTGGATGCTTGAAAAGAAGCATAATAGCTAATTAGACTCAGCCTGCATGCTTTGTTTGGTAATTATACCCATACAAAGGCTCCTTGAAGTAGAAAGACAATTGGGTTTATTGCCTCTGAAACTTCACAACTCAATCAATAACTGCAGCCTGATATTCTCTTTGAAATGCTCCAACAGGAGGAATTACTGATAGGCTAAATGTTACATTTACATTTATTATTCTTTGACACCAATAACATGCAAAGCAGTTGAAGATTAAAGTTAAAGTATTTGAAGTCGAATCTTGGGAAATAAAGTTCAAGCAATAAAAAAAAGTATCTAGGCAATTGGACTGGAAGTAAGATATTGAATTTTAAAATTTCATCCTTTTTGCTGAAGAATTCTAGTCAACAACCAATTTTAAGCTCCCTGCTATGTCCAGGAATTTTGCATGGGCATACAAAAATTTTCAAAAAAGTCTTTGCTCTCATGGGGCTTACATTCTACTGGGGAATGTAATATATATAAAAATAAATAAATGTGAGAAATATATTAGGGAGTGAAAGTTTTAAGAACTATAGAGATAAAGAAAGTTTCCATTTAGAGTTGGGTCTGAGCCTTGATGGAAGCCAGGGATTGTATGAAGCAGAAATGAAGAGTGAAAAAATTCCAGATATGCCTATGCAAAGCCATGTAGGTGGAAGGTTTAGATGTCATCAACAGGAAGTACTGTGTAAAATTATTTGGTTGGAATGTCAATTCTTTGAGGTAGAAAAACGTGAAAAAAGAAGATGTCAGGCTAGAGTAAAGTTTGGCAAAATATTGCCCATGGGTCAAATCTAGCAACTTTGTTTAAAAATATACAAAAAAAATTATCTCCCACATCTTACAAAAATAGTCAGCAGGACAGATTTGGAACTCAAACCACAGTTTGTGGACCCATGGTCTCCAGAGCTATGCATAATACAAAATCTAAGCTTCATTATAAGGGTGAATTATTATTTGACTCCTGAAACTTTAATAAAAATTATGCTCAGTCATGTCTAAGAAATATTACATTGAATTATAAAATTTTCTACAATATTAAATAAATATGCCCCTCACCTCAACCCAGAAGAAGGCAGCCAGTATTTGTGATCACCAGATAGTCAGCAACCATTCAGAGATATTCTCTATAACATATATTTCTTCACATCCAACTCCCACTACCCCCAGCCTTCACTAATCTAAATGGAAGTATGGGATCCTGAGTAAGTCATTTAATTTGTCTGTGCCTTTGTTTTCCTGTTCTGTAAAATGGAGTTTATATTTGTAATACCTATGTCACAGGGATGTAGGGAGGAATTCCTGTAGGAAACCATAAAGTGATATATAACTTTGTCACTGTTAATATTACCCACATGATCCTTTACTTATGAGAATCAAACATTTTAGAAAATGTCTATTTCCAGAACTGGAGATAAATATTATTTTCTGGAGACACTCGGGTTTATGCTTCTCCAACAAAGTCAATATTCACAACAAAGCCCAGCTAGAAGCTGTGTAAAATAAAGTTATTGAAAAATGTTAGACTACAATAACTGGAAACCAATGCTACCAACTTGTGCCAAGATGACCTCTATTGTAAAAGAAACCTTGGCAGTTGGGCTGAGATTGATTTTTATCAAATAGATTCACACAATGCGCTATATATAGGACTCCTTCAGAGAGCACATTGCAACAACTGCTGATGAAAAAAAAGTAAATGTATACATACACACACACACAGAGGGAGAGAGACAGACACAGACAGAGACAGAGGGACAGAAAAAGACAGAGAGAGACAGAGGAGAGAGAGAGAAGAGAAAGAGAGAGACAGAGAGAGACAGAGAGATGTATATCTATCTATAAATGTGTGTGACTGTGTGTGTAAATCTAAAGATATGAAGAGTTGACTAATGACATATCCCTCTAAGGACACATTATAATTAAGTTTTCAAAGATTAATCTCAAAATAGATGTTGTTGGTTGAAAGTCTAGGGCACTAGGGCTTCTTACCTGTGGGGCTTTAGACAAACACAGATGTGAAGGTATTAAAAAATAGAAGTCAATCTTGTATGGGTTCTTGGATCTTGAATGAGTTACATGGACAGCCAATGAACTGCCATAACCCCTGGCAAATAAGATTTTTTTTTTCATTTCTCCTTTATACTATTCTGCACTGAATGAGCACCTTTTTCAAAGCTAGGTTAGAAAGAAAAGATGCCTGAAGACAGAGACAGAAGAATGACCAACTACATTAAGGAAGGGACAATCACATATTTCTAGTATAGAATTATAATATATTGGAGCAGAAATGAACATCTCAAGCCATTTAATTCAGCCTATACTGAACAGGAATCTTTATTTTTAATCAATTATGTTTGGTTGTTCAGTATGGGAATCACTTTCCCCAATAAATCAAAAATTGGTTTAGGTGTATGTTTTTCTATGTTTCCTCTTGCCTATTAATCATCTACTTTTCTATTTTCCTTTAAGTATGTGGCAAGCTCAGGTTGAGAAGTCACTAAAGTGGATCATTTCTTCAGTTCCAATAGTCCCCAAACTCAGAAAATACAAAGTAACCAACTGAAACCTACAATACAATCTCTCTATTACATTCAAAGCCTTTGGCCAGTCCTGCTGTAAAGATTTCCCAAATGTCAGTGTGCTTACATGTGCTAGGAAATATGGATATAAACGAGGTTCAACCTCAGCTGAGTCTTTTCAATACTTTCGAGACCTCTCTTCCACTCGTACCTGACAGCTTCTGGCTGTCACTGAGAGAAAAAAAAAACAGCTGAGAATTGCCTTTTCTCCAGATGTGCCTCCCCGACAGGCCTAGGAGAGCTATGATAGCAACTGCTCTCCCAAGAGTGGGAGGTCTGTTGTCTTCCTTGGAGAGCAAAGGGAGGTGGGTGTACAGGACCATAACAGCTGCCAGCTGTTCTCCTCTCTTGCCTACTGGAATTTAGTGTTACTGGGCTGGAAGCCCAAACCTCATGTTGGCCTGATAGCAACTTGTGATGTGACAACACTTTCTATATTAATCTGGTCTGTGTATGCACCAGAAACTGGGAAGTACAGTCTATGGGGTGCCTTCCTTCTTTATTTGGGGCATTATCAGTTTCAGACCATAAGGAAGGATGAATATCCAAGCAGGTGGAACTCTGCTGATGAGACTTCAGGGTTCTCTTGTCGTGGGGACCGCACTTGTTATTTGTCCACTGACATAGTCAGGAGTGCCCTGAAGTCTGATTGATAATTCAGCATAGACTTTATAAAAATTCTTTTTTCTTTCCTTTTCTTTTGCCTTTTCCATTCTTGTTGAATGCAAAATGTTGTTAGAGTTATACCCCTAACAAGCATATTTGAGCTCTGATGTTGGAATTCTAATGGGCTAATTCCTGAAGTAGTAACTAATGGGGAAAAGTGAATTATTCTGGAAACAGGCAGGTGGAGCCTCCTTTTTGGTTTCTTTTGGTGCTGAGTTTCTCATTTAGAATGTCTCATTTGTCTTTACCATTTGCCATCCAGCAGTGATTAGCTATGTCTAACTAGCAGACTATGCTGTCCATTTTAATGTGATAGAACATAAAATATAGTGACTCTGACCCTGATCATTATGATGATAATGATATTTAGTATTTATATAGTGCTCTGTTTTACTTTTTACATAAACTATCTCATTTGTTCTTTCCCCAAACCTTGTGAAGTAGTCACTTTTATTATACTTATTTTAAAGATGAGTAAACTGAGGCTGAGAGAAAATAATTGACTTGTACAAAACCACATAGTTAGTGAAGACTTAAGACAAGATTCATACTCAACACATTCTACCTCTAAGTCCAATGCTTTATCCACTAGATTATATGGTTGTAATTCCAAGGAAAAACTGAAAGTTCAAAGTATTCAGTTTCATTGAGGGATCCCTTTAGAATAGCATCTGCTTTCTTTTACTCAGCAATCATAGGAGAGTGGATATTTGCCATCTGTATATCTCTAGATTCATATTTTTATTTAAAAACCATTCTTCCCTCTTGAACATTCTTTTAATATAAGAAAAAAAAACAAGAATCTCCTATGCGTAACTTGTTTTACTCACTTAGAAATTGGCAATTGAATAGATGGACTTTATCATTTTAGGCAATGTTTGGTCTTAAGTGAAAGTACAACAAAAATCTATCTGTACATGTGCATATTTATGTGTATATGTATATGTGTGTATATTCTTATGCATATATATATATATATATACACACATACATACAAAAATACACGTGAAAAAACCCAGAGAGGTTAAGTCCCTATGATAAGAAGTTATTTGCCTAAGATCAATTGAGTATTTTTTGTAGCCATTACCATTATATCAAAGTGCCTAAAAATAGCATTCATTGGTTCTAAAGGAAGTTAACTGATTTATTAGTTCTTCACACCTGAATGATCTCAATCAAGTCATTTCCCATATTGGACAGATCACTTAATTTCTCTGGATTTCTTTATCTGTAGAATTAGGGAGTGAGACTAGATCACTATTAAGTCCCTTCTACCACTAACATGGTATTCTTCTGTTGGAAACAGCTTTGCTTAAGGATCAAAAACGACATTATTCTTCCAACAAAAGTGTATTAATGAAATACAAGTAGAAGAAACATGCATATGGTGGGCTAAAGACCATAAACTCAGAATAATGCTTATAGGTAGAAGCAAGTATTTAGAAAAATTGATTAGTTCAGATTATGCTTGTGTTTTTATCTTTAGTTATAGTTGTTAGTTTGAACTGAGATCTCTTCTGTCTATTCAATCTCTGCTGCCAAGGCAGTATGAGATAATATGCTTGAAATTTGTAAGTATGCATCAATTGTACAGTGCAGCATTTCCTAGCAGCAGCCCAGCCTCAGGCAATATTTTCCCAGAATGACAGTTCTAGAGAGGGCAAAGGATCTTAAGTTAATAATAAATACTTAGACTTCACATTAGAACTATAAACAGAATTCAAATTAATTCATTTGCTAATAGTTTTTTTTTCTGGTATTAGTCCAAATTCAGTCTTTATTCATTTATGATGGTCTAGTTCACACCAAGGCCTTGCATAAATAGTCTTAAGATTTTGTTAAGTAAGAATGAAAAAAAGGAATCTGCTTCCTCACTGTGATTGAATGAACTCTTGGTACACACACACACACACACACACACACACACACACACAATGTTCTGTTATTAGTAAGTTGATAAATGTTAACAAAAAGTCCTCTAGCTAATTTCTTAAATTGCCTAATTTTCATTACTTTTACTTTTAAACAACAATAATATAAACAACACACTCGAAATGATCATTGTCACCTCCTCCCAGACCACATTCTCACATTTGCCCCTATACCCTCTTGCAAATACACGATCCACTGGTTAATTCTGACCTGAGTACAAGCATGTTTAGGTACCTTTTAATCTTCCTAAAAGAAGAAAAAAAGATTCTGTAAACAAGAGTTCTTTTTTCCCCCATCATTTAGTTATTTATTTTTAGTTTTCAAAATTCAATTTGATAAGATTTTGAGTTATAAATTTTCCCCCTCCCCAAGAAGGCATGGAAACTGATAGGGGCTATACATGTACAATCATATTAAACGTATTTCCACATTAGTGATGTTGTGAAAGAAGAACAAAAGGAAAAAAAAACATGAGAAAGAAAATAAAAGAGAAAATAGTATGCTTTGATCTGAATTCAGACTCCATAGTTCTTTCTCTGAATGTGCATTTTCCGTCATGAGTCTTTTGGAATTATCTTAGATCATTGAATTACATTGAAGAGCTAAGTATCAAAGTTTATTATCACACAATGTTGCTGTTACTGTGTACAATGTTCTCCTAGTTCTGCTCATTTCACTCAACATCAGTTCATGTAAGACTTTCAAAGTTTTTTTTTTTTTGAAATATGTCTGCTCATTATTTCTTATGGACAATAGTATTCCATTACATTCATATAGCACAACTTGTACAGTTTTTTTCCCAATTGATGGGCATCCCCTCAATTTCCAATTCTGTGGCAACAGAAAAAGAGTTGCTATAATTTTTTTTTGTATATGTAGGTCCTTTTCCCTGTTTTATGATCTCTTTGGGACACAGACTTAATAGTGTTATTGCTGGATCAAAGGATATACACAGTTCATAGCCTTTTTTGCATAGTTCCAAATTATTCTCTAGAATGGTTGGATCAATTCACAACTCCATCAACAATGCATTAGTGTTCCAATTTTCCCATATCTTCTCCAACATTTATAATTTTTCTTTTTTGTCATATTAGGTGTGAAGTGGTACCTCAGAGTTGTTTTAATTTGCATTTCTCTAATCACTAGTGATTGAGAGCATTTTTAATATGACTATAGATAGTTTTAATTTCTTCACCTGAAAACTGCCTCTTCATATCGTTTAACCATTTGGCAATTGGGGAGTGACTTGTATTCTTATGAATTGGACTCAGTTCTCCATATATTTTATAAATGAGGCCTTTAGAGGCAGCTAGGTGGTGCAGTGAATAGAGCACCAGCCCTGGAGTCAGGAGGACCTGAGTTCAAATCCGGACTCAGAGCAGATACTTGACACTTACTAGTTAGTTGTGTGACCTTGGGCAAGTCACTTAATCCCAATTGCCTCGCAAAAATAAAAAAAAAAATGAGGCCTTTATCAGAGACACTAGCTGTAAAAATTGTTTCCCAGATTTCTGTTTCTTTTCTAATCTTGATTGCTTTGGCTTTGTTTGTGGAAAAAAAAACACTTTTTTTTAATTTAATGTAATCAAAATTATTCATTTTGCATTTCATAATGTTCTGTATCTCTTGTTTGGTAAACAAGAGTTCTTAACCTGGGTCTATGATCTTATTTTCTAAAGCAAACAAAAAGTTATTTTGAGATATTAGTGTTTCCACACAATTGATTTCTTTTATAATCTTCAGTAGGGCAGATAGGTAGGTCAGTGAATAGAGTGCTAGACCTGGAGTCAGGAAAGCCCATCTTTGTGAGTTCAAATCTGATCTCAGATATTTACTAACTTTGTGACCCTAAACAAGTCCCTTAACCCTGTTTGCCTTGGTTCCTCATCTGTAAAATGAGCTGGAGAAAGAAATGGCAAAACACTCCAGTATCTTTGCCAAGAAAACCCAAAATTGGGTCATAAAGAGTCAGACACCAGTGAAATGACCAAACAAGAACAAAATTGTCTTTATTTTATTTTATGTATTTAAAAAACACTGAGACTAGGTCTACAGGTTTCGTCAGATTGCCAAAGAGTTTCAAGAAAAACACACAACATGAAAGCTTACTCTATATTCATTTACTCTCTTCAGCTATTATACCCATCCCTCTCAACTGCTTTATTGCTGATTCTTTGTAAAAGTCATCTATGGTAAATGTGTCTACTTTTCCACCGCCTTTCTCCTGATCACCTTGAAATCTGGTTTTAGTCTTCACCCCTCACCTGCCCACTGAAATTATTCTAACAAAGGTCCATAATAAATTCCTATTCATAAAATTCAGTGGTCTTTTTCCAGTTCTTATTCTCTTAAACTTCTTGACCTTCACAACTGGTCTCTCTCTCTCTCTCTCTCTCTCTCTCTCTCTCTCTCTCTCTCTCTTCTCATACTCTTTTCACCTAGGTAAGATTCTTTAGGTTTCTGTCTCATCATTCTCTTTATATTCTCCCTTTCCAGTCTCTATTATTATTATTATTTCACAAACAAAATGGTCATAAAGAAAGTAAGTCTGGAGATAGATTTTCTACAGATATGTATTATGTACCTAGTATATATTTGAGGAAATATTCCATGTACTATGGATTTTTTTTAAAAACCTTTATATTATACTTTTACAATCTAGGTTTCGTGATTCCAGTACTTTTTTCCTATAAAATGCATTGTCTCTTAGATAGGTCATCGTGTTTCCTTCTCGAATTTTGATCAAGGGTATTATTGCTTTGTAGGTGTTACAGAGACAAGAAAGTGAATATATGCATGGGTAATGGTTTTTTAACTTTCTGAAACTCTTCTTTTGTGTAATAATCTTATAAAGGAGGTTTCTCTAATAGTTAAGAATCTTTCCCTCTTTCAGCTATCTTGAGAAATGATACTTAAATTATCTCAAAATTGTTTTGTCTCCAGCAGAGATTTTTTTTTCAATGAATAATTGGACTAGTCTATTTTTGACTTCATCTTGTTTAGTGTCATTTCCACTTCCTATATAGCACATCTGGGACTGAGATGTTAGAAACCAATTATGTGATTAGATTGTCATTGATAAAGAAAGTCAGTTGTTGAAGATATATTTACAGATCTGTTTCTTTTTCATCTACTCATTTCCCTCCTATTTTATTTATAAATTCAATTGGAATAATCTGGATTTAGGAAAATTTTGTACCAAGCTTTCTGCTGCCTTATTTTTACCTTGATTGCTTCTTCTTGGTTTATGAAGCAACATTATTTATGTTCATGTATATTCATATTCACAGGGTTTTGAGCATGTATTTGTTTTAAACTAATGTTGTTTGGCTTTCCTATATCTTTCTTGGCAAGGCAAACAATATTTGTAAGCTGAGTAGTTTCCAAGTTCTCTCTGCTACATTGTTCTAGATTTTTTTTAATTAATCCCTACCCAAAATAGAGATAGTTCATATCAATATCTTTATTGTAAGTAATATTTTTTCCAATTACATGTAAAGATAGTTTTCTACATTGATCTTTATGAGGTTTTGAGTTCCAAATTTTTCTCCCTCCCTCCATAACATCCCCCACCTCCATTCCTCCCTCCCCAAGATGGCAAGCAATCTGACACAGGTTATATCTGTGCAATCATGTTAAACATATTTCTATATTGTCCTGTTGTGAAAGAAGAAACAGAACAAAAGAAAAAAAATTAAAAAACCTTGAAAATACTATGTTTTGATCTGCATTCAGAATCCATCAGTTTTTTCTCCTGATATGGATAGCATTTTCCATCATAAGTCTTGGAATTTTCTTAGATCATTGTGTTGCTGAGAAAAGCTAAGTCTAACAGAGGTGGTCTTTGCATGACGTACAATGTTCTCCTGTTTTGGCTCATTTCACTCTGCATCAGTTCATGTAAGTCTTTCAGGAATTTTTTTAATCCACCTGCTCATCATTTCTTATAGCACAATAGTATTCTATTACATTGATATACCACAACTAGTTCAGCTATTCCCTAACTGAGGGGCATTCCATCAACTTCCAATTCTTTGCCACCACAAAAAGAGTTACTATAAATATTTTTGTGCATGTAGGTCCGCTCCCTGTTTTAATGAATTCTTTGGGATACAGACCTAGTGGTGGTATTGCTGGATCAAATGATATGCACAGCTTGGTTGCCCTTTGGGCATAGTTTCAAATTTCTATCCAGAACAGCTGGACTAGTTCACAATTCCACCAAGAGTGTCTCAATTTTCCCACGTCTTCTCCAACATTGATCATTTTCCTTTTATGTCATATTAGCCAATCTGATAGTTCTGAAGTGGTACCTCACAGTTGTTTTAATTTGTATTTCTCTAATCAATAGTGATTTAGAGTATCTTTATTCATATGACTATAGATAGTTTTAATTGCTTCATCTGAAAACTGCTTGTTCATATCCTTTGACCACTTATCAATTGGGGAATGATTTGTATTATGGTAAATTTAACTCAGTTCTCTATATATTTGAGAAATGAGGCCTCTATCAGAGATACTTGTGAAAAAAAACCGTTTCCCAGCTTCCTGCTTTCTTTCCAATCTTGGTTATATTGCTTTTGTTTGTGCAAAATCTTTTTAATTTAATATAATCAAAATTATCCATTTTGCATTTCATAATGTTCTCTATCTCTTTTTCAGTCATAAATTCTTCCCTTCTCTATAGATCTGACAGGGGAACTATTCCTTGCTCTCCAAATTCCCCTGAGATTAATATGTCTGCTTTCTATGAAATACCTTACCAGGCAGATGCACTGGACATGGAATAAGTCTGTTTGCTTAAAGGAACCAATCGATACCCTGTGATGAGCCAAAATCTTGCTCACTCCCAGATGCCTTTGCTGATATGCACTGGCTGACCTTGTTGAACTGTGCCCACCAACCCCCTCTCCCCAAACCTGGCCCAAATCAGCCTTGCATCTAACTGTTCCTGCAAAACTTCCTGCTTCTTTGTCCACCTGTTCCTGGTAAAGATCATCCATTCTTTTTCCCAACCCCTTCCTGAACTTCTTTGTGTTTTTCAAGCATAAATCTTCCCTGCCTCTCCTGGGCTATGGGCTCTTTTGTACCTTGTATCTATGGGGGTGGGGGGACTCGGTACTATTGTCTGATTTTCCTCCTAATAAAATGTTCCTGCTTTCAACACAGCTTGGACCCTTCTGCATTTTTGAGGGGTGGGCTTCACCCAGTTAACACAGTCTTTATGTCTAAATCATGTTCCCATTTTGACCTTATCTTGGTATACAGTTTGAGATGTTGGTCTATGTTTAGTTTCTGCCATACTCTTTTCCAATTTTCCCTGTACTTTTTTGTCAATTAGTGAATCCTTATCCCAGAAATTGGGATTTAGGGATTTATCAAACAGGAGATTACCATAGTCATTTACTACTGTATCTTGTGTACCTAATACATTCCACTAATCTACCATTCTATTTCTTAGCCAGTACCAAATACTTTTGATGATTACCACTTTATACTACAGTTTTAGATCTGTTATTGCTAAGGTACCTTCTTTGGCATTTTTTTCAGTAATTCCCTTGATATTCTTGACCTTTTGTTCTTTCAGATGAATTTTGGCTATTTTTTCTAGCTCTATAAAATAATTTTGGTGTTTTGATTGTTATGGCACTGAATAATTAAATTCATTTAATTGAATTGTCATTTAAATATTAGTTTAAAGAATTGTAATTTTTATTATATTAGCTCAGTCTACCCAAGAGCAATTAATATTATTTCCAATTGTTTGGATCTGACTTTATTTTTGTGAATAGTGTTTTGTAATTGTGTTTATATAGCTCCTGGGTTTTTCTTGGCAGGTAGACTCCCAAATATTTTAGTTGTGTACAGTTATTTTAATAGTGCATTATTTTTCCCAATAACATGTCAAGGAAATCTTTAGCATTCATTTTTACAAGCTTTTTATTTCCAAATTTTTCTCCCTCCCTCCTTTCACCCTTTCCCTTCTCACCAGTATTTTGCTTCTGTCTACTGCTTTCCCCAGTTTGCCCTCTCTTCTGTCAGTCCCCCACCCCAGTTGACTTATCTCCTCTCCTCCTACTTTCTACATAAGATAGATTTCTATATTCAAATTATTGTGTACATTATTTTCTTTTTGAGCTAATACTGATGAGAATAAGATTCAAGAGATGGTCATCACCCACCCTCCCATTTCTCCCTCTACTGTAGTAGGTTTTTTGCACCTCTTCATATGAAATAATTTACCCCATCCTACCTTTCCTTTCCTTCTATACACAATGTACACCTATTTCTCATCCCTTAATTATTCTTATATCATTACTTCAAAGTCACCTTATACCTGTATCCTCTGCTGAAATATATTCCTTCTCATTGTACTATTGGTAATTATTTTTTAAGAATTACAAGTGTCATCTTCCCATATAGGAATGTAAACAACTCAGCTCCGTTAAATACCTTATGTTTTCTTTTCTATTTTTACCTGTTTAGGCTTCTCTTGGTTCTTGATATTGGAGGTCAAATTTTCAGTTTAGTTCTGGTTTTCTCCTTATGAAAGCTTGAATTCCTTTTATTTCCTTGACTTGCTTTTTTTTCCCCTTAAAGTATTATATTTAATTTCACCAGATAGGTGATTCTTGGATGTAGTTCTAGCTCCTTTGTCTTCTGGAATATCACATTCCATGGCTTCAGATCCTTTAATGTTGTAGCTGCTAACTAAGTCCAGTGAAATCCTGATTGTAGCTCCCTGATATTTGAATTGTTTCTTTCTGGCCACTTGCAGTATATTTTTCCTTGACCTGTTGGTAATGAAATTTGACTATAATATTTCTTGGAGTTTTTATTTTGAGATCTCTTTCCTGGGGTGATCAGTGGATTCTTTCAATGCTTATTTTGCCCTCTGGTTCAGGATATCAGGGCAGTTTTCCTTGATAAATTCTTGAAAGATGCTGTTCAGGTCCTCCTTTTGATTATGTCTCTTAGGTACTAATGATTCTGACATTGTCTCTCCTGGATCTATTTTCCAGGTCAGTTGTTTTTCCAATGAGGTATTTTATATTTACTTCTATTTTTTTAATTCTTCTGTATTCATTTGATAGATTCTTGATGTCTCATAGAGTCATTAACTTCTACTTACCCAGTTCTAACTTTTAAGGAGTTGTTCTCCTGTCTACAGTTATTTTAAATGGAATTTTTCTTCCTATCTCTTGCTGTTGAACTTTGTTGGCAATACAGAGGAATGCTAATGATTTGCACTGGTTTATTTTATATCCTGTGACTTAGTTGAAGTTGTTAAGTATTTCAAGTAGTTTTTTTTTCTAAGTTTGATTCTCTAGGATTCTCTAAGTATATCATCTTCAAAGAGTAATAGTTTTGTTTCCTCATTGCCCATTCTAATTCTTTCAATTTCTTTTTTTTTCCCCTCTTATTGCTAAAGACAACATTCCTAGTATAGTATTGAATTGGTGATAATGACATCCTTGTTTCACCCCTGATCATATGGGGTAGGCTTCTAGCTTATCTGCCTTACAGATAATGTCTGTTGGTGGTTTTAGATAGACACTGTTTATCATTTTAAGGAAAATTCCACTTATTTTCATTTTCTCTGGTGTTTTTAATAGGAATTAGTGCTATACATTTTGTCAAAAGCTTTTTTTGCATCTGTTGAGATAATTTTATGATTTCTGTTGGTTTGTTATTGACATAATCAATTGTGCTGGTAGTTTTCCTAATTTTGAACCAGGCCTGCATTCCTGGTACAAATTTCATCTTGTCATTGTGTATTATCTTGATGATAAATTTCTTTAATTTTTTGATATTTTATTTCAAATTTTTGCATCAATATCCATTAGGGAAATTGGTTTGTAATCTTCTTTCTCTGTTTTGACTCTTCCTGGTTTAGGTATCAGCACCATATTTGTGTCATAATAGTTTTTGTTTGTTTTTTCTCCAATTTTTAATCAACAGTACTCTCTTTGACTAAGTCTGACTAGAGTTACTGTAATCGCATACCTTTCTTTATCATCATCTCTAATTTGGTGTAGTTTTTATAGTTGTCCTAAAAAGTTATATGGGGAAGCTAGGTGGTATAATTGATAGAGTGCTGGGCTATGACTCAGGAAGAGTCATCTCCCTGAGTTCAAATCTGGCCTCAGACACTTACTACCTGTGTGACCCTGGGCAAGTTACTTAACCTTGTTTGTCTTAGTTTCCTCATCTGTAAAATGCACTAGAAAAGGAAATGTCAAACCACTTTATCTTTGCCAAGAAAGAACCCAAATGGGCTTACAAAGAGCCAGACATGACTGAAAAACAAGAATTTTATATTTGCACCAATACATTTGAAGATGGGATATAGGCAACTGATTCATAAATGATTTCCATATCAGTAAACAATATTTTCCTGTTTCCTAAAACACAATTTCAAGTTTTGTGTTGTTGACTATTATCCATTTCTAGCATCTTAAACCTCTCTTCTTAAAGAAATTATTCCTAATATCTCAGCATATGGCTTCTATGTAATTTACAAATTATTAGCTTCTTTTGTTTATTAATCCTGAATCATATATTCCAACTTCTTTCTCATTGTGTACTTTACCAAACTTTGTATGAAGTCACTTTATATTATTGTATGAATTACTTTAATTCGGAATATCTCATCAAGTGCTCCATGATAATTCTTTATCTCCTTTTTTCCTCTGTAACATATACTTGTACAAAACAAAAAAAAATGTTGTTGAGGACTTTTTCATTTGCTCATAAAGAGCATTCAATATGAGTTGGCCAAATTTCCTAATAAATTAAGCTTCTTTTTGTTTCTGGGTATATAACAAAGCAAGCTACTTCATTTGCTGTACCGAGTATAATCTGAGAGCCATCCTTTTATTTAGCTAAAATTTCCTGACAGTTTGGTTTCACTTGTAGCAAGAATATAAATACTGAAATTGCAATTCATTTATCATTGGTCAGAAATGTCTGTACATTAACAACAGTTAACTTAAAGTTTATCTGTGTTCTAAAATTTGTGTCATTCTTGTCACATTTTGCCTCATTTTCTAACATACCGTCAACATTATGGCAGAAGCAGAAGGGGATCATGAATGATTAAGAACTATTTTTAGTTAATCTTCATTTCATTGATTGTAATGACCAAATAATTAATCACCTTGTAACCAATCAACTGATGGTGACCTTCTCTGTTTGGGGTTAAACTAGTCTTCTGAAAACAGACCCCCAACTGTTACTAGAATCATATGGAAACCCTTTCTAGCTTCACAAAACTGGCCAAAGCTTGTGACATAGCCATTGAAAACTCAGTTACCTTTGCCCCAATGAATCATGAGGCATTGGTGCAAAAGAAAATATATCTTAAACATAGAATAAATTTAGAACTTTAAGGTTTATTTTTAATAACGTGGTCAACATACAAACAAATGGTTTGATTACAAAACAAAATATTAGCAATATTCCCGTAAAATATGTAATAGTACCTACCTTAGAGGATTGTTATAAAGTTCAAGTGAGTGTGTGTGTGTGAAAAAAATCAAGTGGATTAAAAATAGCAATGAGAACAACAACAATGAGTTAATATTTATATAATGATTTAAGGTTTTTGTGTACATAAATAAACATATATGCATATGTGTGTTTATTTATAGTAAGACATTATGGGCCATAGTATATTAATATTACAGAATGTATATATATATATATATTATATTTCTTTCTTATATTATATATTAATATATGGTGGGCACAAATACATTTGATTATAATTGTATAACATATAATTTATGTATATCTACAATGTGTTGTATTATTTATAGTTTTATATACAAAGCATACTATATTTATATTATACATTAGTATATAGGCATAATCCATATAAATGTAATTTGTCTATGAATATATAAGCACATATATTTATATGCAATTATTTATATCCACACAAACCTTAAATCACTATATACATGTTAACTATTATTGCTGTTCTTGCTGCTGCTGCTGCTGTTCTCATTTTTGTTATTCATTCATTTGAATTTTTTCCTAAGGCAATTACTTGGCCAAGCTCATCAAAATTACCACATAGTTCACTGAGGTGGTCTGATGTAATTTTCATGTTCACTATCATCCATAAATAGAAATTTCTGCAGAACTTTATAATTGAGGCATATCTATTCCATTTGAACTTGGTTCAGAATAGCCTTCATGATACAAGCAAGCACCTCTGGCAAAAATGTAGTTAGCAGGGTAGCACAATGTATATAGCTCTGAGCCTGGAGTCAGGACAACCTGAGTTCAAATCCAGCCTCAGCCACCCACTGGCTGTGTAACTTTGGACAAATAATTCCTATTTGCCTTAATTTTCTCATCTGTAAAATAAATATTAGAGAATAAAATGCAAACTACTCCAGTATCTTTGCCAAGAAAACTCCAAATGGAATCATGAAGAGTTAGACACAACTAATCGACTAAATAACAACAATAATAATAAAATAGGGACAATAATTGCACCTTTCTCCCAGGTATATTATGAGGAACCAAACGAGATAGTGTTTATAAAGTACTTAGCACAATGTGAATCACATACCAGGCACTATATAATTTCTAGTTATTATAATAATTATTTTTATTATCATATTTCCCTGTTTTATGCTAACTCAGAGAATCATTAAACAAAATTATTTCTGAGAATGTATCTATCATAGTTTTGTAGTTTTAATACATTCATGATGAACATTTTTTGATGAGAGACTTAAGAATGTATTTTATTCTGAGTGATTTTTAAAAATTATCAACACACCTAATACAATCTTGTATTAGTCAAAGTTACCTGAGAAATACAGAGACTATGAAAAAATCATCTTCAATACATGTCCTTTGTTGAACCCTACTTACTTTATCCCCATGATTTTTTCTTTTTTTTAAGCAGTTACCCCTATTATTGGATGACCTTTCTCATAAATAATTTATAGATAAGATTATGAATCAATAAATCTTGTTTTCTTATAATTAAATAAAATGTCAACAATACTCATTTCCCAAAAATAAATTGGGCAAGTTGAGGAATATCCTCTCTTGAATTGTGTTTTCCCCAACACTCAAACGATATTTAACAAAGAACAATAAAAAAGCAGTCAGCCCAGAAATCACTGCAGAAACAAACAAACAAAGCATGAAAGGAGAACAATATTTTTCTTCTAATATCTATACATTATTCATAGAATATGGCATCATAAACTTAAAATTTATGATAAAGTTACATAAGTACTGGGTCTAATTCAGATCTATGTTTATCCTGAGAGTAGCAAGATGAAGCAACCTGATGCACTGGGAAAGAACACTGGATTTAGAGTCGGAGGACAAATTCAGGCCCTATCATTAGTCTCTTCAACCTTGGGTAAGATACTTAACTGCTCTTTAATTCAGTGTTCTCATTTGTGAAATGAGGAATGATAGGCCTCATGATTTCTAAGATTGCTTCCTGCTTTAATTACATGATCATATGATTAAATGACTAGATGTTTTAGAAAGGGAAATTTGGCTTCACTTAAGAAAAAAAAACTTTCTAATAGAAACCCTTTCCAAGTTGGAAAGATCCCAGTGATAATTGAGGAACCACCCTACCTATGTTTGAATAGCTTTATCAAAAAGTTTATAATTAGGTGATGATTCTTTTTGCCCATGGCAACATAGAGATGTCCTAAAATCAATGAGGTTGCCCAGTTAGGTGGAAAGTTCCTATCCCTGAAAATGTATAAGGAGAGATAGATATCCACTTCTAAAGATATTGTTGAGGAAATTCCTGCATTGGATTAGAATTCCAGTCCCTTGTTACTACCTCATTGAAACACTAAAATGATTTCCTTCCAAGTCTTCTCATGGCCACTATTCTTCTACTATGCACTATCCTGCACTTTGATCTAGGTTAATTTTTCTGTGCCCATAACTATTCATGTCTTCTGCCTGAAGTTTCCCTATTAGCTACTGAATAAACTTTGAATTCCTCAGTTTGCCATTTGAGATGCACAATGGTCTGATCTCATCCTGCCTTTCAAGCTTTATCTCACACTATGACTTTTTGCATGTGCTACAAAGCAGCTAAACTAGATTAAGCACTAGTCTGTATAATGTGTGTATGTGTATTTGGCTGCCCTTCTTCTATGCCTTTGCTCATTCCATTCAATGTTCCTGGAATAAGTCCCCAGTGAGGCCAAAGAGCCAAGTGGCCAGGAAAGTACAAGGAAGTATCTAAAGCTCAGCTGGTAAAAATAAGTAAAGTGGGTAATTAGACCTAATTAGATAATTGGATCTGGGCTTATAGAGAAGCTTCCACATGTAACAATGGCACATTAGAGTATAGCTAGGGATATGCTAATTGCATATTAAAGGAGGTTGAAAATTTAGTGTCAACTCTATCAAGAGAAAAGATAGGAAGTCTATTATAAATAAATTAAGCTGTGTTTAGGAACCCTTAATATATGTACACACACAAAGAATAATCCTTCTGCCATAGTAGTAAACTTCTCAGATTAACCCAGGAGTACCAAAAGGATAAATAATAATAAAAACAACAATAACAATAATAGACTATTAAAAATAGGTGTAAGTTAATATTAATATCAAATGTCTTATAGCACTTTGATATTTGCAGATACTTATACATACTTATACATATATTTATGACCTGCACAACAACAATGCATGGTAGATTCTATTATTATCTTCATTGAACAGACAGGAAAGATGAGATTAATAGATGTTAAGTGACATGGCCAGAGTAACACAGATAATAAGTGAGTGAGGCAGGATTAAAACAAAGGTCTTCCTGATTTCAAGTCCAGCACTTTAGCCCCTATGTCAGGGAGCTGAGGGTTTACATTGAAAAGTTATAGAATGTAGGAAAAATTTGCAGTGACTTGGAAAGAATGTACTATATTTGATTTTCTGTTAGTATCAAATAGCATTTTTTTAAGTACAAAGAGATGTTGGTCTCTTCCCCAGTGGAGAAGGTGAAAGTCATATTTTAATGCAACTCTACTCTCCAGCTTATGGTGGCGGTGTGGGAGAAAGTTTAAGTGTTTCTTTAAAGAATTAGGGGAAACAAAAAAGAAAAAATGTTAAGAAAGAAGAAAGATTCTAAAAGGTATCATAAGACTAAAAGAATGGGGAAAATGTGAGACAAAAAGGAAAAAAAGAAAAATCAATAGGGCTGTAGATATAAGTAATACATATGAAGTTCTTTCTGTGGAGGAAGGAACTGGATGACCTCAGCAGGAAGTAGATTCATATGCTTCAAGGGCTAATGTTATGGATCCATAGGTACCTTGGGGAGAGATTATCATTTTACCAACAGAGGAGGAAGAGCGAGGTTGTGGTGACTAGTGACTTCCTACTGAGGGAACCTGAAAGCATGATATGGACAAGAGAGTTCCATGGCATTTACCAAGAACATGATGAGTATCCTCTGAAGAAATGTCCATTCCTGGTGATTCATGTGGGGACAAAAGATATGCTAGACAAAACCTAATAAGCACTGATAAAGATAATGGTCCCTAGGCCAAAAACCAGAAGATCTCAGGTACATAGGCAATTACTACAGTAACTGAAAAGAGGAATTCTAAAGTATTAGGCTAATTTGGGAAGTGATCAGCTAGCTTGGCTAAGAAGATTATGCTTAAGAAGAGGATCTAAATTTCAGGAAAATAGCTTAAAATGTATTTTGGCTCTTGGCCAAAAGTGATGGCACCTAACAAGCATCAATAAAACATATTGGCCTGAAAAAATGCGTTCATACATGTGTTTGTGTACATTTGTATGCATAAATGTAGATGTGTATGTACTCATATGTATATACATATATGGATATTTGTGCATGCATGTAGATATGTATGTTACATATACATATAGGTGTGTGCATATATTCATATGTATATTGCATACACACGCAAGCCCATGTAAGTA
This sequence comes from Vombatus ursinus, assembly GCF_900497805.2. NCBI lineage: Eukaryota > Metazoa > Chordata > Mammalia > Diprotodontia > Vombatidae > Vombatus > Vombatus ursinus. The sequence goes on from NW_020954557.1 coordinate 19,462,933, forward strand.
TATACAGTCATAGATATATGTAATTTTCTTCTTTCTCCTACATTTTTCAGTTTAAGACTTCATGTCTTATATGCATGTATATAAATGAAATTTCAAGTTCTTCTTACTAAAGGCAATCCTCTCAGTTTATATCCTTGACCTCATCCTCTCACATCTTCTCCAGCAGATTACCCTCATTCTCATTCTTTCTGTCTCTCAACTTCAACCTCTCCTCTCTAATGGTCACTTCCCTACTGCTTATGAACACAGTCAATTTTCTCTGATCCTTTTAAAAAAAAAGCTTTTATTAGATCCTACCATTCCTGCTACCTATTTCCCTGTCTTTCTCTTCCCTTTCTTAAACCCCTTGGAAAACTACACTCATTCATATCATTTCCCCTTCTGTTACACTTTTACAAAGCGTATGAAATATAGCTTCCAACCCCATCACTCAAATGAAACTTCTATCTTCAAAGTTACTAATGATGTCTTAATTTCCAAATCTAGTGATCTTTTCTGAATAATAATCCTTTTCCTCTTCTATAAAGGATTTGTCATAATTGGTCACCATTCTATATAGAGGACTCTCCACTATTCATCTTCATAGCATTGCTATTTATTGAGCCTTTTCCACCCACCTCTGACCACTCTGTCTCCTTTTCTGTATCATCAACCTGATATTACCCCAAACTGTAGATACACCACAAGGCTCTGTTTTTTACTGTCTTCTATCTATACATTTGTTTTTTTTTTTTTTACTTAAAGCAATCAGAAACACTTATTAAGCACCTATTTTATGCCAGGTCCTGTGCTAAGTGCTGGGGACACAAAAAGAGGCAAAAGGCAGCTCTTGTTCTCAAGGAGCTTACAATTAATGCAACATGAAAACAAATTTACAAAGCAAGCTGTATACAGGATAGATGGGAGATAATTAAGAGAGAGAAGGACTTAGAATTAAGAGGTGTTGGATAAGGATTCTTATAGAGGGTGAGGTTTTAAAGAAAAACATGGGATTTAAAGCAAGCCAGGACTTCAGTAGTTGGAATGGAGGAGGAAGTGCTTTTCAGTCATGGGGGCTAGTCAGAAAGAATGTCTGGAGCTGGAAACATAGTGTCTTGTTTGTAGAACATCCAGGAGGCTGGATTCAGGAGATAAAAACACAAATGTTGAGGATGAAGGTGTAAGAACACAGGAATGTTAAGAGGGAGCTAGGTTACAAAGGACTTTGAATGTGAAAACAAAGTATTGACTCCTGGAAGCATTAGGAAGTCACTAGAATTTGTTTGGTGGGGCAAGTGTGCATGTGTGCAATAGTATTGACTTGCAATTTAGGAAAATGTTTTTAGTGGCTGAATGAAGGATGGGTTGGAGTGGGGAGATACTTGAGGTAGGCAGAACCACCTATTGAAATATTTGAAACATAATGAAAAACAATTGAAAAGGCAATTGAAATAATTTAGGACTGAGGTGGATGAGGACCTGCACTGAAGTGGAAGCAAGTGACAGGGGAGAGAAGAGGGCATATTCAAGAGATATTTCCAAGCTTAAATTGAGAGACTTTAGCAATAGTTTAGATATAGGGAGTGTGAGATAGTGAGGAATCCAGGATGACTCTTAGGTGGCCAGCCTAAGGGATTGGGAGGATGGAATTGCACTATAAAATAACAAGGAAGATAGGGGAGGGGGGAAAGTTGGGGGAGGAAGACAATGAGTTTGTTTTTTGACATATTGCATTTAAGATATCTACTGGACATCAAGTTGGATATGTCTGTAAGGCAGTTGTAGATATAGGACTAGAAATCATCAGAGAGATTGGGGAACAGGTGGCTTTGAGAAACATCAGCCTAGAGATGGTAATTAAATCCATGGGAGTTGATAAAATCACTAAGTGAAGGATTATAAGGGAAGAAGAGAAGATGGCCCAGGACAAAACCCTTAGAGACACCTACAGCTAGAGAGTGTGATCTGGAGGAGAATCCAGCAAAGGAGACAGAGAAGGAGAAGTCATATAGGTAGGAAGAAAACCAGGAGAATGGTAACACAAAAACATAGAGAGAAGAGAATATCAAAGAGGAAAGAGTGGTCAAAATATTAAAGACTACAGAGAAGTTAAAGATAATGAGGACTGAGAAAAGGTCATTGGATTTGACAACTAAAAGACCACTATTCAAAAAGAGGCACAGCAAGAAATGGAAAACCTGAAGTCAAAGTTAGTTCTTATTGATTTAAATATTATTTCTCTATAGATGACATATATCTACATATCTAACTCTAGTCTCTCTTATGGAGACAGTTCTGATGTGGTTTAGTGGTCCAGGGGTGCTGGGACCCCAAAACCACAAGACGCAGATCCTGCCCAAAAGAATTCGATCCAAGCCAAAGACAAGGTTTATTAGAACATCCATCATATTGGGCAGACTCCCAAGGAGTCCAAACACCAGCAAGCCATTGGCCAAACTCTAAGAATCCGAGCAGTGGCCAGATTTCAAGAATCCCAGCAGTGGCCAGATTTCAAGAATCCCACCAGTGGCTAGATTATAAGAATCTCAGCCATGGCTAGATTTTAAGAATCTAAGCATCTTAATGGAGACAAGAAAGACACAGAAAGACTTTCTATATACAGAAAGACTATGGGAGTGATCTAGGAGTGACCAAGTAGTCTATGAGGTAATAGAATTCCAGGGACCTGGATCAGGTAGCCAAGGGAGAATGGAGCCTAGATCGGATTAAGGGTGGGAAGTGGCCTGGGGCCATAGGAAGGTATGGAATTATAGCCTCAGGAGAACACCAGAGATTTGGCCATGTGGGGAAAGTCCAGAGTTTCCTTTCTGGGGCCCAGATCCCAACCCCATCAGTTCCACATTAGCAGATTACTCTGAGAAACTGAGAACTGGAAATTCAATAGACATTTTGAACTCAATATGACCAAAATAGAACTCATTAATTTACCAAAAAGATTCTACTGCCTTCTAAATGCCTCAGTTTCTGTCAACAGTACTACTTTTCTTTCTTTCTTTTTTTAGGGGTGTGAGGTAATCAGGGTTAAGTGACTTTCCCAGAGTCACACAGCTAGTGTTATGTGTCTGAGGCTGGATTTGAATTCAGATCCTCCTGACTCCAGGGCTGGTGTGCCACCTAGCTGCCCCTTACTTATCATTTCTTATAGCACAATAGCATTCCATCACAATGACATAGAATAATTTATTCAGCCACTATGCAATTGTTGGGCATCTTCTCAACTTCCAATTTTTTATCACCATGAAAAGAGCTGCTATAAATTTGTACATATGTGCCCTTTTTCTTTTTTTTTTTTTCATATCTTTGGAGTACAGTCCTAGTAATAGTATTATTGTATAAATGGGTATGTCCAATTTTATAACCCTTTGGGTATACTTCCAATTGTTCTCCAGAATGGATGGAGTAGTTCCCAACTCCACCAGTTCATTAATGTATCTATTTTTCCACACCCCTTCAAGCATTAGTCATTTTATATTTCTTTCATCTTACTCAATCTGATGAGTGTGAGGTGGTACCTCAGAATTATTTTAATTTATATTTCTCTAATCATTAGTGATTTTGAGTATTTTTATATGACTATTGATAGCTTTGATTACTTTATCTGAAAACTATACATATAATTAATTGGTGAATGGCTTCATTTTTTTTTATAAATTTATCTCATTTCCCCATATATTTAAAAAATGAGACTCTTTTTCAGAGAACTTGCTGTAAATACCCTTGCTCCAGTTTCCTGCATTCTTCCTAATTTTGGTTGCATGGGTTTTGTTTATGCAAGATGTTTTTTTTTAATTCAATCTAATGAAAAATATTCATTTTATCTCCCATGATCCTCTTTATCTCTTGTTCAATCATAAACTCTTCCCTTATCCATAAATCTTATAGGTATTTTTTTCCATGCTCCCCAAATTTTCTTATGATATAAAGGGTGACCTTTATGTCTAAATCATTTATCTATTTTGAACATATTTTGGTGTATACTTTGAGATGTTCCTAATACCTGCAAGACTGTTTTCAAGCTTTCCCAGCAGCTTCTGTAAATAATGAGTTCTTGCCCTAATAGCTTGATTCTTGGGTTTTTCAAACACTAGGTTACTGTAGTCACTTAGTTCTATATATTGTGTGTCTAATTTGTTCCATTAATCAACTAATCTATTTCTTCTCCAGCCCAAGAACATTTGAATAATTACTGCTTTGTAGTATACTTTGAGATCTAGTACTACTAGAACTCTTTCCTTCCCTTTTTTCTCCATTGATTCCCTTGTTAGTCTTGACCTTTTGACCCTCCAAAAGAATCATTTTATTATTTCTTCTAGCTCTATAAAATATTTTTTAGCAGTTTGATTGGTATGACATTGAATAGGTATTATAGCTAGTATTAATAATATTTTTATTATACCGACTCATCCTTTATACAAGCAATTAATATTTCCCTAATTGCTCAAATCTGACTATATGTGTGTGAAAATATATTTTGTAATTGTACTCATTTAGTTCCTGTGTGCATTGGCAGGTGTATTCCCAGGGATTTTATACTATATACACACATATGTATATACATATATGTTTACATATATTCAAACTTATGATTTGTATGGATTTATTTTATATTATGCGACTGTGATGAAGATGTAAGTTTTTTAGTAGACTCTCTAGATTCTCAAAATATACCATCATATAATTTGCAAAAGGTGATAGTTTTGTTTCCTCATTACCTATGTTTAGTCTATCAATTACAGTTTCTTGTCTTATTATTATAGCTAGCATTTCCAGTACAATATTGAATAGTAATGGTGATAATGGACATCCTTGCTTCCTGCCTGATCTTATTGGAAAGGCTTCTGATTTAGGTACATTATAGATGCTGTCTCTTGGTTTTAGATATTTACTAATTATCATTTTAAGAAAAGCTCCATTTATTCCTATGCTTCCTAACATTTTAATAGGAATTGATGTTTATTTTGTCAAAAACTTTTCCTGCATCTAATGAAATAATATGATTATTTGATGTTGTGTTACTGATATGGCAAATTGTGCCTATATTTTTCCTAATATAGAAGCCCTGCATTTCTGACATAACCCAACCTGATCATAGTGTATGATGTTTCTGATTTATTGCTGTAATCTTCTCTCTGACATTTTATTTAAATATTTGCATCAATATTCATTAAGGAAATAGTCTGTAGTTTCCTTCTCTGTTTTTCCTCTCCTGGTTAAGATATCAAAACCATAATTGTATCACAGAAGGAATTTGATAGTATTCCTCCTTTACTTATTTTTTCCAAATACTTGAAATAGCATTAAAATCAACTATTCTTTAAAAGTATGATAGAGTTCACTTGTAAATCCATCTCTTCCTACTTTTTTGGGGGGGGTGATCATTTATGATTTGTTGAATTTCTTTTCCTAAAATAGTTATTTGGGTATTTAACTTCCTCTTCCATTAACCTGGGCAATTTTTATATATTTTTTTGTAAATGTTCATCAAATTAAGTTAAATTATCAGTTTTAGTGGCATATTGCTGGATAAAATAGCTTTTTGTAATTGCTTCAATTTCTTCTTCATTGGTTGTGCATTCATTCTTTTCCTTTTTGATATTGATAATGTAACTTACTTTATTTAATTTTTTTTTAAATTTGCATGTGGAATTTGTTGGTCTGCTTTTTTCTCTCCTCTTTTATTGATGTAAGCATTTAGAAAGATGAAATTTATTTTGAATACTAGTTTGTCTGAATTACACATTTTTTGGTGTATTGTCTCACTGTTGTCCTTAGTTTTAATGAAATTCTTGATTGTTTCTATGATTTGTTCTTTGACCCAATCATTCTTTAAGATTAGATGATTTACTTTCCAATTAATTATGAATATATACTTCCTAGGCCCTTTACTGAATGCAATTATAGTATGAAACAGTTACATAAAATCTTTCTACTTTTCTTCACTTGTTAGTGGACTTTTATGCCCTAATATATGGTTATTTTTTGTTAAAAGTGTTATGCACAGTTGTACTCATTTTTATTCTCATTCAATATTTTCCAGTGATCTCTTATATTGAACTTTTTCTAAAATTCTAACTCTCAACTTACTTCTTGTTTATTTAATGTTTTTAATTATCTGGCTCTGAGGTTGAGGTCCCCATATGATAGTTTTAATATATATTTAATACATTTTATATTTTTATATTTTTCCTCCTGTAATACATTTAAACTTTCCTTCAAGAATTTCTTTGCCATGCTATTTGTGCATACATGTTGAATACTGATATTACTTTTCTCTGTTACCTTTGATCAAAATATAGTTTCCTTAAATGTATCTTTTTTATTTAGGTCTATTTTTGCTCTTACTTAGTTTGTTACCATATTTGCTACTCCTATCTTTTACAGAAGCTAAAGGATAATAGATTCTCCACTAGATCCTTATTCCAACTCTCTGTGTGTCTTTCTGTTTCAAATGTGTTTCTTGTGAACATATTTCTGGAACCTGGTTTCTAATCTATTCTGTTGTTTATTTCCATTTTATGACTGAATTAATCCCATTCACATTCACAGTTATGATTATTGTGTATTTCCCTTTCCTATTCTCTTCTATTTATCCCTGTCTTTTTTCCCTATCCCTCCTCAAAAATCAGTTGAGCTGTTGATCCCTGCCTTCCTTAATCTATCCTCCTTCATACAATCCTTCTTCCTTTTTCTTAGTCACTTTTCCTCCTATTTCCCTGCTGATTATAATTAATTTCTATATGCAGCTAAGGACATAAAACAGAATTTATCATTTGTAACTTGCTATTCCTTTTAAATATATAATAAAGTGTCATGCAAATTTTCTTTTTTTCTTCCCTCCCCCCTAAAGATGGCTACCATTAGACACAAAAGTATGTGTGTATGTGTGTGTGAAATGATTCTATACATACTTCTTTTGATCAGTCATTTCTCTAGATGCAAATAATGCCTTCTTCACATGTCCTTTGTAGTTAATTAGGGCATTTATAATAGTCAAAATGACTTATTCTCTCAAAGCTATTCTTAAAACAATATTGTTGTTAATGTACACAACATTCTCTTGATTCTGCTCATTTCACTCTTTACTATTTCATGTGAGTCTATGCATGTTTTTCTATGATCATCAAGCTCATCATTTCTTATAGCAGAGTAGTATTCCATCACAATTAAATACCACAACTTGTTTAGTCATTCTCCAATAGGCAGGCATTTCTACAATTTCTAGGTCTTTTCCACTACAAAGAGATGCTATAAATATTTTAGTACATATAGGTTCTTCTCCTTTTTCCCTAATCATCTTTGGAAATAGATCTACTAGTGGTATTGCAGGGTATAATGTGTTCATATATATTTTAAAAGACATACATAAATAGCTGTCATTTTCTTAAGTCAATATGCAGCCCCCAGGGATCTACATGTAATCACTTACATCTCCCTGATCAGAGGGGGATTGCAGAGATCTCTTTGCTGGTGCTGAGGCAGGAATCTCTTGCTTTGCCGGTGCAAAGTCAACACTCCTACATCCAAAGACTCCAAGAAAAATTTGAATCTGTCTCAGGCCATGGAAAAGCTCAAAAGTATTTTGAGAAGCAAGTAAGAGAAGTAGAGGAAAAACTGAGAAGAGAAAAGAGAGTGATGCAAGAAAATCATGAAAAACAAGTCAACAGCTTGCTAAAGGAGACCCCCAAAAAATACTGAAGAAAATAATACCTTAAAAAATAGACTACCCCAAACTGTAAAAGAGGCCAAAAAAGCCAACGAGGAAAATAATGCCTTAAAAAGCAGAATTGGCCAGGAATTGGAAAAGGAAGTCCAAAAGCTCACTGAAGAAAATACTTCCTTAAAAATTAGAATGAAGCAAATGGAAGCTAGTGACTTTATGAGAAATCAAGATCTTCAAATACAAAACCAAAATAATGAAGAAATAGAAGATAGTGTGAAATATCTCATTAGAAAAGCAACTGACCTGGAAAATAAATCTAGGAGAGATCATTTAAAAATTATTGGACTACCTGAAAGCCATGAGCAAAAAGAGCATAGACATCATCTTTCAAGAAATTATCAAAGAAAACTGCCCTGATATTCTAGAACCAGAGGGCAAAATAGAAATAAAAAAAAAATCCACCAATCACCTCCTAAAAGAGATCCCCAAAAGAAAACTCCTAGGAATATTGTAGCCAAATTCCAGAGTTCCCAGGTCAAGGAGAAAATGTTGCAAGCAGCCAGAAAGAAATTCAAGTATTGTGGAAACACAATCAGGATAACACAAGATTTAGCAGCTTTTATATTAAGGGATCAGAGGCTTGGAAGGTGACATTCCAGAGGTCAAAGGAGCTAGGATTAAAACCAAGAATCACCTACCCAGCAAAACTGAGTATAATCCTTCAGGGGAAAAATGAACATTCAAATAGAGGACTTTCAAGCATTCTTGATGAAAAGACCAGAGCTGAATAGAAAATTTGACTTTCAAATACATGGCTCAAGAAAAGCATGAAGAGGTAAACAGGAAAGAGAAATCATAAGGAACTTAATAAGGTTGAACTGGTTACATTCCTGCATGGAAAGATGATATGTAACTCATGAGACCTTTGTTAGTATTAGGGTAGTTGGAGGAAAAAAATTATATGTATGTATAGATAGATAGATAGATAGATAGATAGATAGATAGATAGATAGATA
>NW_020954557.1:19471618-19554480 GCF_900497805.2 Vombatus ursinus
ATAGATAGATAGATAGATAGATAGATAGATAGATAGATAGATAGATAGATAGATAGATAGAGGGCACAGGGTGAGTTGAAGATGAAGGGGTCATATTTGGGGAATAAAATTAAGGGGTGAGAGAGGATTATACTAGGAGAAGGAGAAAGGGAGAGGTGGAATGGGGTAAATTATCTCACACATAACAGACAAGAAAAGACTTACACTGGAGGGGAAGTGGGGAAAGGTAAGAGGGAATGAGTGAATCTCATTCTCATTGGATTTGGCTTAAGGAGGGAATAACATACACATTCAGTTGGGTATGGAAATCTACCTCAACCTACAGGAAAATAGGGTGGAAGGGGATAAGAGAGCAGGGAGATGATAGAGAGAAGGGCAGACTGGGAAAGGGGGTAATGAGAAGCAAACACTTCTAAGGAGGGACAGGGTCAAAAGAGAGAATAGAATTAATGTGGGGTGGGATAGGATGAAAGGAAATATAGTTAGTTTTTCCACAACATGACTACTGTGGAATTGTTTTGCATGACTACACATGTATAACCTGTATCGAATTACTTGCCTTCTCAATGAGGGTCAGTGGGGTGGGAGAAAGGGAGAAATTTGGAAACCAAAATTTTAAAAACAAATGTTAAAAATTGTTTTTACATGCAAATGGGAAATAAGATATGCAGACAATGAGGTAGAGAAATCTATCCTGCCCTACAGGAAAATAGAAGGGGAAGGGGATAAGAGAAGGTGGGGGGGGAATAGAAGGTAGGGCAGATTAGGGAAAGGGGAAGGAAAAAAAAACAAATTCTAGAGCAGCACTATCCACAAAAAGACAGAGCGAAACAAATTTTCAGCCAAAGACAACCTGGATGGTTGACGGAGAAGATCTGTTGAACCTGACCTGGAGAGGAAGGCAGTTCCTCATGGGTGGTGTCTGCAAAGACAGGGTCACAGCAAAGCCAGAGCAGGCTTCAGGAGACTGAATCATGAACAGCTGTGGAGGTTTCCAGACTTCTCAAAGCACAAATGCCAAAGAGAACTTAGAAGTGCTTGGTCTGGGTCACAGCCCTGGGTGGTGGTCTTGGGGCAAGGAGGAGCACTGGCATGGAAGACTTTGAGGCAGTGGAGCAAATGGAAGCTAATGTCTTTGTGAGAAATCAAGAAAATAGAAGACAAAATCAAAAGAATGAAAAAAAAAATTAAGACTGTGTGAAATATCTCATTGGAAAAACAACCAACCTGGAAAATAGATCCAAGAGAGATAATTTAAAAATTATTGAACTATTGAGCCATGATAAAAAAAAAAAAGCCTAGACATCAGCTTTCAAGAAATTATCAAGGAAAACTGCCCTGATATTCTACAACCAGAGGGTAAAATAGAAATTGGAAGAATATATTGATCACATTTTGAAAGAGATTCCAAAAGGAAAACTCCTAGGAATATTATAGACAAATTCTAGAGTTCCCAGGTCAAGGAGAAAATATTGCAAGCAACCAGAAAGAAACATTTCAAGTATTGTGGGAACACAATCAGGATAACACAAGATTTAGCAGCTTTTATATTAAGGGATATAATGTGATATTCCAGAGGTCAAAGGAGCTAGGATTAAAACCAAGAATCACCTACCCAGCAAAACTGAGTATAATGCTTTGGGGGGAAATGGATATTTAATGAAATAGAGGACTTTCAAGCATTCTTGATGAAAAGACCAAAGCTGAATAGAAAACTTGATTTTCAAATGCAAGACTCAAGAGAAGCATGAAAACATAAACAGGAAAGAGAAATCATAAAGGACTCACTAAATTTGAACTGTTTCCATTCCTACTTGGAAAGAAGATATTGGTAACTCATGTGATAGAGGGCACAGGATGAGTTGAATATGAAGGGATGATATATAAAAAATAAAATTAAGGATAGAGAGGATTATACTGGGAGAAGGAAAAAGGGAGAGGTAGAATGGGGTAAATTATCTCACCCAAAAGAGGCAAGAAAAAACTTTTACTGTGGAGGGGAAGAGGGGGGAGGTGAGAGGGAATAAGTGAATCTTACTCTCATTGGATTTGGCTTAAGGAGGGAATAACATACACACCCAATTAGGTATGGAAATCTATTTACCTTACAGGAAAAATCTATCCTGCCCTAAAGGAAAAGAGAAGGGGAAGGGAATTGGGGGGGGGGGGATAGAAGGAAGGACAGATTGGGAGAAGAGGTATTCAGAATGCATGCCATCTTGGGATCAGGGGAGGGGAGAGATGGGGAGAAAATTTGAAACTCAATCTTGTGAAAGTGAATGTTGAAAACTAAAAACATATTAATTAATAAAAAAAACATAAAAATGTAAGTCACTCTCACTCTCCCTTATTTACTTCTGAAAGCCCAGAAAATATCATCCCAGGAAAAACCCTGAGATAGCTGAGCCAACAGAAAGATGGGGAGCAGCAGTATTGTAGCCCAGGAAGCTTGGGGGATTAAAGGGAAAGGCCCCTCTTGCTCTGGGGGATGGGGAACAGTATAGGATGGGAGGCATCCCAGTAAGCCCCACATTTGCAAGCCAGGGAGAGATCCTGAGGCCCAGGTTGTTGGATTAGACAAGTGCCAACAACAGGACTCCCCCACCACCATGAGCATTTCAGCACAGGCAGGGGAACCATCTCAGAAAACCACCATGTGTGCAGGTGTTCTCCAGCAGCTAAATCTCCCTGTGCTTCAGCACAATTCCAGGCTGGCAGACATCCTCCAGCAACAAAACATTCTAATGCTTTGAAAAAGCTGGGTGAGAAGGCATCTTCCAGGGACCAGACTCCCCACCCCCACCCCAAGAGCTCCAGTGCTGATGACTCCAGCCCAGCATCAGGTAAGGTGCCACACCCCTACCACCTCCAGCTACCTAGCACAGAAAGCCAGTGACCAGGTCATAGGATCCCAGCGCAAGAAACTTAGGTCAATGCCCTCTGCACTCCATCAGGAGAGCTCAATTTTAAAAGCCAGAAATAAGCAAACACCATGAGCAGAAAGAAGAAATGGACCATGACCATAGATTCTTGTTTTGGGGACAGGGAAGATCAAGACACAAATTCAGAAGAGAACAACATTGTCAATATACCCACATCAGAAAACTTAAAGGGGAATATGAACTGTTCTCAAGCCCAAAAAGAAGACCACAAGTATTTTAAATGTCAAATAAGAGAGGTAGAAAAAAAAATTGGGAAAGGAAATGAGAGGTATACAAGAGTGAGTCAATAGCTTAGCAAAGGAAGGACAAAAATTGACTGAGGAAAATAAGTCCTTTGAAAATACAATTGGCAAAGTGGGGGAAAAAAAGTACACTTAAGAAATCAAATCCTTAAAAAGTAGAATTTGCCAAATGGAAAAGGAGGCACAAAAACTCACTGAAGAGAAAAACACCTTAAAAAGTCAAATGGGCCAAATGGAAAAGGAGGTACAAAATCCAATAGAAGGAAACAATTCTTTACAAATTAGAATTCAGCAAATAGAAGCTAATGACTCTATAAGATATCGAGAATCAGTCAAACAGAACAAAAAGAATGAAAAAAATAGGAGAAAATTTTTTTTTTTATTAATTAATATGTTTTTAGTTTTCAACATTCACTTTCACTGATAAAACAACTGACCTGGAAAACAGATCCAGGAAAGACAATTTAAAAACTATTGGTCTACCTGAAAATCATGATGAAAAAACAAACAAACAAACAAAAAACAAAAACCTGGACTGCATCATTCAGGAAATCATCAAAGAAAACTGCCCTGAGGTCCTAGAACCAGAAGGTAAAATAGTCATTGAAAGAATCCACCAATCACCTCCCAAAAGAGATCCCAAATTGAAAATGCCAAAGAATACGGTAGCCAAATTCCAAAATTACAGGGTCAAAGAGATAATACTGAAAGTTGCCAGAAAGAAACAATTTAAATATCTTGGAACCGCAGTCAGGATAATGCAGTACATTGCAGCTTCTACATTAAAAGATCACATGGCATGGAGTAACATATTCCATAAGGCAAAGGAGCTTAGATTACAACCAAGGATCAAATACCCAACAAAACTGAGCATAATCTTACAGGGGAGGAGATGGAAATTTGATGAAATAGGGAACTTCAAAACCTTCCTAATGAAAAGATCAGAGCTCAATAGAAAATTTCATCTTCAAATACAAGACTCAAGAGAGACATAAAAATGTAAACAGGAAAGAAAAAGAAAACATGTTATCAATAAGGGCAAACTGTTTATATCCCTACAAGGGAAGAAGACACTTGTAACTCCTGAGAACTGTATTGTTATTATAACATTTAAAAGGAGTACACATTGACAGAGATTGTGGGTATAAGTTGACTTGGATATGAGGATAAAAAATCCAATTAAGTGGTGAAAAGGGATTGTTCTGGGAAAAGAAAAAAGAAAGGGGCTCACAATGGTAAATTACATCACATGAAAAGACACAAAAACCTATTACAGCAGGGGGAAAGAAGGGAGGGAGATGAGCATTGTTTGAACCTTACTTTCATCAGATTTGACTCAAAGAGGGAATAACAATCAGTTAAGTATAGAAATCTAACTTACTCTATAGGAAGTAGGAGAGGAAAGGGGAAAGAGAAGGGAAGGGGTAGATAGAAGGTATGGAAGAAGTAATAAAGGGAGAGGGGAAGGAAAGGGAGGGGGCTGATAGAAGAGAGGGCAGACTGAGGGAGGTGGTGGTTAAAAGCAAAACTCTAGTGAGGAGGGAAAGGAAGAAAGGAGAGAAAATCATAAATGAGGGGGAAATAGGATGGAGAGAAAGACACAGATAGCAATCATCACTGTGAATGTGAATGGGATGAACTCTCCCATAAAATGGAAGCAGATAGTAAAGTGGATTAAGAACCATAATCCTACAATATGTTGTTTAAAAACCTGGAAAGACTTATACAAACTGATGCTGAGTGAAATGAGCAGAACCAATAGAACATTGTACACAGTAACAGCCACATTGTGTGATGACTAACTTTGATAGACTTAGCTCTTCTCAGCAATGCAAAGATCTTAGACAACTCCAAAAGACTCATGATGAAAAATGCTGTCCACATCCAGAGAAAGAACTTTGGAGTCTGAATGCAGAGAGAAGCATACTATTTACTCTCCTTTTCTTTTGTTGCTTTGTTTTGTTTCTTCTTTCTTATGGTTCTTCCCATTAGTTCTAATTCTTCTTTACATCATGACTAATGTGAAAATATGCTTAATATGAATGTATAAGTAGAGCCTATATCAGATTATATGCCTTCTTGGGGAGGGGGAAGGAGAGGGAGAAGGAGAAAATTCAAAACTGAATTATGGAAGTTTTGTTACTATTATGTAACTTCCAAAACTATTATGGAAGTGAATGTTGAAAACTAAAAATAAATTAATTAATTTAAAAAAAAGAAAAAGTAAGAAAACTCTTTCAAGGTTAAACTTTAAAAAGATATTTCCTTCAAACTTTACCTTCCTACAAATGAATACTAGCTTAATAAATGTTTACTAGACAAGTCCACCCTTCATTTCAATTTGGCAAACATTTATTTATCAATAATGAGCTATTATTTTTCTCTATAGAGATGTGGAAGAAGTACTGGATTTGGACTTTTTGGAGTGAAGCCATGAGTTCAAATTCCAGCTCTGTCATTGTTGTGATGACTTTGGACAAGTGATTTATTCTCTTTGGGCCTCTGTTTTTTCATCTGTAAAACGAAGGGGTTGTACTGGATGATCTCACAGATTCCTTGCATCTCTAAATGTATGCATAACATATGTACCTTGTATTTTTTCCCCATTAGTTGTGAGGGATTGCACAATGCTAGCCAATTTTCTTTCATGATTCCAATCATGATACAAATGTCACACATTGGTAAGACAACAAACTAAGGTTAGAGGTATAATTTTTGACTGGACAAAATGTTTCTTTATATGAAGCCAAATGGCACAGATGAGAGTTGAACACCAATCTTAGCATTATGTTCTAATCCATCTATGATAAGACATCAAGATGCACCCTTAATGTCATAGTGATACTATAGCTTATGGCACCATACATTGGTAGGATTAAATGCTACCATGCCAGTACTGCCCGTTATATTTTTACTTAGATTAAGGTTTTGATTTGTCCATAGCATGACCTCCCTAGGACTGATACTATTATTTTCCAGGCCCTAGACCAGAAATTCTTAAATATTTTTGTGTCACGGACACCATTATTTTTTTTTTCTCTTATGGACACTGTTGTTGGTCTAGTAAAACTTAAGAAGCTCTCTTCAGAATGGATTTTTTTAAATTCATAATTGAAGGAAATGCAAAATTTTAGAGATTAGTAAAAAAAAAGATATATAAATTAAGATTTGTTTTTCTCATACACACACACAAAACAACATTGTGAGGTCTAGGAAGATTAGGACTATTTTTTTTAATCTTTCAATATCCACCAATGCCAAGCACAGTGCTCTGAAAAATATTAGAATCTTTTAGAGTCTTAATAAATGCTTGTTGAATTTAGACTAGATAACTTCTCAGAGCCATACCATATGCCATATTATATGGCAAGAAAGGAATACCAAAGATAAAAAGATCTTGGAGGCCCTTGTTGCTCCAAAGGCTCTGGGATTCTATGAATTATACTGTTACAACATCATTTTACTTAAAATTCCATTTTCCAGAAGATCCTGCCAATTAAGTAAATTCAACAGGGCTAGCACAAGGTGACAGCATCTATTGGACATAATGCTGGAATTCAATGGTCAAACAAAATAAAGGAGCATGTGATGTTCCTGTTATTATACATTTCCTAGCCTCTTCTTCCAGTTTAAAAGTTTCAAAGCTGTCTGATATATGGATCAAAAGAGTTGATATTTATTGTGAATTCTCATTTTATCTTACAGGGGAAGAAAGAGGTTCATGAACAAATAAATAACCCAGGTAAATCTAAATGTTATTTTGTCAATGCCAATGTCATAAGTATTGTTTTAGGTTAACTCCTTTTTCAGGACTCATAGCACTCCTTCACCTTTCATGTTAAAAATCTACAACACTTTACAACATAGTGTTGCTTGCTCTCAAACTAAAATCAATGCACACTGTTCATTTATTCTATTCACAACAACCTGTGTGATTTATAAGTCTATGAACAGCTTGCATAAGGTTCCATGTTATTCCATCTCATACCACTCAATTGACACTATGCTCGCATTTTTTATCTATTGCAGATTCCATTTCAGGGCATAATTATCTTTATGCCAATTTTATCATGTTTATTCCTTTCATAAACTATAAAAACATGTCCCCTGACAAAGTCTGTTTTCTCAGAACTTTGGAAGAATAAAGCAATTCTCACATAATTATCTTTCTGTGAAAGAAGTTATTCTCAGAGTTGTATCTTTGTTTTTGAGGTCAATTTTTTTTTAAAAAGATGAAAATTCCTACGCTGATCCAAGCACTATGGTAGATGTGTAGAGAAACACAAAGTTTAGATGAAATATGCTTCTGCCTTCATAAAGCTTGTAATCAGGAAAGTATAATACACATATAAACAATTACAATATAATACAAAATAATATGGAATAATGGCTTCAGAGTAGTGCAATACAAAGGGCTTTGAAAAAAATATGAAAAGGAAAATTGTCATGTAAAGGAAAAGTTTGAGAAAGATTCAGGTAAGAGGAGGTATTTGAACTGGGTTATAAAAGAATTCCAGGTCAATATTAGGAAGAAGGATGTTCCAGGCATGAGGGACTACATGAACAAAGACATGAAGGTAGAAAAGTGAAATTCCTGTTCTGAGGGATACAAAGTAGTCTAGTCAAGCTTTCTGGAATGTAGAATATATGGGTGGGAGTAAGACAAGGGAAGTTTGGAAATTAGGTGGGACCAGATTTTGGGGAGGACTTCAATGCTAGGTAAAGGAATTTACATTACTCAACAGGCAATAGGGAGCTGACGAAAATGTCTAAGCAGAAAATTGATATAAGCCAAACTAAACACACACACAAGAAAAAATTAGTCTGACAATAATGTGAAGGATGGATTGAAGTCAAGAAAGAGTGAAAGTCAGAGGAACTGTTAGGAAAATATGACATGCCTAGGCAGGTAATAATAAAGGCCACTTTTGAGTAGTTGAAATGGGAATAGAAAGGGAGAATGGATGGGAAAAATAATCTAGAGATAGAAGTGACATAGCCAATGCAAAGGCATAGAGATGGAAGATGGAATGTATTTTATGAGAAAAAGTAAGAAGTCTCTCCTGGCTGGATTAGTCAGTCAATCAATAAATATTTATTAAACACTTGATATTTGCCAGGCATTATGCTCAGTGTTGGAGATACAAAGAAAGGCAAAAGACATTTTCTACCTTCAAGGAGCTTGCAATATAATGGAGGAAGATGGTATACAAAAGAAAGTAGAAAATCAGGGTGCAGCCAGGAGGGAAATGAAGAGATGGCTGACCTGAGCTCCCTTCTTAAATGAAGAATCTAAAAGAAGTGTCTGATGTACAATCAGAAAGGGAGAGGCCTCAAAGGCAGAGGGTACTGAAGGAGTATTAGTTCCAGAGCTGATTTGACCTTGCAGAATGAAGAAATTCCTGGAGCATGATGAAGAAGTTTAGAGTGCAGTAATGTGGGAAATAATGAGGAGAAGTAAGATAATAATACATATGAAAAATTATAGAATGGAATAATGCTGGAAAGATGAGTTAAAACCAGGTTGTGAAAGTATATATAAGTTAATCAGACTAGCTAGTTGATTCTTGAAATAATAAGGGAATTATTATAGTTTGAAAACTGGAATAACATGATAAGAACTGCATTTTAGGAAAATCATCATGGAAGCTATGGATGATGGGTTGGAATGGGAAGAGACTTAAAACAAGAAGAGTAGTTAAATGGCTATTACAGTAGTTCACTAGAGAAATGATCAGGGCCAGAGAAAATAGGATGGATGGAACAGAGGTTGCAGAAGTAAAAAAGACTAGATAGGGCTAATACTTCAATGTGGGTAGTGAAGTGCAGAAAGGAATTAAGTATGACACTTTCCAGGATCCAAGATGGAGGAGTAAGCAGTAAGTCACTCTCACTGTCCCTTATTGACCTTGAAAAACCCAGAGAATATTGCCCCAGGAAAAATCCTGATATGGTAGAGTCAGCAGAAAGACTAGATACAAGTCTTTTAGCTCAGGAGGCTAGGGGGATTAAGAGGAAAGGTCCCTCTTGCTGGGGCTAAAAGGGATCAGTACAGGAAGGGAGGTATCCCAGCAAGCCAGTGGCAAACCCCACCTCAGCAAACCAGTAACCCAGCTCCTAGTCCCCAGCATAAGAAGCCTTGGACAGTGCCCCCTGTGCCCCAGAAGCAGAAATCAACTTTAAAAGGCAGAAAAAAAAAGGCAAACAACTTGAGCAGGAAGTAACATAGAAAAACAATGACAACAGAGAAGTATCTGCGTGACAGGGAAGATCAAAACATAAATTCAGGAGAGGATAACATTGTTAATATATCCCCATCTGAATCCTCAGAGGGGAATATGAACTGGTCTCAAGCCCAAAAAGCCTTCTTAGAAGAGCTCAAGATGGAATTTAAAAATCAAATAAGGGAGGTAGAAGAAAAATTGAACAATTCATTTAAAAATACAATTGACCAAATGGGGGGAAAAAGTACACTGAAGAAAACTCCCTAAAAAGTAAAATGGGCCAAATGGAAAAAGAGGTACAAAAACTAACTGAAGAAAATAATTCATTAAAAATTAGAATTGAGTAAATGGAATCTAAATACTCTGTGAGACATCAAGAGTCAGTAAAACAAAATCAAAAGAATGAAAAAAAATAGAAGAAAATGTAAAACACCTCATTGGAAAAACAGATCCAGGACAGATAACTTAAGAATTATTGGTCTACCTGAAAGCCATGATGAAAAAAGGAGCCTGGACAGAATCTTTCAGGAGATCAGCAATGAAAACTGCCCTGAGGCCCTAGAACCAGAGGGTAAAATAGTCATTGAAAGAATCTACTAGTCACCTCCTAAAAGAGATTCCAAATTGAAAATGCCAAGGAATAGCAGCAATCATCAAAACTACTTGGTACTGGCTAAGAAATAGAGTGATGGATCAGTGGGATGTGTTAGGTACACAAGACACAGTAGTCAATGATTATAATAATCTGCTCTTTGATAAACCCAAAGACCTCAGCTTCTGAGAGAAGAACTCACTATTTGACAAAAACTGCAGGGAAAATGGGATAATAGTATGGCAGAAACTGGGCATAGGACAACATCTTACACTGTATACCAAAATAAAGTCAAAATAAGACATGATTTATATGTAAAGACTGATACTATAAGCACACTGGGAGAGCAAGGAATAATTTGCCTGTCAGATTTTTGAAGAACAGAAGAATTTATGACCAAATAAGAAATAGAGAACATTATGAAATGCAAAATGGATAATTTTGACTACATTAAATTGAAAAGTTTTTGCACAAATAAAGCCAATGCAAGCAAGATTGGGGGGAACAGAAAATTGGGAAAGAATTTTTATAACCACTGTCTCTGATAAGGGCCTCATTTCTAAAATATATAGAGAACTAAGTCAAATTTATAAGCATACAAATAATTCCCTGATTGATAAATGGTCAAAGGATATGAACAGGCAGTTTTCAGATGAAGAAATTAAAGCTATCAATAATCATCTGAAAACATGCTCTAAATCACTATTGATTAGAGAAATGCAAATCAAAACCACTCTGAGGTACCACATCATACCTATCAGATTGGTTAATATGACAAAACAGGAAAATAATAAATGTTGGAGAAGATGTGGGAAAATTGGAACATTAATGCATCATTGGTGGTGTTGTAAAGTGATCCAAATATTTTGGAGAGCAATTTGGAACTATGCCCAAAAGGCTATAAAAGTGTGCTTTTGACTCAGCAATAGCACTCCTAGGTTTGTATCCCAAAGATATAAAAATGGGAAAAGGACTCACATGTACAAAAATATTTATCGTAGCCCTTTCTGTGTTGGCAAAGAATTGGAAATTGAGGGGATGCACATCAATTGGAGAATGGCTGAACAAGTTGTGGTATATGAATACAATGGAACCATTGTGCTATAAGAAATGATGAGCAAACAGACTTCAGAAAAACCTGGAAAAACTTGTATGGACTGATGCTGAGTGAAGTGAGAAGAACCAGGAGGACGTTGTACACAGTGACAGCCATGATGTGCAATGACTAACACTGATAAACTTAACCCTTCTCAACAATGCAAGGATCTAAGACATCTCCAAAAGTCTCATGTTGGAAAATGCTAACCATATCCAGAGAAAGAACTATGGAGTTTGAATGCAGATCGAAGCACACTCTTTGCTTTTTTTTCTTCTCTTTTGTTTTGTTTCTTCTTTCTTGTGGTTCCCCTTATTGATTCTAATTCTTCTTTACATCATGACTTATGTGAAAATATGTTTAATAGAAGTGTGTAAGTAGAGCCTATATCAGATTGCATGCCTTCTTGGGGAGAAAGGTGGGGAGAGAGGAGGAGAAAATTTGAAACTCAAAAGCTTATGGAAGTGAATGTTGAAAACTAAAAATAAATTATTTTTTTTAAAAGTATGACACCAAGGTTTTGAACCTGGGTGATTAGAAATAGGGTATTGCTCTTTATAGATGTAGGGAGTTTGAAAGAGAAGAATATTGTTGTGGTTATTATTTGTTACTTTTTTGTGTGTTTGTTGTTTTTCTCCAACATTGTCATGGTATTAGTGGAGCATTCTAGCTATCTATTTATCATCCTTCACTCACAAGACCAGCCCATCTTCTATTTCTATTGTTCTAGGCACTTGAGTATTGCCTGGCATTCCAGGATTTGTAAGTTCAAAAGAACAATCATGTCTTCAAATACAGAAAGTGATTTGAGCTCTCATAAACGTTAATCCAGATGTGGGACTTGAGTAATGTTCTCTGCAACTTTTAAACCGTCATATCCAGCCCAAAGGAAAGCAGACAGAGTAGGGATTGGGGAGACTACCTCAGTCCCATCATGGACTTAACAAATCAAACTTAAAAGCAAGGGAGATACATGGACAACAACCAACACAAGGGAGAAAATGAAACAGGAAAGTGAAAATAGGAAGAGATGCAAGAAGGAAGAAAGAGATTGAGATTGGCCATTTGACCTCTGGAAACTTTTTAGAACCATAGACTCAGGCTGAGACTACTTGTATTCAGATTTTCAAGGACTTAGAAAAGTATAACAAAAGTTCTACTCCTCCCCTAGCTTCCTTTCGTGCCTGTTTACCAACAGACACTATGTTATACTTTGTTTGTTTCTTTTACCAAAATTTTCCAGTATTGTAATCTAACTTCATATATGGAGGGGCCAGAGCTTAACTGGAAATGTGCAGAAATTTAAATTAAGAGAGAGAGAGGCAACCTTTTATCTGAATGTTGTGGATTTTTTTTTAGATGAAAACTCTGAGCTACTGTGATCATAAGACTAACATTGTCAGATACCAACTCCACTGAGCAACAAAGAGGAGTATCTAATGGCTATCATATTGTCTTTAGGCTAAAAATGAAACTAACTGGATGTACCATATTAAATCTCCAGGAAGAATGGTATAGGGTATGGAGGGTATTGCCTAAGGAAAAGGTCATACTGTTTTATGCCTCAGAAAGGAGATAGTCAAGTTGTAGGAAAGATTCTAATAGGGAAGAGGTAAATACTACATATTCTACACTCACATCCACTGCAGCACACATATTTCTTGAGAACACTCTTTTCTTCTTTGTGGTTTTTTTTCTTAGTTAAATAGTAAATGTTGCTGCCTGTTCCTAATTAGAATGCACCACTCCAATGTACCCTATGATATATGAATTTAGTTCTTCTTAAGCAGTGTTGTTATACATCTCACTGCTATATAGCAACACAATCAAAATGTCAATATTAAAAAGATGGTCCTTTGAAGTTGAAATAAGATATAGAGTTTTAAATGTTCCAGAAAACAATTCAGCTTCTTGGTCAACTTTGGGCCCAATTTGTTGTCCATCAATATAGTCTGTCCCAGAATTTTGTTGTTCTTGTTGTTGTTCCATCATTTAATCATTTACTACTTTCCATGACTCCATGGACGATACTGTGCACAAGGTTTTCTTGGCAAAGAGTTGTTTGCAATTTCCTTCTCCAGAGGAGTCAAGCAAACAGAAGTGACTTTCCCAGGATGACATAACTTGTAAGTGTCTGAGGCCCTATTTGAATTCAGGTCTTTCTGACTCCAGGACCAGCACTCTATCCATTGGGTCATCTAGCTGTCCAAGATATGAATACATTATAATGTGGATATACAAATTCATGTTGAAACTTGGGTGGGCAAAAGTCTTTCTTCAGCTACTTGTTCTTTCATGTGTAAAAGTCCTCTCATTGATTACACGGATAGTCCAGGAGGCTCTATAATAGCTTAGGCCTTGATTCAATAAACATAATACCACATGCAAACAGGAGAATATGGAGGATTTCTTTTTTTCACTGGGAATCCATCCATCATCTAGATCTCCACCATCACAATAGTGAATACCTTTGATAAGCACACTTCTATCTCTCTTATGCTTCATCCACTATTTATTATTATATGATCACTACACATCATCATTTTTATTATTAAATCCTCTAAGGAACCTTTAATTATCTTTATATATGAACAGGAGACACCTTGTTGTTATGCAGCATATAAGGAGATCTTCTATTCTACTAAATCAAGAATTTTGTTTTATTGCAATTTTTATAATCCACATAA
Organism: Vombatus ursinus; assembly: GCF_900497805.2. Taxonomy (NCBI): domain Eukaryota; kingdom Metazoa; phylum Chordata; class Mammalia; order Diprotodontia; family Vombatidae; genus Vombatus; species Vombatus ursinus. The sequence continues at coordinate 19,485,402 of NW_020954557.1, forward strand.
AATAAACTGCAAGAGGAAATATATACATACACACACATATATATACATATACACTTACACATACATGCGTATATACATATACATATATATAATTGTGAAATGGTAAATGATGTGTTCCATTATTGAATATAATTTGTCAAAGACTACTTATTTCTTAAGAATCCCCTTATTATAAATATACTTGAATCATGCGTAGATGATTCTTATAAAGATTTTCCATGAAAGGGAAAGTGGGTATATAGATGGATAGTTACTGCTTTTTTCTGAGGAACCTTTTGTCGCATATGAAATACAATCATGAAATGATCATAAAAGCACAAAGTGTGGAATATATTGTGTATCTCACCTATTGTTTATAGGCTCCATTTAAGCAATGATTTCAAAGGAATTTTGTGTTTATTAAGTACCAACTATGTGCATGACAGTGTTCTCAATACAGTAACAAAAATAACAGTCCTGTCCTCAAGTAACTTTTATTTTCTCGCGTATGTATGTACACACACATGCATAAAATATTTATATGTTGTACTTATATATGTATGCATATATATTGCTTTGTATGTAGGTATGTGTGTGTCTATATCTGTATGTGTATACATATATGTGTGTGTGTGTGTGTATACACATACACATATACATAGACATATCCATTCACACACATATTCTGCATTTTAAATCAGAGACCTGTATTTGAATTCTCTTGTAGATCCTTACCACCCATGTGACCTTGAGCAACTAATTCTTTGGTCTTGGTTTCCTTATCTAGAGGATGAATGAATTTGGAGAAGTTAACCTCTAAGGTCCCTTCTAAATCTAAATATATGAATTTATGATCGTAAGTGTATACAAAATATATTCAAAGTTAATGCAAGGCAATTCAAACCCTGTCACTGACTTTAAATTATGTGACCCTTGGCAAATTGTTTCATCTCTGTTGGTTTCAGTTTCCTTATATGTAAAATGAGGATAATAATGACACATACCTCACATGATAATTTTGAATATAAATGGGATAATATGTGAAAAGAGCTTTGTAAACCTTAAAGCATTATATATATGCTAGTTATAATGATTTTGGAAGGGAGGAACTAATACTTGGGAAGGATCAAGGAAGGCATAATGCCAAAGTTGACATTTCAGTAGAGCTTTGAAAGAAACTAGGCATTCTAAGTGGAAGATGAGAAGGAAAATTATTATAAGCATGGAAGACAGTCATACAGATGTACAAAGGCACAGAGAAAGAAAATGGAATGCCACATATAAGAACAGCAAGAAGGCCAATTCTGAATGGATCATTGAATGTGCGACTGAGAGTAAAGTGTAATAAGCCTGGAAAGATAAGCTGGATTCAGGTTGTGAAAGACTTTAAATGCCAAACAGATGGGTTTCAATTTGATCCTAGAGGAAATAGGAAGCCATTGGAGCTTATTGTACAAGGAAATAACTTGGTCAAATGTGATTTAAGAAATAACCTTGGTGCATGTCTTGGAGAGAGGAAAGACTTCAGGCAGGCAGGGAGACCAATTAGAAAGCTATTGCAATAGTCCACCTGCAATGTTATGTACAAGGGTCATAGTGGTCATGAGAGAGAAAGTAATAGATGTGATAGACGTAAAAGTGAAAAGACTAAGCAATTGATCAGCTATATGGCAAGAAGGAGACTGAGGGGCTGAGGATGATTTCAAAATCACAAACTTGGGCAACTAGCAGAGTGGTGGTGCCCTTAATGGAAATTAGAAAGTTCAAAAGTGAAGTAGGTTTGGGAGATAGTGAAATCTCTTTTGGATATATTGATTTTGAAATGGCTACTGGATATCCAATTTAAATCCAGAAGTATTAGAGCTGAGGGGAGAGACCATAGATGGATATATACAGCTGGATATCATATCAGATAATAATTGAGGCTAACAACTGCATAATTCCTCATAATGGGAACTTGCAGGTTCTTAGAACTTTTTTTAAAATTTTCACTTTACATTGGTAGTATGATCAAGGAATCTAGTTAACTGAACTCCTATTTTCAATCAACTGCCAGTCAGTCACTAGCATTTATTAAACTTTTACTATGTGCCAATCACTATGCTAAGTATGGGTAGTACAAATACAAGTAGAAAGAAAGACAGTCCCTGCCCTCAAAGAGCTGGCATTCTAATGCGGGAAGACAAAACATAAAACAAAGCTGAAATATGTGTAGGGGGCACCCAGGAAATTTGAAATGCAACCTGGAAAAGAATGAGACATGTATAGCCTGGGCATCTCCCTTAAATGGAGGTTCTAAGAGGATCTATCCCAGACCTGCACAACCTGACAACAGGTAGGGGTCAAAATTAAAATAGGCTAAACTTATTTGAGCTGCGGATAGGTTAGACTAGAGACAGATTGATGATGGTTTGTTGCCGTGGGTCACATGACAAACAGTAGAGAGTGCACAGTGGCAACCCTACATATTTCATGGGCCACCTAAAATCCTTTGGTGGGCCACAAGCAGCGCGCAAGCTGTATGCTGTGCAGGCCTGATCTATCCTAGCAGAGGAAGTCACAGCAAGGACTGAATATTTTTTTTTCCCAATACATGGATGCTAGGATGGGAGTGTAGTTACAGGAGGAAGAACTGGGGCATGGTAGAAGGAATATTGAGTGTAGTCTGGAGTCAGATAAGTTTGAATAAATATAGTCTGATAATTAGATTGTAATAGATTTCATATAATCTAATCAGGATTGGGGCATGTTTTAGATATCACCCAATTAGAACAAAGACTAAGAAGAGAGAAAGCTATCTATATGATATAATTTGAGCTGTTTAAAAATACCTCTGCTTATAAAATGTCTCTGCTTATAATCGCTGAAATCTCTTTTATGGTATTAAGATTCATTAAGATATTCTTACAGACTGATTTATCAGTGGCCTAAAGGGGCTTTTAGATACACATTTTCATGAAGAAGTAAAAGATGGTGGGAAAGAAAGAACTAGAGTTTACAGAAATGCAGACTTGCTCGAGCTGACATAAGGGACGTGAATATATGGGTAGAGAAGGACACTAAAAGGGAAATGGAAAGATGACAAAACCAAATGGTTTCTGTTTCACCATTTGTGTGGGGCCTGGACTGCCCAATACTCAACTTGCAAAAATAATAAACTCCAAAAGAAGACTGAATATTAGAGATGATATGGGAGAATGAAAAAAATTTTTTAATTCAACTTTTTATTTGACAAAATAGTATTTTCTCCCTTCTACTTTCTCCTTTTCTGTCTTACAAAAAAGTAAGTGTGGAGGGGCTTTGTTGGCTGGTGCCCAGTGATGGGGTACATTGGACTTGGCCTGAAAGACTATTAAGAGAATTAAGAACTGTAGGAAAGGGAGTAACACTCTGCTTATGTCCAAATAGAAGAAAAAAAAAGAATTAGGATTTACATACTTGGCTAGCAGACCAATAAGGCAAAAAATCATGTGTCATATAAGTATGTCATCCTGACTATGATGATATTCCCCACATAAACAAGTTACATTATCAGGCTTAGAAGCGTTCTGACTTTTTTTCTCAAATACTTCTTCATTGCTCCGGGAAACTCTGGACATCTGGTCTGTAGTATACTACTGTTTGTTGAAACTAAGGTCTTAGACATCTTTTGTTTTATTAGGATCTCAGATAATCTTCCCTCTTAGTTGAAGATTCCCCAATTAAATAGCACACCATATTCAATAGCTAGAGCCTGTTCAAATCTGAAAGATTGGGGAAGGGAGATACACAGAAGTAGAGGCAAAATCAATTGTATGTCAAAGTCTCACTGTGCTACAGAATTTTTCTTCAGCTGGGAAAGAGAATTCAGGGCTCAAAAGAATTCTCCATTGGCTCCAGTTATACACTATGTAATCTAAACTTTCTTTAGCCCCCAAACCAATAAAAGAAATCAAAGAATGTAATGTTCAAGTAGGATTCAATTCAGCAGGACAGAAAAAGGGAAACCATTTTATTTCCTAAAATAAATTTGTAACATAATAACCGTTCAAGAGTGAAGTCATTGTCTTAATCAGCCTATGAGGTTTATATGGCCAGTTGGCATTAAGATTGAATGTTGGTCTTGGAGTCAGGAAGACTTGAATTGAAATTCTGCAATAGACATTTACCAGTTATATGACCAGGGTAAGCAACTTAACCTTTCTCAGTCTCAGTTTCCTCATCTGTAAAATGGAGATTATTAATTGGACCTATAAAGTTGTGTGTTACATTGCACATGTAAAGTGCATTGCAAATCCAGCACTTAGTAAAGTGCCTAGCATATAATAAGCTCTTAATAAATGGTTATTGACTGACTGATTGACTGCTACATATGGCATGGAAACAATGAGCCTGATTGACCTGAAAGCCAGTTTTGCCCTTTCTTATTTTTTCAGGGTGGATCTCTTCTGCCCATTGTTGTATCCTAGACTTCAGCACATCAGTTGCCATTACCTTATTCAGCTGACCTCATTAATAAATAATTGTATGTCGTGGGTAAGATGATTCTCTAAACCAACCTTTTTACAGAGAAGATTTGAGATTCATTAAAGTATATTTAACCCTGAATGGGGAAGAAAAATAATTGGGATTGATGAGATAGAAGGCAAGTACCTTGAAGTAGTTCAGTCAAGGTTGGAGTTGTCTGGGGAAAGTAAACTGGGCAGTATTTGAAATGCATTGGAGTTCTCTGTTTGGGAGGAAGATGTAGCCTTTGTATATATGAGGGACATCAATTTTTAATACTGATTTATATTCTGTATTTTCACTCTGTCTTGTATGTAACTACATCAATCTTTTTAGGAAAGAGAAGCCTGATAGATAAAACTATGCATTCAATAATGTATAACTCTGTTTCTTTTATGTTTGCTGTTGTAAGCCCACTTGTTACTAAATGATATATTTTTAATTAGCTTTGTCTGCTTCACATCCAAAAGGTTAGCTGAGTGTTCTCCCTATGGACCTGTTAGTAAAATGACCTGTTCCAGGTTACAGGTCTTCTCCTTCTCTAGGCAGGACAAACAAGGTACATTTTATTAAAATGTTAGACTTCAAAGTTTTACATCAATCTAGTCTATCCCAACTTGCTTCCCTTAGCCCCTACCACCATCTTATTGTTTAGGCACATTCCGCACACTAATTTGCTTGCTTTGCTTGACCTTTTTTTCTTAGCTACCCCCTCTCCTGATTTTGTCTCATCATCTATATCTCAAATTTCATCTCAATTCAAGTAATCCATTCTTTCAAAGGCTTGTTTTACCCATATGTCTTAGAAATTCTTTCTGGATAACATGGGATAAATGTTGTGTGTCTGCTCTAATACTCATAAATCTGATTTTGTCAGGACTTATTCATATATTTATTTTTAATAGTATTATTGTTTTTTTCTTCAGTTACATATCAAGACAATTTTTAGCATTCATTGTTACAGGATTTTGAGTTCCAAATTTTTCTCCCTCCCTCACTCCCCTCCACTATTCCTAGAATGTTAAGCAATTTGATATAGGCTATACATGTGCTATCATGTAAAACATATTTCCATATTAATTACAGTTGTGAAAGAAGAAACAGATTAAAAAGAAAAAAATGTGGAAAAGCATAAAGAAAGTGAAAAAAGTATGCTTCAATCTGCATTCAGAGTCCATCAGTTCTTTATCTGGATATGGAAATCATTTTCCTTCATTAGTCTTTTGTATTTGTCTGGGATCACTATGTTGCTGAGAAGAACTAAGTCATTCATAGCTGATCATCACACAATGTTGCTGATACTATGTAAAATGTTTTCTTGGTTCTGCTCATTTTATTTTTCAGTCCATACAATGCTTTCCAGGTTGTTTTTTTTTCCCCCTGAAACCTGCCTATTCATCAATTCTTATTGAACAATTGTATTCTATTATATTAACACGCCACAGTTTGTTCAGCCATTCCTCAATTGATGGGCATTCCCTCAATTTCCAATATTTTTCTACCATGAAGATGGCTTCTATAAATATTTTTTTGCACATGTGGGTCTTTCCCCCTTCTTTATTATCTCTTTAGGACAGAGATCTAGCAGTAATATTACTGGATCAAAGAGTACTCATAGTTTGGTTGTCTTTTGGGCATACTACCAGATTTCTCTTCAGAATGGTTAGATCAGTTCACAATTCTACCAACAATGCATCAGTGCCCCAATTTTCCCATATCTTCCCCAGCATTTGATATTTTCCTTTTCTGTCATATTAGCCATTCTGATAGGTGTGAGGTAGTGCTTCAAAATTGTTTTAATTTGCATTCCTCTAATCAAAAGTGATTTAGAACATTTCTTCATATGCCTATAGATAACTTTGATTTCTTCATCTGAAAACTGCATGTTCATATCCTTTGACCACTTATCAATTGCGAAATGGCTTATATTTTTATAAATTTGACTAAGTCGTCTATATATTTGAGAAATGAGACCTTTATCAGAGACAGTTGTTGTAAACATTGTTTCCTATCTTTTCTTCTAATCTTGGTTGCATTTGGTTTTGTTGGTGCAAAGGCTTTTTAATTTAATATAATTTTTATATTATATTTATTACTCATATTTATACTTATATAATATATTTACATATTGATATTATGTTGATAATATATTTATATTATATATTAATATAATTTAATATAATCAAAATCAGCTATTTTGTATTTTTAAGGCTCTTTATCTCTTCTTTGGTAATGAACTTGTAACTCACTAAACCTCTCCTTTAAGAATTTAGATGTTAGGAGTAAGCAGTAAATCACTGTAACTCTCCTATACTCATTTCCAAACAACCATAAAATATTGTCCCCTCCCCCCCAAAAAAAATCATGGAACAGCACAATCAGTTTTTAGCCCAAGAAACTTGAAAGATTTGTAAGAAGGGTCCATCTTACTCAGGTAAAAGGGGAGTGCATTCCAGGAAAGGAAGCATCCCAGCAAACAGTAGCAAGCTTCAACTCAGCAAACCAGTGGGAGGTCCTGAGCCCCAATGGGGTGGAACAAGCAAATGCCAACACCAAGACCCCCCACATACTTTAGTATAGACAGGGGAACTGGCAGACTCCAGTGGGAGAATCAGCATGTGCTTCAACATATAAAGTCATCCTTCAGTGGACAAACCTCCATGTGCTTCAGTGTAGCCCCCCTCCCCAAGAAATGCAGAAACTTTCCACAGGGCCTCAGCACATGCCAGATACCACCAATAGGACCCCAGATCAACATTAGGTAAGCTGCCAGACCCCTACACTCTCCAGCAATTCCAGCCACCCCCCACCTGACCCCCTCAGCCCAGCACCAGAGACAATGGTCTCATGGGGGCCTCAGGGCAACATCAGTGCAACCTCAGGTAAATAGCCAGAGCCTGTAGCCACTGGCACAAGAAGCCTGAGAAGAAGAACTCAAATTTAAAAGAAAGTGAAAAGGCAAGAAAAAAATAAAAATGAGTAAAAAAACAACAAAAAACAAATCTGACCAAAGAAAGTTATTATGGTGACAGGGAAGATCAAGACACAAACTCATAAAAGGACAACAATGTCAAAACATCAGTGGGCAAAACCCCAAAGAAAAGTGGGAAATGGTCTCAAGCCCAGAAAAAAATTCATGGAAAAACTCAAACAGGAGCTTAAAAATCATACGAGAAGTAGGAGAAAAAAAAGAAATGAGAGTGATGCAAGAGAATTATGAAAATAAAATCAACAGCTTGGAAAACTGCTTGAAAAAGTGGAATTGATCAAATGGAAAAGGAGATGCAAAAATACACTGAAGAAACCAATTGGCCAAATGGAAAAGTACAAAAGCTAATTGAGGAAAACAACACACTAAATGCTAGAATTGGGCAAGTGGAAGCTAATGACTCTATAAGACATCAAGAATCAATCAAACAAATTTAAAAGCATGAAAAAATGGAAGAAAATGTAAAAGACATCACTGGAAAAAAACTCACCTGGAAAATAGATTGAGAAGAGACAATTTCAGAACTACTAGACTACTTGAAAGCCATATTCAAAAGGAAATCCTGGACAGCATCTTTCAAGAAATTATCAAGGAAAATGCCCTAATGTCCTGGAACCAGAGGTCAAAATAGGCACTGAAAGAAACCACTGATTCCTTAGGAAAGAGATTCCAAAATAAAATCTCTAGAACATTAGAGCCAAATTTCAGAATTACCACTTCAAGGAAAATAAAGCCTAAAAGTGGTGAGAAAGAAACAATTGACATATCGGGACATCACAATCAGGATCACACAGGTTAAAGTATCTGAGGTCATGGAACATGATATTCCAGAAACCAAAGGAGCTAGAACTACAACCAAGAATCACTTACCCAATGAAATTAAGCATAATCCATCAAGGGAAAAAATGACAATTCAAGGAAATAAAAGAAATTTGATGGAATCCTAATAAAGTTGTCCCCAGCCCCAATATTCTAACTTCCTTATGGGCCCTACTGAATGGTAGGCATGTCCTGATTTGACCACAAGATCTAGCTTTAACCACATTTCATGCCCTCAGACTCAATGTAGCCACTGCCCCTAGCTAGCCAGTGCCTCCAGATCAAATTCACATATTTGAACAGGTGTGTTCTTGTATTCAACCACAATCACATCATTCATTTAGCCCAAGACAGGACCACAATACCTAACTATCCATCTTGACCAGGCAGGACCACAATAGGTAGCCAATCTGAGGGTAACACGAACAGGATGTTTGACCACTGAATCATAGAAGGGACCTCTCCCCATTACCTAATCCCTTAACAAATTCCTCCTGACTTTTTAATATTCATAATTTCTGTTAGGTAATTACATTTTTAACCTATAAAATTCATCTTGTTTTCTCTGAAGTTGTTGGTTCCTCTTGGAACCTAGCCTGCTTCTGAGGGGTATCAATCCTCAATAAATGCCTATACTTGAATTAGAAGTGGTCTGGCTCTGAATTCTTTGAGATGGTGCCACCACAATACACCATGAAACTGCAACTCCTTTTGTAAGGAGAAGACCAGAACTAAACCAAAAATTTCACTTCTAATATCAAGAACCAAGATATGCATAGACAGTAAAAAGGGAAAAGAAAACACAAAAGATTTAATGGAGCTGAACTGTTTACACCCCTACATGGGAAGATGATATTTATAATTCTTTTAAAAAAATATATCACTAATAGTATAGCTAGAAGGAATATATCTAGAGGATGTGAGTATACGGTGAATTTGAGGGAATGACATAAAAAAATTAAGGGATGAGAAAGAGGAGTAAAATGAGTACAGAAGGAAGGGAGAAGTAGAATGGGGTAAATTATTTCACATGAAAAGGCTCAAAAAACCTATTACTGTAGAGGGATCAAGATGGAAGGGTGGGTGAAAGGGATCTCTTGTACCTTACTCTCATTACTATTGGTTCAAAGAGAGAATAATATACACAATTAGTTGAATATAGAAATCCATCTTACCTGACAGGGAAGCAGGAAGGGAGGAAGTCAAGTAAAGGGAGAGTGGGGACTAAGAAGGGAGGACAGATCAGGGAAGGTGGTAGATAGGAGCAAAACACTGGTGAGGAGGGAAAGGGTGAAAGGAGAGAGGACAGACAGGAGGAAGTATAGGATGGAGGGAAATACACAGTGTGGTAATCATAACTGAAATATGAATGGGATGAACTCTCCCATGAAATGGAAGTGGATAGCAGAGTGGATCAAAAAACAAAATCCTACAATATATTGCTTACAAGAAACATACTTGAAGCAGAGAGACACAGAGTAAAGGTAAGGGGCAGGAGCAGAATCTATTATGCTTCGGCTGAAGTAAAAAACAAAACAAAACAAAACAAAACAAAACAACAACAACCAAAAAAAAAGTGTGGCAACCCTGATCTCAGGCAAAGTAAAAGCAAAAATAGACCCAATTAAAAGAAATAAGGAAGGAAACAACATCTTGCTAAAAGGCACTATAGATAATGAAGTAATATCAATTAAAAAAACATACATGCACCAATTGATATAGCATCCAGTTCTTTTTTTATTAGTATTTTTTTCAATTACATGTAAAAATACTTCTAACATTCATTTTTGTATAATTTTAAGTTCCAAATTCTGCCCCGCCCCTTCCTCTCCCCAAGAAAGCAAGCAATCTGATATAGGTTATACATGTGCACTTATATCAAACACATTTCCACAACAGTCTTGTTGTGAAAGTTGAATCAGAAAAAAAGGTGAAAATCACGAGAAAGAAAAAAACTAGAAACAAAAAATAAAGTGAAAATAGTATGCTTTGATTTGTACCCAGACTCCACTGTTCTTTCTCTGGATGTGGTTAGCATTTTCCATCATGAGTCTTTTGGAATTGTTGTGAGTCACTGTATTTCTGAGAAGGGCTAAGTCTATCACAGATAATCATTGCACAATGTTGTTATTGCTGTGCACACTGTTCTTCTAGTTCTGCTCACTTCACTCTGCATCAGTTCATGTAAGTCTTTCCAGGTCTTTCTGAAATCAGCCTGCTCATCATTTCTTATAGCACAATAGTATTCATTACATTCATATACACAATTTTTTCAGCAGTTCCCCAAATGAAGGGCATCCCCTCCATTTCCAATTCTTTGCTACAACAAAAAGAGCCACTATAAATATTTTTGTACATGTGGGTCCTTTTCCATTTTTTGTGATCTCTTTGGGATACAGACTTAGTACTGGTATTGCTAGATAAAAGTGTGTGCACAGCTTTGTTGCTCTGTGGACATAGTTCCAAATTCCTCTCCAGAATGGTTGGATCAGTTTACAACTCCACCAACAATGCAGGAGTGTTCCATTTTTCCCACATCTTCTCCAACATTAATCATTTTCCTTTTCTGTCATATTGGCCAACCTGATAGGTGGGAGGTGGTACCTCAGAATTGTTTTAATTTGCATTTCTTTAATCAACAGTGATTTAGAGCATTTTTGCATATGACTATAGATCATTTTAATTCTTTCATCTGAAAACTTCCTGTTCACAACCTTTGAATATTTGTCAATTGGGGGATGACTTACATGCTTATAAATTTGATTTGATTTTCTATATATGTGAGAAATGAGACCTTTATAAGAAACACTGTAAAAATTATTTCCCAGCTTCCTACTTTCTGAGTAATCTTGGCTGCATTTCTTTTGTTTGGGCAAATCCTTTTTAAGTTAATGTAATCAAAATTATCCATTTTGCATTTCATAATGTGCTCTATCTCTTCTTTAGTCATAAATGCTTCTCTTTTCTATAGATCTGACAGGTAGACTATTCTTTGTTCTCTTAATTTGTTTTTGGTATCATCTCTTATGTCTAAATCATATACCCATTTTGACCTTATCTTGGTAAAGGGTGTGAGATATTGGTCTATGCCTAGTTTCTGCCATATTATTTTCCAGTTTTCCAAGCAGTCTTTGTCAAATATTAAGTTCTTTTAACGGAAGCTGGAATCTTTGGGTTTAATCAAACAGTAGATTACTATAGTCATTTACTAGAGTGTCTTGTGTACCTAACCTGTTCCACTGATCCACCACTCTATTTCTTAGCCAGTACCAGATAGTTTTGATGACTGCTACTTTATAATATAGTTTTAGATCTAGTACTGCTAGGCCACTTTCCTTTGCATTATTTTTTATTAATTCTCTTGACATTCTTGACATTTTATTCTTCCAGATGAATTTTGTTATTATTTTTTCAAGCTCTATAAAATAATGTTGGTGGGGGTTATGTATATGCCACTGAATAAGTAAATTAATTTAGTGAGAATTGTCATTTTCATTATATTATCTCAGCCTACCCATGAGCAAATGATATTTTCTCCAATTGTTTAGATCTGGGTTTATTTATTTGAAAAGTGTTTTATGATTGTGTTCATATAGTTCTTGGGTTTGTCTTGGCAGGTAGACTCCCAAATATTTTATATTGTCTATAGTTATTTTAAATGGAATTTCTTTTCTATCTCTCGCTCTTGCTTTGTTGGTAATATTGCCATTTGTCTTTCATTCTGGAAGAGGACCATGATATCAGGGAGGTGATGCTAAGATATGCAAGTGAGTGGACTTAAGTGAGGCAGGGATGGGCAAAGTCACCAACTTCACTTTCTCATCAGATATGGATCAGGACAACTGGATACGGATATGGATATGGATACAGGACAACTGTAGTGGGGGACCCTGGCTTTTTCAAGCTAAGGTCTTTAATAAGTCTTAGTTTGACTGAGGCAGCAGCCCTTCAGTGATTAAGGCTTAATAAGAAATAAGGCAAAGAATGGGCTCTTTAAAAAAAAAAACAATCTGGGTGGGGAAGACCCTCAGGGTTTCTGGCCAAAGGAGAAACAACTGTTATTTGCATTCATTCTGAGCCTGTCAGGGCCCAAACAAAAACAAAGTAAAGGTTGGCCTGGGTCCTATTGTTGGCTAATCTATGAGAGCTGAGGTGATCTGGGGTTAAGGTTGGTCTTTAAGAGAAAAAAACAAAAACAAAAGAAAGTTTCAGAGATAAAAATGTAAATAAATACTCTTAGGCTTGTCTCACCATAAATCATCATAAGCTTACATTTTAAGTAACTGCCTGTAGCATGAGGCATTAAGGCAGGGGTAGGGAACCTGCAGCCACTTTTATTAAGAGGATTTGTTCTGTTAAGGCCCCAGGTTCCCTACTCCTGGTAGTCAATGCCAATGTACCTGTAATGATCAAGGGTTTGTCTTGGAGTCAGCAAGATGTAAGTTGAAATTCAGCCTTAGACACTTATTTGCTATGTTACCTTAGGCAAATGAACCTCTTCCTTCCTCAGTTTCCTTAACCATAAAATAGGGATCATAATAACACTTATATCCCAGGATTGTTGTAAGGATCAGATAAGATATGAAATGTAAAGCATTTTGCTAACTTTAAAACACTATAAATGGTAGTTTTTGTTGTTTTTTTTTTAATTACTTGTACAGATCCAAGGGAACTAAAGTTCAATGGAGTTACTTTTATGTTTGTCCAAGGTCACTTCTGATATAGATAAGACATTTTGAGATCCAGGGGTAAGGACTAAAGCTAACATTGTTATCCAGGAATTAGGCTTTACTACATTTGTGGGTCATTATTGCTAAATGGAAGAGTGATTTAATATCCTAATAGCTTTACTTCATAATTTCTGAACATTAACAAGGACTTCCCCCATGTAATTTTCTCTGCTGAATTCGCAAAAGGAGATAGACTATGGTAATGAGAGAAGCCCTGAAGTGAGAGTCAGCAGGCTTGGGTTCTAATCACAGTTCTGAAACTAATACATCACAGAATCATGGGTTGTTGGACCTGAAAAAAACTCTCAAGATCACCTGATCCAACCTCATATTTTACAGATGAAACAGCTTCTTCATGAGCCAATTAGTGGTACAGTCAATAAAATAATATTTCCCATGTACATACCATGTGCCATGAATGTAATAGGGACTGAATAGACTTCAAAGACGAGTATCCCATGGCTCCTACTCTCAGGGGAGTAGGAGTATGAGATATGTACACAAAAAGTTTGACATATAAAGTGTTATTTGATAAGCCATAATAGGATGAATCTTAAAATTCGAGTTGTCATTTATCTTCCATTTAGTAGCTATGAATATCTTCATAAGCTTCAGTTCCTTACTTTTAAAATGGGCCAACTAATACATATCTCATATCACAGGCTTTGATGAGAGTATCAAAGGAGAGGAATTAGAAAATCTTGCCTTGAATCTTGGCTCTGCTTCTTACTATCTATTGATTTTCAAAAAGTCACTTCACCATTTTGAACCTTGGTTTCAACTTCTGTAAAATGAGAAGGTTGAGCTGGAAGATTTTTAAACTCCCTTTTTGCTTCAGATTCTCTGATCATATAAAAGCATATATACAACTTGCTTAATTACTAGAGAGTATGCTGTAATATCCATAAGTTCGTAGGAGCACAGATTTAGAGCTAGAGGAAAGTTAAGATGCCATTGAGTCTAATCACCTCATGTCTGAGGCCCAGAGAGGAAAAAGTGATCATAAAACTAGCTCAAGGTCATAAACTTAGCAAGTGTCTGAGGCAGCATTTGAACTTGTCTGCTATACTCCCAATTCAGCTTTCTATCCACTGCACCACCTACCTACCCATGACTGGTGCTATTATAATTATTTATGATAGTTATTATTAGTAATAATAATAACAGTTAATTCAGAGGAAGGTCAAAATTTAGTTAAGACAAAATCATCAAACATTTATTAAGGAACTAATGCTAAAATCTTTCAGAAATATTAAGACAGACTTCTAGTTATAATTATAAAATGAAAGGTCACAGAGAAATTCGGTTTCTCCATACAAACCCTAGCTGATATTTGAAAAGGATGCTAAGTTAGATCAATGAACCTCCTCTATCCAGTAAAAAACATCATAAAAAGATAGCAATATGGAAATGCAGTTTAATAGGGGCATATTAGAGAAGCAAACAAAACTGTTAAATGGGAAGGAGAGTGGAATCTGAATGAGAAATTATACCAAGAAATGTAGTTTGTGCTCCCTCAAATGTTCCTGAAGTTCTTTGGTCCTCTGAATTTGAGAATTTAAGGCCAACATCAGCTCCAGATTTTGGGATGCAAGTCAGAGAGAAGAGGAAACAGATTCCATAGGTTTTTGCATATAGAGAAAAAAATTGACTGTGATTGCCTTGATTCACTAAAGGTCAAAGAAGAAGGACACACTCAGGACCAGTGGGAAAAAATGAAGAGAGGGAAGGGGAGGGAGAGGGAGAGGGAGAGGGGGAGAGAGAGAGAGAGAGAGAGTGTGTGCACAAGTGCGTGTTCATTGAAAGAGTTCTAAGACTAATGTAGTCTCCAGATAGAACAAAGTCACAAGGAAGGTAAGTGGTGGGTAGGGAAAATTGTGCCAAGATAAGGAGAAAGAGACCTGCTGAGACAGAGTTTACATAAATCAGGAATTAAGTGCAAGGTGGAGCTTTCCATAGTTGTTGTTCAGTCATTTCAGTCTTGTCCTATTCTTTGTGACCACATCTGGGATTTTCTTGGCAAAAATACGAGAGTGGTTTACCATTTCCTTTTCCAGCTTATTTTACAAATGAGGAACTGAGGTAGACAGGGATAAAATGACTTGCCCACAGTCACACAGCTAGTAAGTGTCTGAGGCTAGATTTGGAATCAGGAAAATAAGTTTTTCTGACTTCAGGTCCAATACTCTATCCACTGCACCAATTAGCTGTCCTAGTACAGTATTGTGTACTATGCAGTACAGATTTACAGTATCAGTAGCAGCAAGACCACAAAGGAGATGGGAACCAACAAGACCTAATGAAACTATTCAAAGGTGCTAGAGGAGTCTGGCCTAAATAAAAGGTCTCAATACAATAATTGTCAAAAAATATAAGTTAACAAAAACAAAGCAAAAAACTATCTACAATGAAGAAATATTAGAGGGTAAGAAAAGCTCAAAAGTTAATTTCAGAGGAAGAAAATAACCAATCAGTTAGTCAGCAAGTATTTATCAACTGTCTACTGTGTTCCAGGCACTATGCTAACCATAGAACAATTATAAGCATAATCTCAGAGGAAAAAAAAGTACTTAGCCATAAGGACTATAATAGTGGCTGGAAAATATTAAGCCACAGACAAGAAAGAAATTAAAAAATTAACTATTGTTCAAAATGGAAAAAAAAATTGAAAGGAGAGTAAATAGATTAGAATAAGAGGGAAGAAACCTTACCAAAGGTAAGGTATTCTGAAAAAAACAGAATTTTGTGGTTCCATGAGGCAAAAAGAAACCCTGACGTGAATTTAAAAGATTGGAAGTGCGGGGAGAGAAGAAAATGTAAGGTGTCTACTACCATAAATATATGGGTAGTGAGAGAGAGTGATGAGTCAAGGATGACACATAAGTTGTGAGCCTAAGGAACTGGGAGGATAGTAATATCTTTGACAGTAATGGGGAAGTTTGGAAGGACGGTGATCAGGGGAAAGTTAATGAGCTGTTTTGAATATGCTGAGTTTAAGATGTCTACCAGGACATCCAGTGTGCAACATCTAACAGGCAGTTGAAGAGGCACTTAAAAAAAATTAGTAACTTA
Source organism: Vombatus ursinus (assembly GCF_900497805.2). NCBI lineage: Eukaryota > Metazoa > Chordata > Mammalia > Diprotodontia > Vombatidae > Vombatus > Vombatus ursinus. Next base: position 19,501,476 of record NW_020954557.1, read on the forward strand.
AGAGAGAACAGTTTTGGTTGAATAGAGAGGTTAGAAGGCAGACTATAATGAACTAAGAAAAGGATGAGAGGAAATGAAGTAGGAGCAAGTATTGTAGAATGCTTTCTCAAAAAATTTATCCACAAAAGTGGGAGAGATAGGACAATAGCAGATGTTTGGATCAAATGAGGTGGTTTTTTTTTTGTTTGTTTGTTTTAGGATGGGAAACATGTAGGCAGTAGCAAAGCAGTCAGTAGATAGGGAGAGATTGAATGCACGAGCATGGGAATGAAAGAAGAAACAAATTCTTGGAGAATCTGGGATGGAATTATACATATAGAAGTTATATACAGAAAGAGGTATTAGCCTTGACAAGCCTTATCATTTCAGTTGGAGTGAAGAAGAAAATTACGCCAGAAGGCTTCTGGGTGCTATAAGATGAAGAGGACAGGAGAAGGGGGAACTCTTGGTGAATGGCCTCAATTTTTTCAGTAAAATATGAAACAAGGTTTTCAACTGATAGAGTCATGGTAGAGGAGGCCATAGGAGGTTTGAGGGGGGGATGAAAAGGTTTGGAAGAACCCCTGTGAAGACTGAGAGATAGTGAGTTAATTATGAAGGTATAAAAAGTATTGCTTTGCAGCAGTGAGGGACCAGTTTAAATTATGTAACACAAATTCATAGTGGACCTAGCAAGGACTATTTTGTGATTTTTTTCCAACTTTGTTAAGCAGCATAAATGTAAGAGGGATGGGTGTGAACCAAGACTCAAGTGTAGCAAGCCAAGATCAGTCGCATATAAGTGATATGTGTGTATGTACGTATGCATATGCATGTATGTATGTATATAGGTAGATCTATGTACAAACAGATATATACACACACATGTGTATATATACATATATACAATACTACATGTGAATGTATGCATAACTAATACTGTGTGCACAATCTACACATATGTGCATGTTCATATCTGTTGATTCCACTTATTTTGAGGGTAGGTATTGGAAATGAGAGAAAGATTGTGAACTAAAGCACTGAACTAAATGAAGAAAGAAGGGGAATTTCCTGAAAGTCAGTAGATGACCAAAATTTTGATTGTGTGACACATATTGATTGAATGAACCTCAAAGAAGATGAGATTATTGAATGATATTAGTAGGAGGAAGAACCTGAAAATGGCAATGTTGAATAAGAAGTATTACAACTTCCCCAACTTGACCAGTGAGTTGGGCCAGTGATCTATAAGCCAGTGCTTGAAAGGGTAGCCTGGTAGGCTGTGTCTTCAGGAAGGACCCAAGTTTCAGTGAGAACCAAAGAATGGATGGAATGGAAAAGAAAAATGAGTAAGATGAAACTAGGTTTGCTTAAGGAGCAGGCATTCCAGAGAGAAAAATGGAAGGGGTTGATTGTTTTGGGGTTGGGTTATGGGTAATTGAGGGGAATGGGGAAAAGGATATGGGCAAGGGGTAACATGGAATGGAGATTTGAATGTTGACCTATGAGGATTCAGAATCATTGGAATGAGAAGGGTAGGATGAAGGGGGTGGAGTTTATTATTCACTGAAGGAAGATTTTAGATAGATTGTGGATGTCCATAGAGATTTGGCCTCAGGGTGGAATCCTTTCAGAGCCTTAGGAAGATCAGGTAAAGTAGCAAATAATTGGAGTACAAGGAATGGTATTATCCTCCTTCCCCTAGTCTCCTTTTGAAACTTCAAAATCAAGACAATCAGAAATGCAATAGTAAACATCTGCAGCTCCCAAATCAAAGGAAAAAAATACTTTAAGAATATAGAAAGAAGGCAAGTACCTAAGGACCACAAGCATGATTCTATAATATTATTCTGCAACAACTGTGTCATAAATGAAAGCAAATCTTGGAATATGATATTGCAAGAGTTAAAGGCTTACAAGTAAGTGTAACTTACACTACAAAGCTAAATATGTGCCTTCTAAGGTTGGAAGGAGATGAACTTTTTATATAACATAAAATTTCAATTATTTCAAGGCCAGAGCTGAGTAAAATTTGGAATGTAAATAAGAGTCAAGAAAAAGAAGAAAAATAAAATCCTTTGTGCAACTAGAAGTGGTTAAATGTTGATGGGGTGTTTACATTCAAAAAGGAGAAGACATCACTATACTAGCAGAATACTCTTCCCTCCAAGAGTGCCAATGGGGAGTTAATTAAGACAAACACAGTGCCCAGGTATGGTTTTGTTTGATCTGATGGTCTTAAGGAAGAAAAAAAAATAAAGGGAAAGGAATATACTGTGGAAGAAATGAGGAAGAAGGACGAACTTACTATTTTATATAAATAGGACATATGAAAAATAAAATATAGAAACTCTTCTTTTGTGGAAGAGGTGGAGAGAGTAGGAATTTCTTGAACCTCACTCTTACTTGAACCTGACAAAAAAAAGGATTGATCACAAACATACACACAGTTTAGTGCAGAAATAAATTAAACTCAATAGGAAAACAGGTAGAGAGAGACAAGGAAAGGGGAAAAGGGAGTATAAGAAGAGGAGTGTGATGGGAGAAGGATTCATCACAAGCAAAACAAATCTCAACTTATCATCACATGGGGATTAAATATAAAGAAATTACAAAAATCAGACATGGGTGTCTGGGCTTGTTGAGCAGAAAGGACAGAGAAATAGAAAATGACTACTTCAATTATAGATTATGATTATTGACTACTTTGCTTCTATCTTCATTCTTTCTTTGTACAGAGAAAATGAAGAACAAAGAAAGGACAAAGTAAAAAATGTCACAGTGAAGAGAAATACATAATAATTGTAACAAAATGTAACATGCATGAATTCTCACCCATAAAATTCAAAATGGTAGCAAAATGGATTTGAAAGCAGAATTCAACAAAAGATTGCTTATGAGATTAAAAACTTGGGGCAGCTAGGTGGTGCAATGGATAGAACACTGGTCTTGGATTCAGGAGGACCTGAGTTCAAATCCAGCCTTAGACATATAACATAGCTGTGTGACTCTGGGCAAGTCACTTAACCGCAATTGCCTCACCAAAAAAAAAAAAAAAAAAAGGTAAAAATTTGAACCATAAGGATTCAAATAGAATTAAAATTAGGGGCTTGAATTTATTTGTTTTTGTTTCTTTTTTATGCTTCAGGCAATCAAAAATCAGCAATTGGGGTAGCAATCATGGTCTCAACTAACAATAGTAAAAATAACTTAAAAAGGAGACTAGTAGGGGACCTATATTATGCTTAATGAAATATCAAAGTTTAATATATATGCTGAATGATACAGAATCTAAGTATTTGGAAGAAAAGTTAATCAAATTATAGGGAGTAATAGAAAGTAATACTATAATAACTGGGATCCACAATATCCTCTTTTTGATTTTAGCAAATCTAAATAAAAAAAAGAAAAAAAAAGAAAAAAGAAAAGAAGATAATGATTTGAATAGAAATTTAGAAAAATTAGACACTACAGGTTTCTGGCAGTTAATGAATAGGGGAAGAAAGGGCATTTACATATTTCTGAGCGTGCCTAGTACTTTTAAAACATTTTACCATGTTCTAGGGAATAAAAACCTCACAAAAAGAGCAAAGCATAAAATTTAACACACTATTTACTGAACACAAATTCATAAAATTTATATTCAGTAAAGGGCATCTAAGAAAAAATTCAATATCAAACAGATATTATAGGGTCAAAGAATAAATAATAGAAATAGGTAATTTCATGACAGTAAATGACATTGACATGAGACATTTGACATGAGAGTAAATGACATTTGTGCTATGCAACCAAAACAGTCATTGGGAGCAGGGGGGCTAAACTGATATCTTTAAGTGGTATCATCAAGTGAGAAAGAACAAATCAATAAATTGGACATGCAAGTAAAAATAATATTTTTAAAAAACTTAACCAAACACAAAATATCTGTATCTATGTATATTTCTAATGAGAGATAAGTTTTGAAGTAAACAAAAGAAGACTTGATAAAACTAAGAAACTTTCCAGGAAAAAAAATAAGGAGCTATTCCCGAAGAGTTGAGAAATACCAAATTGGAATTTAAAAAAAAAAAGGAGGAAGATAATTCATATCAAATGAAAAAAAATAATTACTAGAAAAGTATTTTGAAAATTATATGTCAACAAAACTGATCATTGAAATGAATATTTTCAAATATAGTAAATCCTAGATTAGTAGAAAAAATGGAAAATTCCAGTAACACAATCCCAGAAAAAGAAACTGTGCAATCCTTAAAGAAACTTCAAAAGGAAAAAAAAGAAAAAGAAAAACCTAGGACCATACGGATTTAGAAAATGAATTTTATCAACATGTAAACATCAATTTCAACATTGCATTTTTTTTAATTAGGTAAAGAAAAGATCCTGCCAAATTACCTCTTTGAGACAACTATAGTCATGATATCTAAACCTAGAAAAGAAAACCAGAGAACGAAAACTACAAACTAATAGCTCTAATGAATAGCAATAGAAATTTTTATTTACTACAACATATTAAAATGTTCATACTTTTGATCTCATTGGATTTGTACTAGGAATGTGGGCTTGATTATTAGAAAAATTATTAAAATAAAAGATCATATTAATGAAAAGGAAATACAATCACGTGATTGTATCAATGTTAAAAAAAGTAAGCATAGGAATAAATAAATCATTCCTTAATAGATTAAATTATCAATTTAAAATTAATAGTTATCATTTTTCTCTGACAAATGCTATGGTAGTTTCTAGTAAGATTGGAGGAAAACAAGTTTTTTTTATTTTATTTTGTTTTGTTGTACTGTCGTCTCCATTTTTTGATACAGTTCAAAAATATTAGCTACATCAATAATACCAAAAAGTAATTGAGGAAATATACAAAGAAGAAATAGATTCATTATTTTTAGATGACATTATTATTTAATTATAACACTGTACAGAATCCTTCCAAAATGATTGAAATAATTATGTCAGTTCAGTGGGAGGATGTTAAGCTCAGTAAAATAATCACCCAATATTTGTTTATCACCAACAAAACCCAGCAAAAATAATTTAAAACATTCCTTTCAGAATTTCTATAGAGTGTATAAAATATTTGGAATTCCAGCAATTAAGACACAAACAGGAATTACACAGACAACTCTACAAGATACCATTGACAGAGATATAGTAGTGGATATATCATTACAGTGTTATTAATTGACCTGCCTATATAATAAAAACATAAATGCAAACTACATTTATTAACTGATAAAGGGCCATATTAATCAAAAGCCAACAGCTAACTTTATATAACAGAAAAAAATATCAACTATTTTCTCATTAGAGAGAATTCACAGTTGTCAGATAGAAAGGATTATGGATGATAAAATGAACCTTTTTTTTACTACAATAAAATTGAATTTGTATAAACAAAATCAACGCAGTTAAAATGAAAAGGAAAAGAGTTGATCTTTGCACCAAATTTCTTTAATTAAAGTCAGATATACAAGATACATAGTCATTAATATAAATATATATCAAATCATTCTCCAATAAATAAGTGGTTAAAGATATGAACATGTTCTCAAAAGAAAGGCAAGTGATTAACAACAATGCTTTAAATTATGAACAATGGGAAGTTTCACCTCATACTAATTATACTGCTAAAAATAATTTTTAAAAAACTGTCCAAACATTTTGGAAGGCAAATAGGAAGTAGATACAAACAAGTCTTTAAACTCTACATATCCTTTGTCACAGTAATGCACTTACTAGGCCTATACCTCAAAGAGACCAAAGAAAGTAGAAAAGGCATTATAGCTACAAAAATATCCATAGCAGAACTTTTTTGTTGTAGCAAATAACTGGAAATTGAGTGAATGTTCATTAATTGGAAAATAGCTGAACAAATTGTGGTATATAAATACAATGGAATATTGTTGTGCTATAAAAGTAATGAAATGGATAATTTCAGAAGAAACTGGAAAGTTCCAAATGAAATGATAAGAACTGGGAGAAGAATTTATTCAATGATAGCAATATTATAGAAAGAAAAAAATTATTTTGAAGGAGTTGAGAACTCTGATTAATACAATCATAAAGCATGAGTCCAAAATAATGAGGATGAAATATGTCCTTCACCTCCTGACAGAAGGGTAATGAGTTTAACGTCAGAAAGAAATATACATTCCAGACTTTTCTAAGCTGGGAATTTGCTTTGCAGAATATGTAGATATATATTGAAATATATATATATGTGTGTGTGTGTGTATATATATGTATATGTATATTTTAAAATTGACTGACTATTATTAGGAAAGACATTAGTATACCTGAATTTTTTTTTTAAAAAAAGGACTTTTCAACTGAAAAAAAAAGAGTCACTTATTAAAAATACATTGAAGAGACAATAGGGAAAATCATAAAGGACATAAACAAGCAGGAAAGTATTGAAATTCCATGATAAATTCAAAATATGCTTAAAATTATAAATTATATGTATTGAATATTCAGTCTCATGTGCACGCTTGTGTTCTTTGTAGAGGATTTGTCCATATTTGTTGATTTTTTTCAAGTTTGTAATAAAAATAATACTAAAAAGAGAAAGATTAAAACAGCAGAACTATATAAAATTTGTATTGTTTTTTCAATCATTTATAGAATTATTTTATAGCACTTTACAATTTACAAATTTCTTTCATCTACATTACTGCACAGGTTTCCCTTCTTTGAGGAGGCAACATAGAGTAATGGATAGAGAGATAGCTTTGAAGTCAGGAATACTCAGTTCAAACCTCACCTCTGACTTAAACCTGCTGTGTGACCCTGGGCAGGTCACTATCTTTCATTGCTCTAAGCAATTTTCTAAGTCTGTAAGTCTTGGAGAAAGTGTCAGCCTGCATTGTTAAGTATTTTCTCTTCTGGAATTTCTCTATAATAGTGTAATCACAGGGCTAGTGACTATCTCTATTTGTATATGATTACAATTGTTCCTCTCAACAATGTTATTAGGGCTTATTATCCCAATTCTAAAGAATGAGGAAAATGAGACACAGAAAGATTAAGGAAGAGCCTAGATTTTGAGTTTCCTAGGAGTCTTTTTTTCCCCACTATTCTTCTAGTTCCCAAGTTTTTCAAGGCCAAGGACCATTTTTCAACTTTAAAAGGTGCCCCACCATTTGGTAGTTATTCTATGAACCTATATTCATTGAAAAACTTTATAATGATCAAAAGCTACTATAAATTCATTAATTATTTACATGAATTAGTGTTTTATTTATCATTACATACATTTCAAAAATTTTATATGTGTGTTTATGTACATAAATATGAGACATTCCATATACAAAAAGTTATAATTGCTAATTTATTGATTTCCATATAAAGTCACAAACCCTTTGATTTAGTACTCAGTATCTAAGAAGTCTGTCACCTACACACATCCTTCCTTACCACAAGGCCCTTTTATTTCTGATTCCTAGTTTCCTCATCTGTAAAATGAGGAAGTTTTACCAGTTGATCTCTGAGGTTCCTTCTAATTCTAACATTCTATGAATGGTTAATTGTCATCACTAAATGACATTTGACTAAAAAGGATGACAAGTTAGTGACAGCAATATGTTCACAGGGCAATGATGTTGTTTAGTGCCAGCTGTGACAGGCCAATTAGCAAGGATAGCAAAAGTTATAATAATTGTGCATTTGCTGCCCAGGGGTTTAATTTATTTTTGTTTCTATACTTATGATATATTGTTTCAGCTGTTTCTAACTAGTGGTAATCTAAAAGCTTTAACCTTCATTTCTACTATAATATTACCAGAAGAGCAGTGATCTTTGGTGGTGATGATTTGGTAAGTCACTGAGGATCACTTGCCATGACCATCCTACAAACGTGGCCCCAACAACAAAAACAACAACAAAAAGTAGTTCTAGATAAGCACTTGACCTGCTAAGCCTTGTATTTTATTGAGCCATCATTTTCCTTGACATTATAAGACCTATAACTAAGATTTTATCAAATAAGACCTAAAATTAACCTTGCTTTGATCAACTGCTAATGTTCTTTATATTAACAGGATAGAGCTCTTTGAAAATATCACAAATGTCTTTTATGTATTGTTTTAGACATCCTCAACCAATGAAGCAAGGAAAATTCTCATCACGAGGTATAGTTCCCAGCAATAGCGGGACACAAAGGCATTGCACCAACCTGTGATTAAAATGAAGATTTGTCCTGTCAAATTTGAATCCTTAAATAGAATATACAGGTAGAAGGGAGAAGCAACATAGGGATACAGAGAAGTCCAGGGTATCAATGTTACATTTTCACACAAAATTAAGTACAAGAGGTAGAGCCAAGAGGACACAATAGCAGGAAGTACAGTTGAACTCTCTCCCCCTGCTCCACAAAGGTTTAGAAAATTTACAAGGAACTTCTGGGAGCCAAGATGGGAGACTAAGCAGTAAGTCATTCTCATTCTCCCTTACTGATCTTGAAAAGTCCAGAAAATGCTGCCCCAGGAAAAATCCTGGAACAATGAAACCAGCAGAAATACAGGGTACAACAATTTTTTAGCTCATGAGGCTAGGGAGATTAAAGAGAAAGATTTCTCCTACTGTGGCTGAAGGGGACCAGTAAAGGATGGGAAGCATTCTGGCAAGCCAGCAGCAAGCCCCACTTCAGTAAACCAGTGGGAGATTTTGAGCCCTAGGGAGGTGGAACAGGCAAGCACCAATACCACAACCCCACCCCACATGAATTGGCACAGCCACGGGAATTTTCAGACACCAGTACAGAGAACCACAAATTGTTCTGTGAACAAGCATCCACTAGCGACTGAGCCTATCCTTGCTCTATCACAGCCCTAGGTGAGGATGTGACCTCCAGCAGCCAGAACACACCCACACCCACACCCCACACTGTGAGCTTCAATTTAAGCTTGAGAAAATACAGAAAAACCTAACCTGGCCTTGGCACACACCAGCCACTACCACTAGCTCCAGCTCAGCACCAGGTAAGCTATAGCCTCTAAAGCCTCCAGCTGCCAGAACCTGAGGCCCCAGCACACAAAGCCAGTAACCAGGCCCCTAGCCTCTGGCACAAGAAGTGTAGGACAGTGCCCCTGTGCCCCAAAAGCAGAAATCAATTTTAAAAGCCAGGAAAAAGACAAACGCCATGAGCAAAAAGCAACATAGAAAAACAAAGGCCATAGATTCTTACTATGGGGACAGAGAAAATTAAAACACAAATTCAGAAGAGGAAAGCACTGTCATCAATATGTCCACATCTAAAACCTCAAAAGAGAATACGAACTGGTCTCAAGCCCAAAAAGCTTTCTTAGAAGAGCTCAAGAAGGATTTTAAAAGTCAAATAAGAGAAGTAGAAGAAAAACTGGGAAAGGAAATGAGAGATTGGAAGAGACAGTCAATAGTTTGGAAAAAGAAGGGCAAAAATTGATGGTAGAAAACAAGTCCTTAAAAATACAATTGGCTAAATGGAAAAAAAAAAGTACACTGAAGAAAACAACTCCTTAAAAAGTAGAATTGGTCAAATGGAAAGGGAGGTACAAAAACTAACTGAAGAAAACAATTTGTTAAAAATTAGAATTGGGCAAGTAGAAGCTAATGACTCTACAAGACATCAAGAATCAGTCAAACAAAATCAAAAGAATGAAAAAAATTAAAGAAAATATAAAATACATCATTGGAGAACAACTAACCTGGAAAATAGATCCAGGAGAAATAACTTAAGAATTATTGGTCTACCTAAAAGCCATGATGAAAAAAAGAGCCTGGACAGCATCTTCCAAGACATCATCAAAGAAAACTGCCCTGAGGTCCTAAAACCAGAAGATAAGTCATTGAAAGAATCCACTGGTCACCTCCTGAAAGAGATCCCAAATTGGAAACACCAAGAAACATTATAAGCAAATTACAGAATTATCAAGTCAAGGAGAAAATTCTGAAAGCATTCAAAAAGAAGCAATTCAAATATCACAGAACCACAGTCAGTATTATGTAGGACCTTTCACCTTCTACATTAAAAGATTGTAAGGACTGGAATATGATCTTCCATTAGGCAAAGGAGCTTGCATTACAACCAAGAATCAACGTAATGGAAAAGGGAAAAAAAGGGAGAGGGCTGATAGAAGGGAGGGAATAATGAGGGAGGTAGTGGTCAAAAGCAAAACACTACTGAGGAGGTAAAGGGAAAAAGGAAAAAGAGAAGGATAAATGGGTGGGAGGATAGGATGGAGAGAAAGACACAGATAGTAATCATGACTGGATGTGAATGGGATGAACTCTCCCATAAAACAGAAGTGGATAGCAGAATGGATTAAAAAGCATAATCCTACAATATGTTGTTTACAATAAACACATTTGAAAAGAGGGACATACAGAGGGTAAAGGTAAAAGTCTGGAGTAGAATATATTATGCTTCAGTTGAAGTAAAAAAAAGTCAGGGTAGCCATTCTGATATCAGACAAAGCAAAAGAAAAAAAATAGATCTTATTAAAAGAGATAAGGAAGGAAACTATATCCTGCTAAAAAGGCACCATAGACAATGAAGTAATATCATTACTAAACATATATGCACCAAGTGGTATAGCATCCAGATTCTTGGAAAAGAAGTTAAGGAGGTTACAGGAAGAAATAAACAGCAAAAATTTACTAGTGGGGTCCTCAACCTCCCCCTCTCTGAACTAGATAAATCTAACCATAAAGTAAACTCAAAAGAAGTTAAAGAAGTGAATAGAATTTTAGAAAAGTTAGGTATGGTAGACCTGTGGAGAAAATTGAATGGGGATAGAAAGGAATATACCTTTTTCTGAGTGGCACATGGCATATACAAAAAAATTGAATACAAATCAGGGCATAAAAACCTCACAATCAATACAGAAAGGCAGAAATATTAAATGCATCCTTTTCAGATCATGATGCAATAAAAATTTTATGTAATAAAGGGCCATGGAAAGATAGACTAAAAAGTAATTGGAAACTAAATAATCTAATCTGCAAGAATGAGTAGGTCAAACAACAAATCACAGAAACAATCAATAACTCCATCCAAGAGAATGACAATAATGAGACAACATACCAAAACTTATGCGATGCTGCAAAAGCAGTTCTTAGGAGAAGTTTTATATCTCTAAATGCTCACATGAATAAAATAGTGAAAGAGGAGATCAACAAATTGGGCATGCAACTAAAATAGCTAGAAAAAGAACAAATTAAAAATCCCCAATGAAATGTTAAATTAGAAACACTGAAAATTAAAGGAGAGATTAATAAAATTGAAATTAAGAAAACTGTTGAACTAATCAATAAAACTAAGAGCTGGTTTGATGAAAAAAATAAACCTTTGGTTAATGTGATTAAAAAAAGAATAAAAAAAACCAAATTATCAGTATCAAAAAGAAAAAGGGTAAATTTAATACCAATGAAGAGGAAATTAAAACAAAAATTAGGAACTATTTTGCCTAACTGTATGCCAATAAATTGGACAATCTTGGTGAAATGGATGAATATTTACAAAAATATAAATTGCCCAGATTAACAGAAGAGGAAGTAAAATACTTAAATAACCCTATCTCAGAAAAAGAAATTGAACAAACTATCAATGAACTCTACAGGAAAAAATCTCCAGGGCCAGATGGATTTATAAGGAAATTCTATCAAACATTTAAAGAACAATTAATTCTAATACTATATAGACTATTTGGAAAAATAGGCAAAGAAGAAGTCCTACCAAATTCTTTTTATGATACAAATATGATACTAAACCAGGAAGAGTCAAAACAGAGAAAGAAAATAATAGATCAATTTCCCTAATGAATACAGATGCAAATATTTTAAATAAAATATTAGCAAAGAGATGGCAATAACTTATCACAAGAATAATACATGATGACCAGGTAGGATTTATACCAGGAATGCAGGGCTGGTACAATATTAGGAAAACTATCAGCATAATTGATCATATCAGCACCAAAACTAACAAAAACCATATGATTATCTCAGTAGATGCAGAAAAGACTTTTGACAAAATACAACATCCATTCCTATTAAAAATGCTAGGGAGCATAATAATAAATGGAGCCTTCCTTTAAATAATAAGTAGCATATACCTAAAACCATCAGCAAGCATTATATGTAATGGGGATAAGCTAGAAGCATTTCCAATAAGATTGGGGGTGAAACAAGGATATACAGCATCACCATCTCCCCCCTCCCCATTTATCCTTCTCTTTCTCCTTTCTCCCTTTCCCTCCTCAGTAGTGTTTCACTTTTGACCACTGCCTCCCTCAATCTTCCCTCCCTTCTATCAGCCCTCTCCCTTTTCTTTCCCTCTTCCATTACTACTTCTTCTCTCCCTTCTAACCACCCCATATTGTACTAGAAATGTTAGCTTTAGCAATAAGATAAGAAAAAAGAAATCGAAAGAATTAGAATAGGCAAAGAATATACAAAACTATCACTCTTTGCAGATGATGTGATTATATACTTAAAGAATCCTAAAGAATCAAGGAAAAAATTACTTGAGATAATAAACAAATTAAGCAAAGTTTCAGGTTATAAACTCACATAAATCATCAGCATTTCTATATATTCCTAGCAAAGCCCAACAGCAAGAGATAAAAAGAGGAATTCCATTTAAAGTTACTGTAGACATTATAAAATATTGGGAGTCTACCTGCCAAAACAAATCCAGGAACTATACAAACATAATTACAAAACACTTTTCACATAAATAAAGTCAGATCTAAATAATTGGAAAAACATCAGCTGTTCATCGGTAGGCCAAGCTAATATAATAAAAATGACAATTCTACCTAAGCTAATTTATTTATTCAGTATAAAACCAATCAAACTAACAAAAATATTTTATAGAGCTAGAAAATATAATAACAAAATATATCTAGAAGAACAAAAGGTCCAGAATATCAAGGGAATTAATGAAAAGAAATGCAAGGGAAAGTGGGCTAGCCATATGAGATCTTAAATTGTATTATAAAGCAGCAATGATTAAAACTACTTGGTGCTGGCTAAGAAATACAGTAGTGGATCGGTAGAATAGTTTATGTACATAAGACACAGTTGTCAATGACTATAGTAATCTGCTGTTTGATAAACCCAAAGACCTCAGCTTTTGGGATAAGAATTTGACAAAAATTGCTAAGAAAACTGGAAAATAGTATGGCACAAATTGGGCACAGAGCAACATCTTACACTGTATACCAAAATAAAGTCAAAATAGGACATGATTTATATATAAAGGCTGATACTATAAGCAAACTGGGAGAGCAAGGAAGGCTTTACCTCTAAGATTTATGGAGAACAGAAGAAATTTATGACCAAACAGAGAACATTATGAAATGCAAAATGGATAATTTTAATTACATTAAATTAAAAACTTTTTGCACAAACAAAGCCAATGCAAGCAAGAGTAGAAGGGAAGCAGAAGATTGGGAAAGAATTTTTACAAGTGTCCCTGATAAAGGCCTCATATCTAAAATATATAGAGAATAAAATCAAATTTATAAGCATACAAGTCATTCCCCAATTGATAAATGATCAACAGATATGAACAGGCAGTTTTAAGATGAAGAAATTAAAGCTATCTATAATCATATGAAAACATGCTCTAAATCACTATTGATTAGAGAAATTCAAACCAAAACAACTCTTTTTACACATTACAACTATCAGATTGGCTAACATGACAAAACAGGAAAATTATAAATGCAGGAGAAGATGTGGAAAAATTGGAACAATAATGCATTGTTGCCAGAGTTGTGAACTTATCCAACCATTCTGGAGAGAAATTTGGAACTATGCCCAAAGGGCTATAAAATTGTACATATCCTTTGACCCAGCAATACCACTTCTTGGTCTGTATCCCAAAGATATCATAAAAATGGGAAAAGGACCCACATGTACAGAAATATTTATAGCAGTTCTTTCCATGGTGGCCAAGAATTGGAAATTGAGGGGATGCCCATTAATTGGGAATGGCTGAACATGTTGTGGTATATGAATGTAATGGAATACTATTGTGCTATAAGAAATGATGAGCAGGCAAACTTCAGAAAAACCTAGAAGAACTTATATGAACTAATGTTGAGTGAAGTGAGCAGAACCAGGAGAATATTTTACACAGTAACAGCCACATTGTGTAATCACTGACTTTGATAGACTTAGCTCTTCTCAGCAGTACAAGGATCTAAGACAGCTCCAAAAGACTCATGATGGAAAATGCTATCCACATCCATAGAAAGAATTATGGAGTTGTAATGCAGATGTAAGCATACTATTTGCACTCTCTCTCTCTCTCTCTGTTGTTCTTTTGTTTGTTTCTTCTTTTTCATGGTTCCTCCCATTCATTCTTTCTTTATAACATGACTAATATGAAAATATGTTTAATAAGAATGTTAAAAAAAGAAAATACAAAAGGTTGATTCATGATTGAGTTATCCAAGAAAAAAAAATAAAAGTGAATCTTTTTTTTTCCCAAATGAAAGCAACATAGATAGAAAGAGAAGTCTCAAGACAAGATATAATGAGAAGCACACTGGAAAAATCAGTTCCACATTGGAACTGAAAGAGGAATAAAGTTGTGAACAAATGTAAAACAGTGTCCCAGACTTACCCAGAGCTACACAACCTTGTGATAGCTGCAGGACGAGATACCATCTCAGTTCTGTCCCTCACTACCAAGTTCTCTCTCATAGATTCAGGATAGGTTGAAAAGAGAACCTGTTCGTGGATGAGGATTGGTCATGGACCTAGGCTCTGTACCAAGCAAGGAACAATTTCAGAAGCAACCAGCTACTATGTGGCTGTGACCCCAGCTCAGTTCCACTCTCTAGCCAACTGTAAAGCCTGCCTGGGAAAGACAAAAATATAATTGGGTATATTTATATTTCAATTGATCAAAAGATTTGAGGTGTGGAGATCATGACCAAACAAATGGTAGAGATAATCACAGAGGATAAAATTAATAATTCAGATAAAAATTTTTAAAAGCTTTTGTACAAAGAAAATCAATACAGTTACAATTGGAGGCAAAATAGGCAAATTGGAGGAAAACCTTTGTAAAAAGTTTCATGGGTAAAGGTATAATTTCTAAGATGTATTAAAAATTATTCAAATTTATAGTAAAAACCATTCCCCAAATCATCAAAAGATATAAAAAAGCACATTTTAGGGGAAGGAATCTAAACTACCACTATCCATGTGAAAAAAAAAATGTTCTAGATCACTAGTAATTAGAATTATAACACCACCAGAGCCTAGGCACAGATTTTGGCCTCTAAGCAGGGCTTGTAACTTGTCTTTCCCACAAAATTTCCTATTTTAGCAAGTAGCCCTCATATCACTTGGCTGCCTCCTCCATCATTCACTAATGCAATCAATACAATCAAAGAGAGAGGAAGATAAACACAAAGAATATTTTAATAGGTATTTTTTATCTCTACAAAACTAAAGTCTAAGATGTTACTTTTTTTAATTTTACAATTTATAAAACTATCTCCCTACTCCCCCACAGAATATCCTTTAACTCCCCAGCCACTCCCTCTCCTCTTTCTCCCATTTCCCCTAGCATTTTGTAGAAATTATAGCAACTCTGAGCACTCCCCCCCCATTATATTGGCAAGGTTAAAAAAAAGAAAACAGAAAACGTTGGAGGGGCTATGATAAGACATTAATATGCACTGTTGGTGGAATGGTGGACTAGTCCATTTTGGAAAGCAATCTGGAGCTATTTCTCTAAATTTATTAAGTTGTGCATATGCTTTGACTCATTGATGCCAATATTAGTTTCATACCTTAAAATGCAATGTAAAATGTTAGGCGTTATTATTGTTGTTGTTACTGCTCTTATTATTATTGTTTTACAACAAATGATATAGATATAGATATATAGATAAATAGATATTTGGAACATGCCTAATGGGAACAAATATTTTGTTTGACTATGCATGTTTGTAATGGGTTTTACTTTTCTTTCTTTTTCATTGGGGCAGTTATGGGGTCAGGAATGCAAGAGATTTTTTTTGATTCTCATTAATCAATGAGATTAATTAATTAATTGATTTTGTTGATAGAAAATTTAAAAAAATCTAATTGATAGCAAATTTAAGCTCAAAAGAAATGGAAACTACATGTTCTGATTTCTACATTAAAATACTTATTAATATTATAATCTTCTTTGTTTTAAAGTTAGAAAGATTAGCTCTTTTTCCTATGGTTATTCATATGAACACAACCACTTTTGGATTTATTGTTGACAGAACTTTAATATGACATAGATCATGAACTAATGGGGCACACATGCTGAAACTGAGACAAAAAAAGGATAAGCCTAAGGTTAAGTTCTTTTTGTTTGTTTGTTTGTTTCCCCCAAGAGTCATAGAATTTAGAGCTGAAAAAAAATGATTTTAAAGTGTCTTGTTTGAGAGCTTCCTTTTATTGATGAGGAAAGTTAGGACTGAAAAATTCAGGGATTTGCTTAAGGCAATACTCATAGAAAGAGGAAGAAACAGAATTTGAAGCCTTACAAAAAGTCTTACCATTTGAAACCTAGTTTTCTTTCCAGTACATTAAACTGCCCCTATTCCTGATTCCGTGTACAAATGTGTATGTGTGTGTGTGTGTGTGTGTGTGTGTGTGTGTGTGTATTAATTGATGTACTCTTCCTTTCCATTATCTTTGTAACTTTTTTTTTTTTTTAGGCAATTGGGGTTAAGTGAGTTGCCCATGGTCACACAGGTAGTAAATGTCAAGTGTTTGGTCTGAGGCCAGATTTGAACTCAGGTCCTCCTGACTTCAGGGCCGGTTCTCTATCCACTGTGCCACCTAGCTGCCCCTCCTTTCCATTATCTTAAACAAAGCTGAATTTTATTTCCTTTGTTTCTGCTTTGAACATCTTTGAGTATTAAAGATTTTTTTGTTGTTGTTGTTGGAATCTTAAATCCCTATTCTGTTTAGCTGCTGAATTCCTATATACTATACTTATATGGCCTGAGTGAAATATCTAAATTTCCACACTCCAATGCTGAGTCCCCAACAGTTATGCTCTTCTATTCTTTCCCCTGTCCTTAATTTTAATGCTTAATAAGGCATTTTCTCCTTTAAGATTATTTATGGATTCATGCCACTTTAAAACTCACAGGTTAAACCCCATTCCCGTCGAAAAGGGGAAATAGAAATTGTCAGTGCAAAGCTCACAAAAAAGCTTTTTATGATTATAAATTGTAGAGGAGAAATCTCCTAGAAATTTTATTCCATTTTCCCCACTTGAAATGTGATGGGAGAATCAGCACCCATACAAAGTCAGAGAATCGGCCACCTGGAAATTTGTTAAGCATGAAATAAAAGCAATGAAAAAGATAGCAAAAATGGTGAATACAGAGAAACTAGTTGAATTCAAACAGGGAATATATGTGGGGACAAAACCTAAGAGAAAATATTCATATAACGTGTTATTCAGAGGAAAGGAGAGAAAAGTAAAATACCAAAAAAAAATTATAAATAAGAGCTTAAAGATACTAGGGTTACAGTACAGTTGTCTCAATGGTTTAATAGCAGAAGTTACAATACTGAAAAGAAGTAATAGCTCATTTTTAAATGGGAACAGAGAAAGACGGCCTGGAGGTGGCAAAAGCTTTCTGGAAGAAACTAGCAAAGCACACAAGAAAATTGAAACCATTTTGCATTCAATTACATGAATAGGGAAAGTGAGAGTGGAACAGTAATATATGTCTATGAAATAACTTGTAATTATAAATGTCTAAGAAATAAGAAAAACATGATAGTGAAATATCAGAGGTCTAACTACATGCATAGAACTAGAGAGAAAAAAAGAAAATTCCCATTAAGAAATGTTGAAATTTGGGATCCTGAGAAAGTGATAAAGATTATTTTATCATTGCTTCACAAATTTCTATGCTAATGCATCTATCTGACATGGTTCATATGCTAAGTTTCCAAAGATCATATCAGCCCAGTGTAAACTTTGGCAGGCTATCTGGATGACAAACAATGATAGTGTCCTGATGATCAGCCTAGCCAAGCACAGGGAGTCTCATCATCATTTGGCTGGTCACTAAGTGATTAATCTTTTTTAGCAACCCATGAAACAAAGAAAAATATAAAATAGGCATCAATACTGGGCAGAACCCTGCCACTTCTGCAGTGACAGTGACAGAGTGCAGAAAGGGTCTTATGAATTACACAGATTTAGACTCTCTATAAATATAAACCTAATGTTTGTTAATGAAGATACAAGGCTTTGTACAATGACAATGTGGCATTGTGAATTAGAGGTGGCAGAATGAATTAGAAGATTGGACTCAGAGTCAAGAAGACTTGAGTATGAATCCTGCCACAGAAACTTACTAGCTTTGTATCCATTGCCAAATTACTTAACTTCTGTCTTTCTTAGTTTCCTTAACTGTTGAAGAGCCAAGGGTTAATAAAAGCATCTATCTCAGCAGGTTGAGGACTGAATGGTATATTTCTAGTGCACTTTGCAACTCTTAAAGTGATTATAAGTTCCATAATTCATGATGATGATGATGATGATGGAATAAACATACTACTGGAAGATCTGACTCATATCATTATTTTTTTCCAATAACATGTAAAAACAATTTTAACATTTGCTTTTTCTTATTCTAGTTTTGAGTTTTAAATTCTCTCCCTCAGCTCTCTCCTTATTAGGAAAGCAAGCAATTTGATAATAGATTATACATGTGTACTCATGCAAAACATGTTTCTATATTAGATATGTTGCAAAAAAAATTCCAAAAAAAGACAAGAGGGGCAGCTAGGTGGCACAGTGGATAGAGCACCGGCCCTGAAGTCAGGAGGACCTGAGTTCAAATCCAGCCTCAGATCAGACACTTGACACTTACTAGCTGTGTGACCCTGGGCAAATCACTTAACCCCAATTGTCTAAAAATTAAAAAAAAAAATAAAAAAGACAAGAAAAATTTAAAAAAATTAAAAAATATGCATTGATCTGCATTTATTCAATAGTTATTCCTCTAGAGGTGGGTAGTATTTTTCATCATAGGGCCTTCGGAACTGTCTTAGAGCATTGCATTGCTGAGAATAACTTTATCATTCACAGTTGATCATTGTAAAATACTACTGTTACTGTGTATAATGATCTCCTGGTTCTAAGTCTTCCCAGATTTTTCTCAAACCAGCCTGCTTGTCATTTCTTATAGCACAATAGCATTCCATCAAAATCATATACTAAAACTTCTTTAACCATTCCCCAGTTGATGGGCATCCCCTCAATTTCTAATTATTTGACATCACTAAAGGAGCTGCTACAAATATTTTGTGTACATAGGTCCTTTTCATTTTTTAAAACAAATCTCTTTGGGATATAGACTTAGTGATGGTATTGCTGTGTTAAAGGTGATGCGGAGTTTTTATAGCCCTTTAGGCATGGTACCAGCTTGCTCTCCAGAACGGTGGGATCAGTTTGCAACAGTACCAACAGTGTACTCCCGTACCAATTTTTCTGCATTCCCTTCAACATTTGTCATTTTCTTTTCCTGTCATATTAGCCAATCTGATAGGTATGAAGTAGTACCTCACCAATGTTTTAAACTGCACTTCTCTAATCAATAGTGATTAGGAACATTTTTCACATGACTATACACAGCTTTTATTTTTTCTTCTGAAAACACCTGTTAATATTCTTTGATCATTTATTAATTGAGTAATGATTCAAGTAAATGAATCAAGTAAATGAATTCAAGTAAATTCAAATGAATTCATTTACTTGATTCAAGTAAATGAATCAAGTAAATGAATTCAAGTAAATGAAGTAAGTTCCTTCAGAGCTCCTAGAGGAATGCCTGATGGATGTCTCCAAATGTGATTCAAATACATTTCAAACTCAATATCTAAAATAACACCATTATTTTATTTTCCAAACTCATTCTTCTAAATTTCCTGTTTCTTTCAAGGACAACATTCTAGTCACCTAGATTTGAAAGTTAGGAATTATATTCAACTCTTTACTTTTGGTCACTTCATATATCCAATTAGTTATCAAGTTTTATTGACTCTAGCACCACAATGTCTTTCACAAACCACCTCTTTTTCTGTCATTACTCTACCAACTTAGTTCAGTTTCTCAACATGTCTAACCTGAATCATTGCAATATTTTCCTCTGTGGTCTCTCTGTATCTAGCACATCCCTTTCAATGCATCCTTCACGAAGTCATTGCCTTAATATTTTTAAAGCATTAGTCTTACTATATCATTACCCTGCTCAAGAAGCTTCAATTGTTCCCTTTTGCCTTTAGGATTAAATTAGAAACACTTCCATTAGTCATTTAAAACCCTTCATAATCTAGTTTTGGCCTATCTTTCTAGGTTATGCTAATTATACACTTCTCCCTTTGACATTCAATGACCTCATCCTATTTCACTTGGGGTTATGCATACATGGCAATCTATCTCTACTTGCTTATGCTTGGGCTGTAAGCAATCCCTGGAAGTTTTCCATCCATTGTCATCTCTTGAAATCACCAGCTCCATTCAAAGTTCAGATCAAGTATCAGCTACTATATGTAGCTGTTTCTGATTCCCCTAACAGTTAGTACTTCTCTTCCTCCTATATTTTTGTATTTCTTATATATTATATATACACACACATATATGTGTGTGTGTGTATGTATACATATACATATACATATAATGTATATTTACACGCAAATGATATTTTCTACAATAGAATATAATCTCCTTGAGAGAATGAACTATTAAAAAGGCCTGGGTTCAGGATCTATTTCTGATATAGAAAAGCTGTGTGATTGTGCAATGCTTCTGATGATTCTCTCAGTCCACCAATAACAAATCGGGATTTATAAAAGGAGTTTTCCCTTGGGGAGTTCCCTAGTCAATGAAGACATGGTCTGATAAAGAGCAACAGAGGATATTAAGTAAGTATTTTGGTTATTCAACAAACAATAATGATGTTTACACAAGATAATCATGTATTATACTGAGGGTGATGGGAAGCTCTGCATCCTATTAAAGGAATTTGAATTTAGCTATATTGCTTATTTACCTTTTGCTAGAATTAGGTCAGAATCAAGCTCAAAATGTGACATTGGGGCAAATTGATTTGCATATTTTGGACCTATTCATGGAAGTTGGCTCAGTGGTATGTCTATGAAAGGTTCAGGTGTATAGGAGGGCCATATTTCTCCTCTGTGTCCCCTTTTATTAAGGAAATGATGAAACTTTTACCAGTCTGCCAAGTCTAGTTGAAATTAGCCTCTGGGATCAAAAGTTATTAGTGGAAAAGGAAAGGGGCAGACAAACAGTGATTTTATAATCCTATTGTCCTAGGAAACTAGGCTAATGAGGGTTGACTGGTGAAAATGAAAATGATCACGAAATGCTTCAGGCACTACACCTCTATAAATAGTGAAGAGAAGCAGCAAAAACTGAGTCCTGCTGTCAAGGATGCTACACTGATAAGGTGAATTCAGCCTACAAAGAGAGGAGAGAGAGATAATACTCTCTCCCCCCTCTTTTGTCCCCCTAATCCTTTCAATGCTAAGATAATATTCAGTAACTTTACTGAAAGGAAACAATAAGAACGTCAATGGTTTGCATCTAAAGTAAATGAAACACTAATTTACTAATGTTTTATTCCTCTAATTTTTTAATTATATCTATTCTTTTCTTTTCCCTTCCTGAAATACTATGGATCCATTTTCACATTCTAATAATCTGACTCTGAGTCTGCATGCACTCTTTCAGGCATCCTCTTTTTTAGGGACTTAGAATTGTGTCATTCAGATAGAATACTATAATTTCTCCAACAATTAATTAATTTCTCCATGGTGACTAGGACCAACAAATTATGAGTCTTGCTCAGGGGTAGGGGGTACCTTAATTTTCACACTTTCCAGAATTTCTAAATCAATGTTCACCATAAAAACAGACAATCTGCCAGAGATTTTCACCCAGAATCATCTGCACTAAAAGACTACCATGACTCACATACCAACCACTACATTCTTTCAGTCTCTGACTCACCACATTTCTTCCATCACTCCTTCCAGAAGTGTATATTGAACTTCTGTCACAAATACTCAGTAGCCCATTCCTAAGCAGATTTCATCCAGCAATGACTAGTTAGCCTTGGTGGAGCATGCTTACTAGATAATTAACAACTACTGGTAACTATGACTTTGCCACAGATTGTTGCAATGGAAAAAGAGCTAAGTTTGAATTCTGCATCTGCTACCTGTTACCTGGATGGGTTCAAGTACATTCAGCATTTCCTGGTCCTTGCTACATATGTTATAAACACCTTATAATTGAATTCAAGGCCTTTTAGAATATGCTTCCTTTGTTGTTGCTACTCAGTTTTTTCAATTGTGTCTGTCTCTTCATGACATCATTTGGGGTTTTATTGGCAATTATACTGGAAGGGTTTGCCATTTCCTTCTCCAGTTCATTTTACAGATGAGGAAACTGAGGCAAACAAAATGAAGTGACTTGCCCAGGGTCATACAGCCAGTAAGTGTCTGAGGCCTGATTTGAACTCCAGAAGATGAGTCTTCCTGAATCTAGGACTGGCACTCTATCTACAATGACACCTAGTTGCCTTAATACAGTTTCTACCTCTCTCTTTAGTCTTATTTCGTACTATTTTTCTTGTATGTGCTAGAGAGCAAAACTAGTTTCAAAGGACTGAAGTTACAAAGAGATGGAATTCAGCTTAATAAAAGGATAAACTTCCTAGCAATTAGAGTTATGCCAAAACGAAATGTTTTAATTCAAGAGGTAGTAAATTCCACAAGACTAAAGGTCCTCAGGTTGTAACGGAGGCTGAATAATTACTTTCCAAGATGGAATAAGGGACACTTGTGCTCATGTATAGGTTGTACTAGACATAGTCTGCAGTACTTTCCTCAGAGATTCTATGATTCCATAATTCTATTAGCTATTCATCATTCTCCATTGTCATAGTGCTTTCTTCTACCTCTATACCTTTACCCACTTGATCTTTTTACTTCTGGAATGAGATTTATTCCTCCCATGAAACAACTGTAAACCATCTCTTCCTTCAAAGCCTAACACAAATTCCACTTTTTTACCATGATCCTCCCATATAAGAATTATCTAAATGTACATTTATAATTCCACTTCTTAGATTATAAGCTCTTTAAGAAGGAACTATAACTTATTTTATCTTTGTATATAATAATAATTATTATCATAAGTAGCATTTTAATGGAATTTTAAGGTTTACAAAGCACATGGTGTGTTATAACATGTAAAAGCCGCTAGGTGGCACTTCAGATAGAATGATAGACACGAAGTCAGAAATACCTGCATTCAAATTCAGCCTCATCCATGTACTATGTGACCCAGAAAGTCATTCAGCTACTGCCTGTTTCAGTTTTCTCATCTGTAAAATGAAGATAATAATGTCACTTAACTCCCAGAGTTTTATGAGGAAAAAGTGATATTTGTAAAACACGTTTTAAACCTTAAGGTGCTATGTAAATGGTAGGTATTATTTTATTGTTATTGTTGTTATTGTTATTATATCATTTGATCTTTATAATATTCCTATAAAGCAGATGCTACTATTCCCATTTTAGAGATGAGGAAACTGAGCTAAGGAGAAGTTAAATGATTTACCCAATTTCACATAACTAGTATCTGAGGTAGGATTCAAACCTAGGCCAACTTAAATCCAAGTCAAACACTTCATTGATTGTGCCAATTAGCCATCTCTCTAGAAAGTATCAAAATATTTGCAAATTATAGACAATAAGTATTTGTTGAGTTAATTCAATTTTTCCAAAGTGATATTGTTGGTGACTGGCACAAATCATACTAGATCCAGGTCTCTTGTCCTCCAATACAATTTATGATAATAGAGTTTGACTTGATGATACCAAAAATTTCTCTCCAACTAGCATAATTTTTTTTATTAGAGTAAGCAATAGATGAGACAAAGATAGAGTTGTTGTCTTTAGAGGTGACATTTAAAATGTACAAAATTTTCTGGGTATGCTACATTAATGTATATTACCCGAGTTTACTTTAACAATTTAGTAAATTACAAACTTAAACACTAAGGGGATTAGTTTCAGGAGAGGTGAATATCAGAGAGAGTAAGGCACCAACAAGTTTTTGTATCAGATGGGGAGAGGAGTAGAGCACAACGTGAAGATGAAAGGTAGACTTAAATCAGCAGTCCTTTGGTGGGAGAGATGTTCTAAGAGAAAAGGGAGAAGGAAGGAAAGATAAAGTTCACTTACTTCACAATCTTTCCTGGGGTTAACCCTTCATTTAATCTTATGTTGCTCCAGTTTACCATATATAAAATTAGTACAATAATTAATTTTTCACAATACTCGTGTCATAGGATGTAATGAAAATTAAAAAAATGAAGCTCTAGAATAGAGGATGTCTAAAAGTCAAACAAATACATCAATAACTGCATAATTCCATTTACAGGAAATGATGGAAGCGTCTGCGTCTTAAATGTTATTGGTTTAGTCCACCTGACTCTAGAATTAAGAAGACTATTTTACTAAAACAAATACTGAAAATCATCTATGTTTTAAAAAATGGATAGAGAATTTTAAAACAGTGAAGACCTTTATGAAACATTAAGAAAATAAATATCTGAGAAAGCCCTAAAACATTCAGACTTGATCAACCTTCTTATTTACATTTCACAAGACTAACTACCTCTGTTTCTGCAATGAGAAATTTTTTATAAGGAGTAAGGTCCATATTTTGCTCATGTAGCAGTCTATGATTAAAGGGAAGGTCTGGCTATTAATATTTGTGATTGTCACCATCACTTTATAGACCTACATTTTCAAATATGGCCCTAAAAAGTGTATTTTTGTTCATTTGTTTGTTTTCCCCAAACTATGTGCTTTATGCTACAATGTTAGTAGTTATCACCAGATAATTTTGATGCCTGAGTTTTGGCTGAGAAAGACAGATAATCAGCTTGATTTTCTCCAGTTGATAATCAAGAGAAAAATGGTCCTTCACTTGAAGGCACATGATCTAGTCATTTACACACCTTTCTGAAAGAAATAACATTGATATTTAAATAATAAAAATTTGGAAAGTGATTCATAGTTTAGAACAATATTTAAGGAATTAAGCAAATATAAGTACTTTACAATGTTTTTTTTTCACACTAAGCTTGAACTCTTATTAATCATAGTTGGATTAATTTTAACCACAGTACCCAAGCTGTCAAAAGACTCTTACACTTATATCTAATACACTAGTTTTCTCTTCCAGTCATGCTGTTATATTTGCACCTTAGGGTTCAAGGAGTAACTTCTGTACCATTAGCCCCTATCATCCCTGTTCTTCCCATTATTAAGGGCCAGTTGACTACCTGTCCCATTTTGTTTGACCACAAAAAAAAAATGAGGGATATTTACTTTAAAAATATAGCAAAGGACAATGTATAAATGTCCCCCCCCCCCAATATATCCAGAGCATGTTCTTCCTTTCATTACTGCAGTTTCCTAGGAGAATAAGTTACACTTTGTTCAGTTCCTTAATAGCTTTGGT
The DNA here is from genome assembly GCF_900497805.2 of Vombatus ursinus. Classification (NCBI taxonomy): domain Eukaryota; kingdom Metazoa; phylum Chordata; class Mammalia; order Diprotodontia; family Vombatidae; genus Vombatus; species Vombatus ursinus. Next base: position 19,527,046 of record NW_020954557.1, read on the forward strand.
CTCCCTAAGTTTATGTCTAAATGCAGCTTGGCTGCATCCTAGATCAAACTATCTTTCTGTTTCTACTGGCCTAAGTTTAGAAAGTCATCCATTGCTCCTCAAGGAATCAATGTTGCACTGACTGCAAGACCCTCATCAGAACATTGAAATACAGAAGTACAGTGCAAACTCTGGAATACTATATGCCCAAACTTTTCTAAGCTCACAAAACATGAGTGTTCTACTTCCTTTTCTTAGAATGGAAAAGAACAGAAATAGAGGTCATGGTCTGAGACCCATTTCTCAGGCTTCCTTACCTTCCTTCTTATGCCAATAAAACCCAAAGCCAGCTTTGTCATCTTTCAGAGAAAAAATGTATTCTAATCCATGCTGTGAGAGAGGAAGAACCATAATCATCCTATCACAGATGACATCTTCATGCACTCAGCAAATAGTGTCAACAAAGAAGCATTGAACAAAGGGTGTCAAGCACATTTGTTTGTGGAAATGGAAAGGTTGATGATGGCAATTTAGGACCAAGTGATCATGCTGAGATATGACATAAGGGTTATCTTTGAAGCCCAGATTTATTAATCAATATACATTATTCAAAAATGATAGAAATGTACAACACAGCACTACAGGCTATAAATATTTAATATTTACCAAACACCTAACAAGACATGACCTGCTAGTCAGAAATATATAAAGAGCTTTCTATTATTTCATGAACTGAGAGACAATAAAACATCCTGGTACAAATAATTGAAAAATATTCTTGAGAACTCAAACCATAAACTATAGATAGGTAAATTTAATTTAAAGCAACTACAGAATATATGAATACATACATACAAACTATATGAACAAAAACACTGATCATGGAATAAGTATAGACCAAAATAAATATCAAACTACCTTTTGAAAATTGGAGATCATATACTTCCAGGTCCACTTACCTCTTTTTCATTAGTTTCCTTGAGATTCTTTACCTTTTCTCTCTCCAAATGAATTTTATTATCATTTTTCTAGCTCTATAAAGTAATATTTTGGTAGTTTCATAATGTACTTAATATGTAAAAGTAATATAGGTAATATTGTCATTGTTCTTATATTGGCTTAGTTTACCTGTAGGTAATGAATATTTATTTATTTTGGTTTGTATTTATTACCATATAAAACAATAGTCATCAAAATTATTAACTATAACTTAAAAAATAGAAAGGTTATTCAGTGGAACAGATTAGGTATTCACATATAAAAGTAATTGAACCTTGTGGCTAAGTGGTAGATAAGCGCTAAGACCAATGCTACTGTCTTATACTCTTGCTTGCTGACAAAACTGCTGGAAAAACTGGAAAGCATTCTCACAGAAATTTATACAAACACCTGATGTCATTTACCAAAATAAGCTTCAATTGATACATAACTTTGATGTAAAAAGTCACACTATAAATAATTTCAAAGAAAAATGGAGAAAGCGTTTTGATTTATAGATATGGGAAGAGTTCATGACCAAAATAGAATGATAAAGGGAACAATTTTGACTACAAAACCTTCAAAAATTTTCTCTATTTCTTGTTTGGTCATAAAATCTTCCTCAATCATAGTTGTGACGAGCAACTCTCCTTCCTTGCTCCTCTAATTTAGCATAGTAGAAAATGTAAAGAAGACCTATGTTCAAATCCTACCTCAGACACTTAGTATCTGTGTGACTCTCAGAAAATCACTTGACGTCTCACTAATATGTTTAAAGGAAATACTTCTGGAACATACATCACTTCATAGAGAAACAGTAAAGTCTAACAGTAGGTATAGAGCACTAGGGTTGTGTAATATATTCAAAAGTGGTTTACCTCCAGAAGAAAAATAATTTAATTTAAAATAACATGAGAAATATTTATAATTAACAAACTAAGCTTATAGCTTTCAAGTTGTAGAGATCTAGCATTAGAAATCAAAAACTATGTACAACTAGTGTAAAGTACATAACATCCTTTTTGCAAAAATGCTTTCTGTGAGTCTATAGAAGATAAGGTTATATATAAATGCTTTTACTCACTTAAAAAATTCAGACATCTACTGTTCTGTGCAACAGTTTTCTGAATGTTGAATATAAAAGAATTTGAGAAATACAATGATTAGACCAGGACCATTTCTATCTGAACAGCATCATAAAAGATGAGAAGAACAAAATGACAATAACTGAGATTTATATATGACTTTAAAGTTTGTCATGGGCTTTACATACATTTTCTCTTGAGCATCACAATAACCCTGTGGGGTAGGAACTACAGGCACTATTATATCCATTTTACCAACGAAGAATCTAAGGATCAAAAGATTATATGATTACCCATAATACCACAACTTATATCAGAGGGAGTATTAGAAATTATACTCCAAGTCCAATGCTTATCTAATGTAAATTAACAATGCTAAATGGTTTTGACCAGACAATTGTCTCAAGAGAGATTATATCCCACATTTCACTTTATATTCAAATTAAAGCAAAGTAAATATAAGAAGTGGGAAGGAGTGACCCTCTGTGTATAATAATACCACATATTATATAATATTCAAGGCTTTAAATGTACTTTATTTCATTTGATCATTTTTAAATCACTTTACAATAGATAGTACAATTATCTATACCACTATTTTATCTACATAGGCATAGAGGCTTATAATTTTTATTTAAAAAAATTGAGATCATATAGGTACTGAAAGCTAAAGCCAAGATCAGAAGCTAGGAATTCTAACCACATCCAAATCTAGAAAATAGAAGTGTAGGGTAAAAATGTAGAGGGAGACAGTTTATGGCAAGTGGCTTTGGTCACAGACAACCCACTTTTGATCTGGCATTAACAGTTGAAAGAATTCCTTTATTTCTGTCCTTCTGTTATGTTTTTATTTTTAATTTTTTTCTCTAGGTTCCTATGAAAATTAAATGATCAAATAGGGTTATTTAATTGCAGTTAGTGTGTTTCCTAGTATGAAGTGTAGTAAACAAACCTCATAGGCATGGGAAAAAAATTACTTTGTTAATCCTGCCATTCAGCCTCCCGATTGTTTGCCACATCTGTCTGGCATTATAAAAAAGCTAGATCCTGCTATGGGTGTCAAAGTGATATCCAAAAAGATTTCGAGTTTTCTCAGCAGTATTTTTTCCAAATAGAAAATTCATCAATAAGTAATTTTTGGATTGTTGTTGTTATTATTCAGTTTTTTTTCAGTCACACCTGACTGTTCCTGACCCATTTGGGGTTTTCTTGGTAAAGACACTGACGAGGTTAGCAATTTCTAGATCATTTTACAGATTAAGAATTGAGGCAAACCAAGGTTAAGTGACTTGACCAGGGTCATATGGCCAAGTCACATTTGAGGCAAGATTTGAAGTCAGAGAGATTCGTCTTCCTAATATCAGGTGGGGCATTCTACCACACTAACTAACTACCCATTGTTTATTGATTAAACATAGATATTGAATTCCATTTCTACTTATTATCGTCTAGTTTATTTCATTAACCCACCACCTCCCATTTTTTAACCAAAACCAGGTGAAATTGATGACTGTTGCTTTATATTATAGTTTAATGTCTGAAATCCCTGTTCCCCTTTTCTACATCTTTTTCTCATTTCCCTTAATATTATAGAGGTTTTTGTTGTTGTTGTTTTTCCAAATGGATTTTATTATTGCATTGAGTACTCTAAGGTTTCACTTATTTTATTTCTTTTGTCTTATTGTTTTTTCTAGCATTTCAAGAACTACATCAAATAATAGTGGAGAGAGTGAGCATCCTTGCTGTATTCCTGGATTTATTGGGAAATGTCCTGGTGTATCTTCAGTGCACATGATGTTTTTTATTTTATTTTATTTTATTTTATTGTTTGTTTTTGTTTTTGTTTTATTTTTTTATTAATTTATTTTGATTTATCAATAATCACTTCCATATGCTTTTGAGTTGAAAACTTTTCTCCCCCTTCCCCCCTCACCCTCCTCAAGATGGCACACAATCTGATATAGGCTATACATTTACATTCATATTAAACATATTTTCACATTAGTGAAGTTGTAAGTAAAAATTAAAACCAATAGGAGGAACCATCAGAAAGAGGAAACAAAACTCAACAGAAGACATAAAAAAATAGCAATTCAACTTCCATAGTTCTTTCTTTGGATGTGGATAGCATTTTCCATCATAAGACCTCCAGAGATGTCTTAGATCCTTGTATGGTTGGAAAGGGTCAAGTTTATCAATATTAGTCATCGCACAGTGTGGCTGTTATTGTGTACAACGTTCTCTTGGTTCTGCTCACTTCACCCATCATTAGACCATACAAGTATTTCCAGGTTTTTCTGAAGTCAACCCATTCATCATTTCTTACAGCACAACAGTATTCCATCACATACATATACCACAATTTGCTCAGCCATTCCCCAATGGATGGGCGTCCTCTCAATTTCCAGTTCTTTGCCACCACAAAAAGAGCTGCTGTGAATATTTTTGGACATGTGGGTCCTTTTCTTATTTGTATGATCTCTTTGGGATATAGCCCTAGAAGTGCTATTGCTGGGTCAAAGGGTATGCATATTTTTATAGTCCTTTGGTCATAGTTCCAAATTACTCTCCAAAATGGTTGGATCATTTCACAACTCCACCAGCAATGAATTAGTGTTCCAATTTTTCCACATCTTCTCCAACGTTTATCATTTTCCTATTTTGTCATGTTGGCCAATCTGATAGGTGTGACATGGTACCTCAGAGTTGTTTTGATTTGCACTTACATAATCAATAGTGATTTAGAGCATTTTTATATGACTATAGATGGTTTTAATTTCTTCATCTGAGAACTGCCTGTTTATATCCTTTGACCATTTATATATTGGGGAATGACTTGTATTCTTATAAATTTGACTTAATTCTCTATATATTTTAGAAATGAGGCCCTTATCACAGACACCGGTTGTAAAAATTCTTTCCCAATTTTCTTTTATTCTTAGTTGCATTGGCTTTGTGCAAAAACTTTTCAATTTAATGTAATCAAAATTATCCATTTTGATTTTCATAATGTTCTCTATCTCCTGTTTGGTCATGAATTCTTCTGTTCTCCATAGATCTGACGGGTAAACTATTCCTTGCTCTCCCATTTTGCTTAAAGTATCAGTCTTTGTATCTAAATCATGAACCCAGTTTGACTTTATTTTGGTATATGGTGTGAGATTTTGGTCTATGCCTAGTTTCTGCCATACTCTTTTCCAGTTTTCCCAGCAGTTTTTTTTTCAAAGAGTGGGTTCTTACCCCAGAAGCTGGGGTCTTTGGGTTTATCAAATAATATATTACTATAGTCATTGACTACTGTGTCTTATATACTTAACCTATTCCACTGATCCACCACTCTATTTCTTAGCCAGTACCAAGCAGCCCAATTTAAGATCTGGAATGGCTAGGCCACCTTCCCCTCCATTTCTTTTCATTAGTTCCCTTGATATTCTGGACCTTTTGTTCTTCCAAATGAATTTTGTTATTATTTTTTCTAACTCTATAAAATAATTTTTGGTAGTTTGATTGGTATGGCACTGAAAAGGTAAATTAGCTTAGGTAGAATTGTCATTTTTATTATATTAGCTCGGCCTACCCATGAACAACTGATGTTTTTCCAATTATTTATATGTGACTTCATTTGTAAGAAAAATGTTTTGTAACTGTGTTCATAAAGTTCCTGGGTTTGTTTCAGGAGGTAGACTCCTAAATATTTTATAATGTCTACAGTAAGTTTAAATGGAATTTCTCTTTCTATCTCTTGCTGTTGGGCTTTGTTGGTAATATGTAGAAATGCTGATGATTTATGTGGGTTTATTTTATAGCCTGTGACTTTGCTAAAGTTGTTTATTATTTCAAGTAGTTTTTTACTTGATCTCTGGGATTCTCTAAGTATATCATCATATCATCTGCAAAGAGTGATAGTTTGTTTCTTCTTTGCCTATTCTAATACCTTCAATTTTTTTTCTTCTCTTATTGCTAAAGCTAAAGATTCCAGTATGATATTGAATAACAGTGGTGATAATGGACATGCTTGTTTCACCCCTGATCTTATTGGAAATGCTTCTTGCTTGTCCCCATTACATATTATGCTTGCTGAAGGTTTTATATAGATGCTATTTATTATTTTAAGGAAGACTTCATTTATTTCTATGCTCTCTAGTGTTTTTAATAGGAATGGGTGTTGTATTTTGTCAAAAGCTTTTTCTGCATCTATTGAGATGATCATGTGGTTTCTGGTAGTTTTAGTGTTGATATGATCAGTTATGCTGATAGTTTTCATAATATTGAACCAGCCCTGAATTCCTGGTATAAATCCTGCCTGGTCACAGTGTATTATTCTTATGATAAGTTGCTGTATTCTATTTGCTAATATTTTGTTTAAAATTTTTGCATCTATATTCATTAGAGAAATTGATCTATAATTTTCTTTCTCTGTTTTGACTCTTCCTGGTTTAGGTATCAGCACCATATTGGTATCATAAGAAGAATTTGGTAAGACTCCTTCTTCACCTCTTTTCCCAAATAGTCTCTATAGTATTGAAATTAATTTTTCTTTAAATGTTTGATAGAATTCACATGTAAATCCATCTGGCCCTGGAGATTTTTTCCTAGGGAGTTCAACAGTGGCTTGCTCCATTTTTTTTTTCTGAGATGGGGTTATTTAAGTATTTTACTTCCTCTTCTGTTAATCGGGGCAATTTATATTTTTGTAAATATGTATGCATTTCACTAAGATTGCCAAATCTGTTGGCATATAGTTGGGCAAAATAATTCCTAATTGTTGTTTTAATTTCCTCTTCCTTGATAGTAGTTTCACCCTTTTCATTCTTGATACTAGTAATTTGGTTTTCTTCTTTCTTTTTTTTTAATTAGATTAACCAAAGGTTTATCTGTTTTATTGTTTTTTTTTTTTCATAAAACCAGCTCTTAGTTTTATTTATTAGTTCAATAGTTTTCTTAATTTCAATTTCATTAACAGGGTTCTGGCAGCTTACCTGGTGTTGGCCTGGAATCAGTAAGGCTGGAACTTTCAGGCAAATCTAGGTTGCCTGCTTTTCCTTTCCTTTAGCTTTCTTCAACTCCTTTTAGATGGGTGCTGCAGGGTATTTATCTGCCTGGGGCCCCTTGCAGTGCTGCCATCCTTGTTCTGCTGAGGCACTGGGAGATTCCTTTGCTGTAGAATGCTGAGGCACCTGGTGGTTTTCTAAGCTGGTTTCTACCGGTTCTGTTCCCTGGCCCTTACTGAGGCACTTGGAGGACCAGCTGTTGGTGTTTGCCTGCTTAACCACCTAGGCTTCATGATCTCCTCCTGGTTGGCAGTTGGAGGCTGTAGGGTTCTGACAGGTTACCTGGTGTTGGTCTGGAATCAGCTAGGCTGGAACTTTCAGGCAACTCTAGGTTGCTTTCTTCAGCTCTTTTCAGATGAATGCTGCATGGTGCTTATCTGCCTGGGGCCCTTTGTAGTGCTACTTCCCTTATTTTTGCTGAGGGACTGGGAGACACATTTGCTGTAGAATTCTGAGGCACCAGAATCTCCTCCTGGTGTGCTAAAGTGGTTCTTTCCACTAGCTGGCTGGGCGACTCCTGTTCCATACTGTTCCCTTTCCCCCAGGGTAAGAGGGGCCTTTCCTATTAATCCCTCTAGCTACCTGGGCTACTGCACTGCTGCTCCCCATCTTTCTTCTGGTTCAGCTGTTCCAGGGCTTTTTCTGGGGTGATATTTTCTGGGTTTTTAAAGGTTGATAGGGGCAGGTGAGAGTGACTACCTTTTTATTCCACCATCTTGGCTCCCAGAAGAGGAGCTAACCTGGAAGTTTTTTTTTTATTTTAGACATACTTTTTTACATTAAAAAGATACCTCTTTGTATTTTGTAGAACTTTTAGCATAGATGAGTGTTATACTTTGTGGAAACAAATTTTTGCATACATTGAAGTAATTATGATTTTAATATAATTATGATAATTGTTTTCCTAATGTTGACTATCCCTTTATTCCTAACATTAAGTCCAACTTGGTCATGATGAATGATTTCTTAGATGAATTGCTGTAGTCTGACAAGATTATACTTATAATTTTAAAATCTAAATTCATTAATAATATTAGTTTATAGTTCTCCTTTGGTGCCTTATCCATCCCTGGTTTAGGTATATTTGTCATAAAAGGAAGCTAGTAGGCTACATTTTTCTCTATTTTTGAGAGAGTAGGAACAAATTGTTCTTTAAAAGTTTGATAGAATTCTCCTCAGAATCAATCTATCAGGACCAGAAATTATATATATATATATATATATATATATGTGTGTGTGTGTGTGTGTGTGTGTGTGTGTGTAATATATATGTAACATATTATATATATAATATATACTATATATGTGTGTGTGTGTATATATTATATATATATGTACATGTGTGTATACACCTATATGTATATGTATGTTTATTAGTGCCTTTATGGTTAGTTCTATTTCCTTTTCTGATATGGGATTATTTAACATCTCCATTTGTTATTCTGTTAGTTAAAGTATTTAATATTTTTGAAAGTATTTCTTTATTTGTGTGTGTACGTGTGCTTGAAGTTTTGTTAGCAAACACCCATTCCTAGTAGATTCTGATAATTCTTTTTTTATTTCTTCTGATTTTGTGGTGATTTCGTGTTTAGTTGATATTTTCTGCCATTTTTTAAAATTTTAGATTGGCTAAAGTTTTATTAATTTATTAGCCTTTTCAAAAAATAAGCTTTTAGAATTTTTCTGCTTCTGGGAGCCAAGATGGAGAAGTAAAAAGGAAGTCGCTCTCACCTGCCCCTATCAAGCTCTGAAAGCCCAGAAAATATTGCCCCAGAAAAACCCTGGAACAGCTGAACCAGAAGAAAGATGGGGAGCAGCAGTGCAGTAGTCCAGGTAGCTTGAGGGATTAATGGGAAAGGCCCCTTTTGCTCTGGGGGAAGGGAAGCAGTATGGAATGGGAGGCACCCAGCCAGCTAGCAGAAAGCCTCACTTTAGCACACCAGGAGGAGATCCTGTTGCCTCAGAATTCTGCAGCAAACGGGTCTTCCAGTGCCTGAGCAAAAATAAGGGAAGCAGCACTACAAAGCGCCCCAGGTGGATAAACACCCTGCAACATTTCATCTGAAAGGAGCTGAAGAAAGCTAAAGGAAAGGAAAAGCAGGCAACCTGGAGTTGCCCAAAAGTTCCAGCCTTGCTGATTCCAGTCCAGCACCAGGTAAGCTGTGAGAACCCTACAGCCTCCAACTGTCAACTGCCAACCAGGAGGAGATCCTGAAGCCCAGGTGGTGGAGACAGGCAAACACCAACACTTGGATCTCCAAGTGCCTCAGTGAGGGTCAGGGAACTGAACCGGTGGAAACCAGCTCAGAAAACCAACAGGTACCTCGGCATTCCACAGTAAAGGAGTATCCAAGTGTCTCAGCAGAACTAAGGGAGGCAGCACTGCAAGAGGCCCTAGGCAGATAAACACCCTGTACCACCCATCTAAAAGGAGCTGACCAAAGCTAAAGGAAAGAAAAAGCAGGCAACCTAGAATTGCCCTAAAGTTACAGCCTTACTGATTCCAGGCCAACACCAGGTAAGCTGTCAGAAGCCTCCAGCCTCCAAATGCCAACATCGGAGGCCCCAGCACACAAACCAGTGACCAAGACCTAGGTTCTCTACACAAGAAGCTTGAGTCAGTACCCTCTGCTCCCCAGCAGGAGAGCTTAATCTCTTTGAAGGCCAGTGAATAAAGAAACAACATGAGTAAAAAGAAACATACCATAGATTCATATTATGAGAAGAGTGAAGATCAAGATAGAAATTCTGAAGAGGACAACATTGTCAATAAACCCACATCTGCAACTTCAAAACGGAATATGAACTGGTCTGAAGCCCAAAAAGCCTTCTTAGAAGAGCTCAAGAAGGATTTTAAAAGTCAAATGAGAGAGGTAGAGGAATCCTTAAGAAATACAATTGTCCAGTTGGAAAAAAAGTACACTGAAGAAAACAAATCCCTTAAGAATACAATTGGCCAATTGGGGAAGAAAGTACAAAAACTAACAGAAGAAAACAATTTGTTAAAAATTAGAATTGGACAAATGGAAACTAATGACTCTATGAGAGGGCAAGAATCAGTCAAACAGAAACCAAAAAATGAAAAAAAAAAAATAGATGAAAACGTAAAATACCTCATTGGTAAAACAACTGACCTGGAGAATCGATCCAGGAGAGACAATTTAAAAATTATTGGTCTACCTGAAAATCACAATGAAAAGAAGAGCCTGAACAGTATCTTTCAGGAAATCATAAAGGAAAACTGCCCTGATGTCCTAGAACCAGAAGGTAAAATAGCCATAGAAAGAATTCACCTATTACCTCCTGAAAGAGATCCCAAATTGAAAACTTCAAAGAATATAATAACCAAATTCCAAAATTACCAGGTCAAAGATAAAATACTGCAAGCAGCCAGAAAGAAACAACTTAAATATCATGGAACCACAGTCAGGATTACACAGGACGTTGCAGCTTCTACATTAAAAGACCATATGTCACAGAACATCATATTCCATAAGGCAAAAGAGCTTGGATTGCAGCCAAGGATCAACTACCCAGCAAAAATGAGCATAGTCTTTCAGGGGAGGAGAGGATGTTCAATGAAATAGAGGACTTCCAAAGCTTACTGATAAAAAGACCAGAGCTCAACCAAAAATTTGATCTTCAAGTACAAGATTCAAGAGAGACATAAAAAGGTAAATGAGACAGAAAGATACAATATGTTGTTAATAAGGGCAAATTGTTTACATCCCTACAAGGGAAGATGACACTTGCAACTCTTGAGAACTGTATTGTTATTACACCATGTTAAAGGAGTATACATAAAGGGGGTGGATATAAGCTGACTTTGATGTAATGATAAAAAAAATCTAATCAAGTGGGTTGAATGGATCCAAGTAAGTGGATTAGTCTGATTTAAGAAAATGTACTAAGGAGGAGGCAGACAATGGTAAATTACATTATAGGAAAAGACACAAAAACCTATTACAGCTGAGGGAAAGAAGGGAGGGGGATGAGCATTGTTTGAACCTTACTTAATCAGATTTGGTTCAAGAAGGGAATAAGATAATCAGTTAGGTATAGAAATCTAACTTGCCCTATAGGCAGTAGGAGGGAAAAGGGGAAAGAAAAGGGAGGGGAGATCAAAGGGAAGGAAGAAGCAGTAAGGGTAAAGGGGAAGAAAAGGGAAAGCTATAATAGAAGGGAGGTGGGACCAAAGGAGGCAGTGGTCAAAAGCAAAACACTAGTGAGGAGGGAAAAGGAAAAAGGAGAAAGAAAAGCATAAATGGCGGGGATAGATGGAGAAAAAGACAGAGGTAGTAATCATAACTGTGAATGTGAATGGGATGAACTCTCTCATAAAATGGAAGTGGATAGCAGAATGGATTAAAAACCATAATCCTACAATATGTTGTTAACAGGAAACACATTTGAAAAACAGTGACAGGTAAAAAAGAGTAAAGGTAAAAGGCTGGAGCAAAATATATTATGCTTCAGCTGAAGTAAAAAAAGCAGGGGTAGCAATCCTGATCTCAAACAAAGCAAAAACAAAAATAGATCTTATCAAAAGAGATAAGGAAGGAAACTACATCCTGCTAAAAGGCACCATAGACAATGAAGTAATATCATTACTAAACATATATGCACCAAATGGTATAGAGTCCAGATTTTTAGAGAGGTTCAGGGAGTTACAGGAAGAAAGACAGCAAAACTATACTAGTAGGGGACCTCAACCTCCCCCTCTCTGAACTAGATAAATCTAACCACAAAATAAATAAGAAAGAAGTTAAGGAGGTGAATAGAACACTAGAAAAGTTAGGTATGGTAGACCTGTGGAGAAAACTGAATGGGGATAGAAAGGGATATACATTTTTCTCAGGGGTACATGACCATGTACTAGGGCATAAAAACTTCATGATCCAATGCATAAATGCAGAAATATTAAATGCATTCTTTTCAGATCATGATGCAATAAAAATTTTATGTAATAAAGGGCCATGGAAAGATAGACTAAAAAATAATTGGAAACTTAATAATGTAATCCTGAAAAATGATTGGGTCAAACAACAAATGATAGAAACTATCAATAATTTCATTCAGGAGAATGACAATAATGAGACAACATACAAAAACTTATGGAATGCGGCTAAAGCAGTTCTTGGGGGAAGTTTTATATTTCTAAATGCTCACATAAATAAAACAGAAAAAGAGGAGATCAATGAACTGGGCATACAACTAAAAATAACTAGAAAAAGAACAAATTAAAAATCCTCAATTAACCACCAAATTAGAAATATTTAAAATCAAAGGAAAAATTAATAAAATTGAAATAAAAAAAACTACTGAACTAATAAATAAAACTAAGAGCTCATTTTATGAAAAAACCCAGTAAAATAGATAAACCTTTGATTAATCTAATTAAAAAAAAAGAAAGAAGAAAACCAAATTACTGGTATCAAGAATGAAAAGGGGGAAGCTACCACCAAGGAAAAGGAAATTAAAACAATAAATAGGAACTATTTTGCCCAACTGTATGCCAACAAATTTGACAATCTTAGTGAAATGCATACATATTTACAAAAATATGAATTGCCCAGATTAACAGAAGAGGAAGTAAAATACTTAAATAACCTCATCTCAGAAAAAGAAATTGAATAAGCCATTGATGAACTCCCTAGGAAAAAAATCTCCAGGGCCAGATGGATTTACATGTGAATTCTATCAAACATTTAAAGAACAACTAATTTCAATACTATATAGACTATTTGGGAAAAGAGGTGAAGAAGGAGTCTTACCAAATTCTTTTTATGATACCAATATGGTGCTGATACCTAAACCAGGAAGAGTCAAAACAGAGAAAGAAAATTATAGATCAATTTCTCTAATGAATGTAAGGTGCAAAAAATTTAAGCAGAATATTAGCAAATAGATTACAGCAACTTATCACAAGAATAATACACTATGACCAGGTAAGATTTATACCAGGAATGCAGGGCTCATTCAATATTGGGAAAACTATCAGCATAATTGATCATATCAACACCAAAACTAACAAAAACCACATGATCATCTCAATAGATGCAGAAAAAGCTTTTGACAAAATACAACACCCATTCCTATTAAAAACACTAGAGAGTATAGGAGTAAATGGAGTCTTCCTTAAAACAACAAATAACATCTACCTAAAACCTTCAGCAAGCATCATATGTAATGGGGACAAGCAAGAAGCATTTCCAATAAGATCAGGGGTAAACAAGCATGTCCATTATCACCACTGTTGTTCAATATCATACTGGAAATGTTGGCTTTCACAATAAGAGAAGAAAAAAAAATTGAAAGTATTGAAATAGGCAAAGAAGAAACAAACTATCACTCTTTGCAGATGATATGATGATATACTTAGAGAATCCCAGAGAATCAAGTAAAAACTACTTGAAATAATAAACAACTTTAGCAAAGTTGCAAGCTATATAACAAACCCACATAAATCATCAGCATTTCTATATATTACCAACAAAGCCCAACAGCAAGAGATAGAAAGAGAAATTCCATTTAAACTTACTGTAGACATTATAAAATATTTAGGAGTCTACCTCCTGAAACAAACCCAGGAACTCTATGAACACAATTACAAAACACTTTTCACGCAAATAAAGTCAGATGTAAATAATTAGAAAAAACATCAGTTGCTCATGGGTAGGCCAAGCTAATACAATAAAAATGACAATTCTATCTAAGCTAATTTACTTATTCAGTGCCATACCAACCAAACTACCAAAAATTATTTTATTGAGTTAGAAAAAATAATAATAAGATTCATTTGGAAGAACAAAAGGTCCAGAACATCAAGGGAACTAATGAAAAGAAATGCAGGGGAAGGTGACCTAGCCATTCCAGATCTTAAATTGTATTATAAAGCAGCAATCATCAAAACTGCTCAGTACTGGCTAAGAAATAGAGTGGTGGATCAGTGGAATAGATTAAATGTGCAAGACACAGTAGTCAATGACTATAGTAATCTTTTATTTGATAAACCCAAAGACCCCAGCTTCTGGGATAAGAACCCACTCCTTGCAAAAAACTGCTGGAAAAACTGGAAAAGAGTATGGCAGAAACTAGGCATAGACCAAAATCTCATACCATATACCAAAAAAAAGTCAAACTGGGTTCATGATTTGGATATAAAGGCTGATACTATATGCAAACTGGGAGAGCAAGAAATAGTTTACTTATCACACCTATGGAGAACAGAAGAATTCATTACCAAACAGGAGATAGAGAACTTTATGAAAAGCAAAATGGATAACTTTAATTACATTAAATTGAAAAGTTTTTGCACAAACAAAGTCAATGCAACTAAGATTAAAAGGAAGGTAGAAAATTTGGAAAGAAGTTTTACAACCAGTGTATGTGATAAGGGCCTCATTTCTAAAATATATAGAGAATTAAGTCAAATTTATAAGAATACAAGTCATTCCCCAATATATAAATGGTCAAAGGATATAAACAGGCAGTTCTCAGATGAAGAAATTAAAACCATCTATAGTCATATAAAAAATGCTCTAAATCACTATTGATTAGACAAAAGCAAATCAAAACAACTCTGAGGTACCATGTCACACCTATCAGATTGGCCAACATGACAAAACAGGAAAATGATAAATGTTGGAGAAGATGTGGAAAAATTGGAACACTCATTCATTGCTGGTGGAGTTGTGAAATGATCCAACCATTTTGGAGAGTAATTTGGAACTATGCCCAAAGTACTATAAAAATGTGCATACCTTTTGAACCAGCAATAGCACTTCTAGGGCTATATCCCAAAGAGATCATACAAATAGGAAAAGGACCCACATGTCCAAAAATATTCACAGCAGCTCTTTTTGTGGTGGCAAAGAACTGGAAATTGAGAGGATGCCCATTAATTGGGGAATGGCTGAACAAGTTGTGGTATATGAATATAATGGAATACTATTGTGCTATAAGAAATGATGAACAGGCTGATATCAGAAAAACCTGGAAAGACTTGTATGGTCTGATGATGAATGAAGTGAGCAGAGCCAAGAGAACATTGTACACAATAACAGCCACACTGTGCAATGACTAATATTGATAAACTTAACACTTCCCAGCAATACAAGGATCTAAGACATCTCCAAAGGCCTCATGATGGAAAATGCTATCCACATCCAAAGAAAGAACTATGGAAGTTGAATTGCTACTTATTTTTTGTCTTCTGTTGAGTTTTGTTTCCTCTATCTGATGGTTCCTCCTATTGGTTCTGTTTTACTTACAATATCACTAATGTGAAAATATATTTAATAGGAATGTATATGTATAGCCTATATCAGATTTGTACCATCTTGGGGAGGGTGGTGGGGAAGAAGGGGTAGAAAAATTTTCAACTCAAAAGCATATGGAAGTGATTTTTGATAAATCAAAATAAATTAATAAAAAAATTTAGAAAAACATTGCTATTAAAAAAATTTGGAGGAGAAAATTCTTGCAGAAACTCCCTAAATATACCTCTTAACTTCCAAAAAAATAAGCTTTTAGTTTGATTTACCATTTTAAACTTTTTTATTTCCAATTAATGTATCTATTTCTTATCTAATTTTTAACATTAACTCTTTTGTACTTATTCTAGAGCATACACACACACTATATACATACATATATATATAAACACATTTTGGCTTTATTATTAAATGTGTATTCAGTTTATTAAGTCCCTCTTTTCCATTTTGTTAATTTATGTTTTATGTTTTACTTTTTATTCCCACAAGAACTAATTTAGCAGAATCCCATTTTTGAATATTGTTATTCATTATAATTTTCTTTCATATAAATATTACTTATTTCTATGTTATATTTAATTAACCCACTCATTGTTTATTATTTGTTTCCATTTGAGTCTGTGTCTTTTGTTTGTGCTCCCCAAACTGATTACTATTTTATTGAATTATGGTCTGTACAGGGTGTGTTTACTATTTCTGCCTTTTTACATTTGTTTAAAATATCTCTATATTGTTTTGTCATTTTTTGGTAAAATATACATGTAATACTGAGAAATACATATATTCTTTTGTGGTTCCTTTTAGTCTTAAAGCTCTAATTTCTTTAGCAATTTTTCATTCTATAGTTTCTCTTTTTTTGTTTACTTTTTTTGTTGTACTAATCTAAAACTGAGAGAGAGAGACATTGAAATCTCTGGATACTATTTTATTACTGTCTGTCTTCATATAGTTTAGTAAACTTTTCCCTTATAATTTTAGATGCTGTTATTTGTAGTATATGTTTAATATTGTTATTGGGTTTTTTGCTATTGTTAATTCCAGTATAACACAGTTTCCTTATTCATTCTCTTTTTACGTTGTGAATGTTTGCTTTGACTTTCTCTGATAGCATGATTGCAATTCCTTTGTTGGGATTAAAGATACATAGTAAATTTTTCAGCTCATATTTGTTTTGTGAATTTTTGTTTTAGTTTGTTTTAGTTTTTTGTTTTAGTTTCCAGATTTTTTGTTTTTGTCTTCTTATACAACCTGGCATTCTTTTTTTTTTTCATTTTATTGTGCTATTTAATCTAATCCTATTTAAAGTTATGAGTTATGATTACATTTTCCTCCGTTTCTTTGTAATACTGATTTTTCTCCAAATTAGTATTTATGTTCCCTTTTTCTATTGACAATGAATTTTGTCTTTTCAGATATTTTAGATTAATCTACTTCATGTCAGCCCTATTCCCATTGACTCTCTTCCTTTTACCTTTTTTCTGCTGGCTCCCTTCTCTCCTGTTTGTTACTATTTTCCCCAAGTTTGAACTTTTCTTTAACTTATTAGTAACTTTTCTTTCACTTACTATATTTTTTAAATTCTTCCCCTATATTTTCCTCATAATTGAGTCTTTAAGTAAAATACTACTTTCTCTCCTCCCCTTCAAGTCTTTTTTATTCATTAGTTTGTTTCATTTGTATATTCTTTACTATTTATTTTCCTTCTCTGTCTATTCTAGGCTTTTATTCTATGATTTATGATTTTTATTTATTTATTTATTCATTCTTTAATTTCCTCATATAATTTATTTATTTATTTATTTTGCTTTTTGGTAAAGCAATCAGGGTTAAGTGATGAATTTATTATACTTTTATATTCTATACTACATTATACATAATAGAATCTATTCTTCATAGAATTAAACTTCTGTCTTTATTTTGGATTCCCATTTAAAAAAATTATTTTATAAACAACTTGGCCTTTTCCCCCCTTTTTTTCTATTGTTCTTCACTCTTAGAAATACAAATTCCTGCAAGTGAGAGAAAAGATATTGCCCCATATCAGCAAATTTTCAATGTGCTTAATTATAAACCTCAGTCCTCCTCATAGTATTTTTTTTATTTGCCATAAAATCAACTCCCTAGTTCCATATCCTCCTACTTTTCTGGTTGTCAGTTTCCCCCAGGGGCTCTGATTCCCCTTCTTCTGAGGCAGAATCAATGGTCTTTCTAAACACCAAATTCCTATAGATAATGAATTTTTTTAAGATCCATATCTCCCTTCATTGAATGTTTCTCCTCCTTTATGGGAGCATTAAGCAGTAGTATCCACTCTCATTTTAATCCATCTGTAATTTCTGATAAGTGCTGGATAGTCCCGTGTTATTTAAGTTTCTTTACCCTCCTATTTAGGGCAGCTAGGTGGCACAGTGGTTAATTGTGAGACATGGTACAAAGATTCAAATCCAATTTCAGAAACTTACTAGTGTGCGATATTGGGTAAGTCATTTAACTCTGTTTGCCCCAGTTTCCTCATCCAAAAAATGAGCTGGAGAAGGAAAAGGCAAACCACCCTAGTGTCTATGCCAAGAAAATCCCAAATGGGATCATGGAGAAGCAGACAAACTGAAAAAGTCCAAACCTTTATATTTGAAGTTTTCCTAGCTGCTTGCAGAATTTGTCATTGCAGTCATGAAATTTAATGTCTATATATAATGTTGGAGTCTATAGGCTAGGTTTATTTTATTTTTCTGAAGGAGATTCTTTTGATTGGTACTTTGTTATTTTTTGTTTTTTTTTTTAATGTGTGTTCTGTACAGTTATTATTTTTTTGCATTATGGTGTTAGGTTTTTTGATTTGCCATGTTCTTCTGAAGAGCTATCAACCTTAATTTATCCTGTGCATCCTATTTTCAAGATCAATATGTTTAGCTTGTATGGAGATTAGGTTTTCTTTTAATGTTATTACGTTTTGCTCTCCTTCCAAGTTGTCTTTTATTTCTTTGCATTTTCAGTGGCAACTAATTAGTGTCTTGTGGTCTGGAAGCTAGATGGTGCAGTAGACTGAATGCTGAATTTGGAGTTTGGAAGTCAGGAAGCATGGACTAGATAAAGGAGTCCAAGCACAGAAACTTGCCAGGCAAATATTAAAACAAAACAAACAAACAAACAAAAACCCTGCAATAAGGCTATTCATAGTATAGGGAGGATTCAAGATGAGTAGTTGTTTTGATGAACCAAGTCCATAGATAAAAGCATTTTATTGTTGGAAGCACAATCACCCCTGCTTCAGAGTAGAATCAACTAATCTGTTAGACTGAAAAGGCCGAGGTCAATCTTGGTAATTCTTAATCTTCTAAATAGAAAAAAAAGTCATCTTTGGTTTGCTAAAAGCATTGAGTATTAATGTCTTAGGGGAAAGTGATATTCCCTCACTGTTCTATGGACTATTTGAGGTTACTTGTCCTCAGTAAATGTATAGTGGTATTAAATGCAATCATAGAATGACCAGATTTATCAAAATGGTCCTCTTTTGTATTGTAGTCCTTATCCTTTGTTTCTTAATTGCCTTCTTTGCTGGAGTGAATATACTTACTATATTTTCAATACTGTATTGGAGAAGTTAAGGTCCTGGTTTGAATAAGTGTTACTGATGAAAGTACTGAGTGAAGAAGACCAAACTGGAAACTATGATATAATATTTATACCTGGAATGGTCATTAGATGTCATATAGTACAACATCATTTTACAAGTGAGCAAATTAAGTGCTAAAAAGTGACTTAACCAAGGTCACTCCAGTTGTAATTGGCAGACAGAATGAGAACCTAGGTCCTCTAATTCCAAAACCACAATTCTATCCACTGAGCCAATCTGTCTCAGGCCAGTTTCCATGACTTAAAAAGTCATAAACCAAATATGGCAGTTAGTAACTCCTTACCCTTGAGTGTAGGGATACAGGGATGTTGTTTATCAAAGCATAATGAGCAAATTTAAAAAGATACTATAATATGCATATAAATACATATATGTTTCAATGAAAGAACAATCTTCCTAATTTGGTAAACTTGACCACTGTATATTGAAATCTACTCAAATTCTGTGTCTACATAGATTTGGATCACTACTGAGAACATTGATTAAGGCTGGAGAATAGTGTCAATTTTAATTAAGTAAATGAAGGAATAATGAAATGCCAAATGAATTTTAAAGATATCAGTAAAATAAAACTTTTAAGAAATTGTATAATTTTTCTGAGTGATGAAATATGTTCTGGAAAGCATTGTCATTCATTTTGGGGAAAGGAAGACTATGAGAAGAACTAGGTTAAAAAAAAAGGCTTAGCATTCACTTGAATATATATGCCAGTCATTCAATTTTTTTTTGTGATTCTAAGCTTTATATGTGCATTAGTCTATTACAGAAGGGTCTTTAGGTTGATTCAGGTACATGGGCTAATTCATAACAGGTATTAGGAGTGTCAGGAGGCAAGAAGTATCAAGAGTAAAAGCAATAATTGAGAAAACAAGGGATGATTTGGTTAGACAGATGAATTATAAGCTATTTCAGCACCTGGGGGGAGTGTAACCAGCTGAATGATACCAGATACACTGGGAATACTGATCCAAATTTTCATTGACATTTAGTCTGTCCATTTGGGCTGGCAGTAGCGGCCTTGATTAGAAGGACAGAAAAAAATGATATTAATAATATATCATGAATTGAGGTTCCTGGGCAAGCATGATCTGGTTCTCAAGTTCAAGGAGATAGAACACCTCACTTGCGTTGTCAAGGAGAAAAAAATCAGCCCATAACCAGATATAAAGTAAAACTATTTTACATAAGTTTCTATTACTGTAAAAATTCTGCTACATCATTTAAATAGGATCAATTTTTTTTTAAAGTTCACAGGGACTAGAGACCATGGCAATTTGGTATTGGGGAAAGAATAAAAAACCTTATGGTCAACTGACCCATTATTGACTAAGATTCTGAATTTACAGATAATTATAAATCTTTTCCCAATCAGGCCAGGAGATATCATGGATAACAAGATTGCTGTTGTTTAGTCATGTCAGTCACTTCTCACTCTTCGTGACCCCCATCTGGGATTTTCTTGGCAAAAAATACTGGACTCATTTGCTATTTCCTTCTCCAGCTCATTTTATATATGAGGAGCTGAGGCACACAAGGTTAAGTGACTCACCCAGGGTCAGATAGCCAGTAAGTGTCTGAGGCCAGATTTGAACACAGAAACATGAGTCTTCCTGACTTTAGACCTGACACTCTATCTACTGTGTTACATAACTGCCCATAAGAAGATTGGAGAATTTTATATATTACAAAGGACCCAGTGGGCAAGGTGAAATAGCACAATCAAAGGACTTAGCTTCAGAAATCCCCAACTGGCAAATGGAGAAAAGAGCAAACATGGAGGTAGTTAATCAGTAAAGAAGTATTTAAGCTCTTACTATGTGACAGGCATTGTACTAAGGACTGAAGAGGCAAAGAGAGACACAAATTAGCCTAGCTCTTAAGGAAAATATATTCCAAACATGGTGGTGCACAGCCATGAAAAAATGCCTCTTCTCATCAGGTATCATATTTTGGTAAAAAGTAAAAACATGTTGGGTTTTTTTTTTAAAAGAATTGAATGTTGACAATTATTCAGGTATCTATCTGGAACTAGGTAGCTCAGAAGCTTCTGACATTTAATTCAGAATAATTTTTCCAACAGTAATATTTATTTCAGCAGTACATATTTACTATTTTTTAAATAAAGCATTCAATTTTTAATTAATTCTAGGAAAGAGAAATTGCACATGAAAGTTAATTCTGGGAAGAAAAAAAAGGAATCGGTGTGTGCTGATTATTTGGCTAGTTTCATATTTTCCAGAATATTATATCTATATGACCATTGACCAGGTACTGGTCCCCTTTAGACAAATATCACTTGTGTTTGTTTTAATAACTGACAGTTCTTTCTCCCTGTATATTAAAGTTCTGTAGCTCATAATTTCCATGAGAAATAAGCATGTGGGAGTAATTACCCAGGTGTTCCTCCTGGTTGGTATAATGTGACATTGATGGCCACATTCACAGCATTGGCTTCAACTATAAAGAGCAGGTGGGGTGTATAGAGCTAGAGAATCAGGTCCCTGGTGAGCCAGTGTTTGAGTGGCTTGAAGCTCTTACTGAACATCAGGTGTCCCTTTAAAGGTCTGGTGACTGAAAAAAAGTCAGGTAAGGAGCAATCAATGTAAGAATGCTGGAGAATGAAACACTATTAATACTCAGAAAACTTCAATATTTGTTAGAAATCCTTGACTTTCTTGACAGTATATTAGGAGATGCTGATTATTGTAATTATAGATCAACATCTCATTACATTCTAGCTATTTGGAGATCTGACTAGAACTACTATTTAGGAGTATGAGGGAAAATGGGCCCTGGGACCACATTAAGGAGGTGGTTTTCTTTTTCTAATAGAACAAAATCCTCTCAATTAGAAACTGGTCCTCCCTTATAAAGTGGAGATAAATGAAAATTAAGCCAACCATTTTCCAGGTTGTCCGAGAGCTCACAATATAGAAAGTATGATTTTACCTTCAACTCTTAAGGAGTTGGAAAAGAACAGACTCTAAAGATCCTAGCAAGGGAGAAGATAATTGTTTGTCATATTCTTTAACAATTGATCTGGTTAGACCAGTAGTAGGAAGATGATAAGGGAAATACTAGTCAGAATTCCACTTTCTGTGTCTCTCCTTCTGGCTGTTTGACAGGTCTGCAGCAACATCTTTTTCTTTTCCTTCCTTCCTTTCTTCCTTCCTTCCTTTCTTTTCTTTTCTTTCTTTCTCTCTTTCTTTCTTCCTCCCTCCATCCCTTCTTTTTTTACTTCCTTATTTCTTTCCTCTCTTCCTTCCATCCTTTTTCTCCCCCTAAGACAGGTACAAATTTGTATCAAACTCCACCTTTTTTCCAGGAATGGGTATGTATATTTAGAGTGATTATTTAAAAATGTATTATCAGGTTATAGAAATTCTTCATTTGGGTTTCCATGTTATATTTAAACATCATGTGTACTTGCCCAGAAGTGACCCTCAATATTCCACCATTAATAGTTAAATGTGCTTTTTTACTCTTACTGAAATCTCTACCAATCTCACAAACTTTTGGACCCACCAGGGGTACTAAAACAAAGTTGAATGTCTCTCTAGGATTATTGACTATTTTTTACTTTCTTGCTGCAGTCCCATCAACAATGATGATGGTCAGATTCCCACCACCATTCCTTTCAAGGAATTATATGTTTTGTTTTGTTTTATTTTGTTTTTGGTGATTTTGATTTTGGTAATTCAGGCTACAGTATAATGGCTTGGCAGAGTAGGACCAAGTAGAGACACAGACTGATATGCCATTACATGTCTTCTCTGACAGAGTGAGGCAAGGGAAGTCTGATCCTAGCTACATCAGATTGAGTCCATCCATGAAGTTCTAATCTGGACTTTGAGTAATAAGTCAGTAGAAAAATGAAGAAGATAAATCATCTCCTTAGAAAACCCCCTTTTATAATTCAGAAATTTTTATTGAGTTGAAGGCTCCAAAAAATATCAGTGTGGGTCAGTACATCTAAGATCCCTTCTGAAATTGGCCAGCTGAAACAGTCTTTTTCTAATCATGATCTTGGTATACTATTGTAACCTACTATGTACCCAAGACCTTGCCATAAGTTTAGCAGATGACAACTTCCTTCTTTTTTGTGAAGGAAGTCTCTTTAAGTTCTTCCAAGAATACTAAGAGTTCAGTGCTGTGTTACAGGCCAGCAAATAAAGAGGTACTTAATAAGTGTCAGTCCTTCATAAAGCTAATTATAAAGCACATCTGGACATGGATTATTTGGAAGTCCACTGGATACAGCTAGTTATGGTTAATAATGGGTCAATTAAACAATTACTCCATAATGTTAACCAAATTCTTTAGGCAAAGTGATTGGGTATTTGGTCTATGATGACAGACTATGAAGCCCAGGTGGACAGGAGTCCATATTTGCCATTAATGCTATGTAGAGTTGTGCTTAAAAATCAGGGTTTTCTCACACATCAATCATACAAGGTACTGCCGAACAGAATTCTTTCCCCTCTGATAATAGATGACTGGATCCTGTAAGATCAACAATAGGAATATCCATTTTCCCAAGTGCATAAAACAGAAGGTCCACTGTAGAGGGTACACAAGTTTCTAACATGAGTCTGAAGTCAGGGAGACAATAATAACTGCTATAATCCAACTGTAAAGTGATGAGCCCCACTTGTGAAGAGAAATTACTCTAATTGAGAGATGAAAAATCAGGATGTCATGGTCAGTAGCTAGTCAGAACATGAAATACAGGATTGATCTCTTTAAAGTTTCATTCCAGGCCATGGTACAATGGAAAGTGTCCTTGAGTTGATGTCAGCCAATCCTTGTTCAAATCCTAGCACTTCAAATCCTGTGAGTCCTTGTGGGAGTCATTTCATATCTCTAAGCATTCCTTATCTCTAAAAATAAGAGACTAGACTAACACCTAAGATCCCTTCCATCTCTAAATCTATGATTTTTAATAATCCTAATCTCTTTTCTAGCAAGTAGAAGGGAGGTGGCATGGGTACTGCCTCAAAGACAAACTTAAAAGGCCCCAACTCATATCAGTGATGGTGAGAAGTGTAGTGTCCTGCTCAATTCAGTAACCCCTTCTCATTGATCTTGCCTTCTGTAGAGCTCTTTTCATGGTGACTCAGCATCAATTTAACCTAAACCCTTCTCAGATAATGGACTGAAACCCATTTTTGTTTCCCTTAAGGATGTCAGTTGATCCCTGGATGTTTTGACCCATGACTTTAAGACTTATAAGTCCTGTGCCCTAACTCTCTGGTAATATCAAGATATCCATTCATCCTGTACTCTATTTGCCTCACCAAACCACAGGACATACGCTATCATTTCAAGAGTAAATATCAATTTTTTTTCTACATTTCAGAAGAGTATTGGAGACACATTCTATGTACAGATTAGGCATTTTACAAATACACATTTTTGCATGTATTCTTATTTAAGTTTAAAACATCAATTTTTCTTCTCCAAGCTCTCTCCATTTTACTTCCCACCCAGACAATAATTCTTCCTATAGCTAATTTTGAAGTCAAAGTCCTTTCTTACTTCATTTATACCCTCCAAGCTAATGACAAGCTGAACTAATAAATTCTTAAATTCAAAGATTATTTATGAATAATGGAAAGAACCATAAATTATATAGAAACTAAAGTCAAGAGACAGTATGACATGTATAAAGGTCTAGGTTTAAATCTTTCTAGGAAATTTGTGCTATGATCTCAGGCAAGTAATTTCACCTCTCTGAGCCTGTTTTTTTTTTTCATTTGTAAAGTTGAGTTATTAGTACTTTAGTATTCATATAATAAGGTTATTAAGATACTATTAAGAAGCATGACTAAAAGTTAGAGGACTAAATTAGAAATCAGTAAGACCTGGGTTCAAATAGTGCTGAAGACATTTTATAGAAAGGACAGTTTGGGGTAGATAACAGAATGGTCAGCCTTGGAGTCAGGAACACTGCCATGCTCAAGTTATGCAACATTTCCCTTGAAGATATCACCTTATTCTGGGATGTTTTGACCTATGACTTTAAGACTCACAAGTCATTTGCCACAACTCTCTAGTAATGTTAACAGTATCCATTCATCAACAGTACTCATATTACTTGTAACTTCTCACTGACTCCAGGATACTCTTTCAGACTCCAACATACCAGATAAAGAAAGATCGTATCAATGGAACTGGTTTCCGCACAAATGATAATAATAAAATGTCAGGTCTATATTATATAACTACAGCATCATAGCAATATAATAACTGACATTTATAGAACCCTTAAGGTTTATAAATCTTTATTTACATTAACTCTTTCATGACATATATACAAGTATGTGAATCTCGCATACATACTCCACAAACCAGTGTGCACAATGGTTTGAACAATATCAGGACTATGTGGTTTGTTTTAATGTTCCCATTTTAGACAATGGATTTTAATTTGGAAATGATCAATAAATTGCCAATAAGAAATTATTTCTTTTATTATATTGAAATTCATTTCTTATACCTGGCTCTAATGATCTGTATTTTCCACAGGACTTGGCTACTTGTATAAATCGTATGATATTGCAGGAATAGAAAAAAAAATTCCTTGTAAACTATAAGCTGGTGTCTGCATTTCAAGGGCATACAAATTAAATCTGGATTATGTAAGGCACTGTTCATAGCCAGTCTTTTGATTTTTAAACTACACTTCAGCTAGTCCCAAGACATTGAGAGTGTAGATTAGCATGGGAGTTCTCTCCATAAAAGAAAATTCAAAATGTTCTATTAAATATGTACAAGAAGGTAGATTAAAGATTAATGCTTCCCCCACCCCTCTGCAGAAACTGAATTGGATTGGAAACAAATACTCATTGAGGCCTTTGGCACAAAGAATTCTTGGAAATTTGGGAGACATATTGTTAGTTGAAACCTTTGAAGTTTGAATACAGATGTTTGTTCCATATTTTATTGTATTTTCTCATCCTCTTTCACTAATCACTTTTTCAGCCTTGTCAGTTAAATAATTTAACATTTTAGGGACACAGGCCTGCTTTGAATAGCTCCAAAGATTTGCCCTTGGCTCTGCATTTTAGAAACCTGAACATGGTAGAAGTATTTTCACTGGTAATGACTAGATTTTTCAGGTAACATTAATTCAGAGTTTTACTTTTTGATTAATAGTAGAGGAATGGTGACTGATTTCAAACATGTCTGTAGTCACTATTCTGTCCCCTTGCTATAAAATGACAGTGAGTAATGGAAAAGAAGGGACTAAATCAGTGTACCTATTCCTTCTAAGGGAAGAGATACCAATGAATATAAATAATTTCAGTTAGTACATGAAGGCTAATCTTTTTGGAAATGAGGGGATTCAAAACTATTACTCATTTGAGTTTGGTGGACTCTTGTCTGAAAGTAATCTACAGTTATTTTTGTAATTCCTCTACAAATAGTCCTATCATTATAAATCATTTGAAATTTATGCAATTTATTGTCTTATGTATAACTGAAAGAATAATTTGCTAATGAACATTGTTAAAGTAGATAAAGTAGAATATCAACTATGTTCTTATATATAGTAGATCAACTTCCCTGGAACTATGTGAATAAGAACGATTTTCAGCAATTATATGCATAAACATTGACTATCTTTCCTGGGTTGATGAAAATGTCTCCTATAAAATGTAGTATTTTGTAGAGTCTTATGAAAACTTTTCATTTGCAAGTTTACTATTGGCAAACATTTTATTGCTAATGTGTCTTATAAAATTGTTTTTCAAAGGAAACTTTATAGGTTAATAAAGTTGACTAATTTTAGATTGATGGTGGATTTATGGTCCGGTGATAGATTATTTCAGTCTGAATTGCTCTAGATTAACCAAAATTACATTTTTAGGTTTAATTTATAGGAACTTATTTTTCCATGCACATAAACCCATTCATGGCCAGGCACACAGTACATACTCTCATTCTTTTTTTGGAGAAATTGAATGGGTCTCTAAATGAAGATATATTGAGGTCTTCCCACAGATTTGTTCTTGGGAATTAGGGATGAAATTTCAACTAACCTCTACTCCAGAACTTAAAAATACTTTCTGATTCTGGTAAATCTCCAGACTCAAGAAAATAATTATTAAAGAGATTTCATACTAATCTTACTTTCTTTTGATCAAAGAATCAAAAGAAAAAAAGTCTTATATTCTTGGGGAAATTACAATTTAATTATTAGAAGTTTGAGGGGCAGCTGGGTGGTACAGTGGATAGAGAACTGGCCTTAGAGTCAGGGGAACCTGAGCTCAAATCTGGCCTTAGACATGTCATAACTGTGTTACCCTGGGCAAGTCGCTTAACCCTGATTGCCTGAAGGAAGGAAGGAAGGAAGGAAGGAAGGAAGGAAGGAAGAAAGAAAGAAAGAAAGAAAGAAAGAAAGAAAGAAAGAAAGAAAGAAAGAAAGA
>NW_020954557.1:19554490-19621576 GCF_900497805.2 Vombatus ursinus
AGAAAGAAAGAAAGAAAGAAAGAAAGAAAGAAAGAAAGAAAGAAAGAGAGAAAGAAAGAAAGAAAGAAAGAAAGAAACAAGAAAACAAAGGAAGGAAGGAGGGAAGTATGGAAGGGAAGGAAAGAAGGAAGGAAGGAAGAAAAAAAAGAAAGAAAGAAATTTGAACAGCTGTGTGGTGAACTACACAGCGTACTGAATCTGTAGTTGAAAGACCTGAGTTTAACAAGATCAGGTAATGACAGTGAAAGTATGACCCTGGACTAGTCATTTAATCTCCATGAATCGTAAGTGCTTCATCTCTAACATAGAGCTAATAATATTTGTACTCCACACAAGTTTATTATAAAAACCTATGCTTTAAAAAAAATGAGGGAGGGGCAGGCAGAAAGGAGGTGGCACTGTGATTTCATTGGTGCAGGAAATTCCCAGTGTAGAAACTCCTTCCATTTGGTGCAGCTCAGCAGGTGTTCTATAGAACTTACATTCTTAAAGAGTTGCCTAAGCAAACAAAGAGGCTGAGTAATTTCACCTTCATTGCAAAGCTAGTATGTATAAGAGGCAGTCGGATTGCACAGTGGATAGAGCAGTGGGGCTTGGAGTCAGGAAGACCCATCTTCAGGAATTTAAATACAGCCTGAGACATTACTAGCTATATGACTCTGGGTAAGTCACTTAACCCTGTTGGCCTCAGTTCTTCATTTTTAAAATGAATTGGAAAAGTAAATGGCAAACCACTCCAGTATCTTGGTCAAGAAAACCCCAAATAAAGTCATGTGAGTCAGACATTACTGAAATGACACAACAACAAAATAAGTAGCAGGCCTTGAATTCAGATATGCTTGGTTCTAAAGCCAACCAACTGTGTACTATGCTACACTGCCCTTCAAGCTATTATTATAATACCATACATCCTCTCACTCTAACTCCCCAGTTAGACACTAGGATGATCTTCCAAATGCTTACGAACTTTCTGTTTATCTATGAAGAAAGATGATAACATTTAAAATCTCCATTTTATGGAAGGAGAATATTTATATATGGCCATTTTGCTCCCATTGATTACCATAATTTCTGGATCCAGTGATAAGAGGAAAACCACCAATCTTTCTTTTCTCTAAATGGATCTGCACCCATGTAATGCACTCTTGGTCAATACAGTTCCTGTACATACTACTAATGCCCAAACATGTCAGGATTGCTAAGTAGAAAAGTAGAATTGCCTGGCTTTGCCCATAGATGACTTGAGGACTCTAAACTTCTATAATATGGATCTTTAAAAATAGTTTGGGCACATTTATGTACTATCAATAAGGGACTTGGTTTCTGTATTGTTTTTATGTCATTCAGATTCTGAATTTTCATTCAGAACAGGCCTAAACAGAGATACAGATTGATCATTCATCATGTTCCTTCTTTACCATAAGAAGGTACAGTTAGAGGGTGGAAGTCTTAAAGCCTGTATGCCTTTTCCTAGCAGCAGAATGTTCCCTAAGGATATATATTATGTTTTCTAACATCCCGAAGATGCTGAGAAGTATACTGAAGCCAGGACACCAGAAACCAGTTAAAGATTAATTGTACCCTGAAGTTATATGTATATAATTCAATTCAATGAGCCTCTATTATATTTCTACTGTGTACTAGGTGCTAGAAATAAAAAGAGAAAAATAAAACAATCCTTGCACTGAAGGAGCTTATATTCTACTAGAAAGTATAATTATTAATTGGTAATTAAAATATATCATTTACTATTTATCACATGACCTAGAACAGTCTACATGATGAACCATATCATATGCTTAAGACAAGAACTATTTCTATCCACTATTAGAGAAAAATTCTAATTCAACAAAAAGCATTGCCAAATTTCAGAGCTAGAATAGAGACAATTTATCTCTCTCTACTTAAATAGAAATTATTACCTCCAACATAATTTAAAAATAATCATCTGACCTAAGCTTAAAGACAATTGCAATATTATGCATGTATTTTAAATGTTTTGCTATGTCAGTCTTTAAAAAAGTGAAGCATTGTAATCATCAGAAAAAGTATTTTTCAAAAAGGAGATTCTAGCAAAGACTCTTTAAAGAAAATATGCTTATGACAGAGAACCATGTTGTAAGTCACAGAGTAGTTACCCAAGTTTTAAAATATATATCTTTACAAGATGAGAAAAGCTAGAAAATACAATGGAAACCCTCAGCAAAGGCAACGCTATAGACATGAATTTCATAACAGCTCTAGAGTTTTATTACATCCAGAGAAATATGGTGGCAGCAAAGCTTTTATATTTATGTCTTGAAAAAAATCAGAAATTAGATGTTTGCTCTCCAATGACCCTATTGAAGAGAGACTACCCCAATATCTCTATGATAAAACATATGGACTATTTGAGGCAACTAATTCGGCCAGCAAGGCTGATCTTACAATCTTTTACAAATGACTCCTGGGGCTTTTTAAATAAAGGTACAATGTTCTAGGTTATCTAAATTCTTAGAATAGACTAAAGACCTAAGATAAACTATTAGTTAATTAACAATTACAGTCAATCCTCAACATTCCAGTGTTCAATGTTTATAACTTAAAGCATTTTTGTTATTTTATTAGTAATCTCATTTTTACTTTTGTGTTGGCAACCATGCACATTTGTGGCTATGCACAGTAGACAAAAGAGAGACAGAGACAGAGACAGAGACAGAGACAGAGACAGACAGACATTGCATGCCAGTTTGTGGAGTGGCTTGTATACTAGGAGTTTCACTGGTCTTGCTGAGTCTACCATTGTAAAGAGCTTCCAGTACATTCATTGCATATTTTGGTTGTTTGCCTTTAAAACTCAAGTTTTGTGTCACAATCATGACCCCCACCCCACCCCATGTATAGTGTAAGTCCTTTGAACTATTAACTCCAAGGTGCAAAGTCAGTAATGCAGTGAGAAAATAAAAGTGTTAGATAAACTTTGTGCCAGAAAGTCTGCAGCCATTGCCAGCTATGAGTGTGCTGTTAATGAAACACTGATTCATTATTCAGTGCAATGCCCTCATACTATCAGTAAAAGGTAAGATTCAAGTTAAAAATGTTTTAGCTTTTTTTTTTTGTTAGTGAGGCAATTGGAGTTAAGTGACTTGCCCAAGGTCACACAGAAAAATGTTTTAGCTTTAAGAATTTTATTCCCTGTATAGTATTTATGCTACTATAGATTTCATGTGTTATGAAAAGTGAATATTGTCAGGAATCAATGTTTTGTTTTAATCGAGGTGTTAGCACAAGAAGTCACAGAATTCTAGGGAATTGCTAGCAAGAAAAATGTTTTGCATGTTACCAATTTTATTTTGTGTGCTGCATTTTATGACTTATGGTTACTGTGTTAGGAAAAGGGCATATTATCAAAATTAATGGTTTGATTTAAAGCTTTGATTGAAGGGCTAATTGCTAAATCACATATTTCTGAGAAAGGAAAGACACAGCAGGTGTTATTAATCTAGCACCAGCTTCAATAGTCCATCCCATAGAGACTGCAGATACTGTAAGAATCTCTCAAGATTGCATTGTCTCTTTCATTCTCCAGAGAAGCTGGTTGGAGGTGCCTCAGAACACAAGTTCATGTTAGAAAGGCAGCAGGGAAAACTTTCTGGAAAGAATAGAAGAAAATCCTGCACCAGAAGAAACATATCAACCAAGTGCAAAGCACCTTTTCAACAGAGGTGCCTGCATGAGGTAAAAAGCACAAAGAGGAATTTGAGGGAAAATTAATCAATAGCAAATTAGTGATCAAATCATACTAGTTACTGTACTAGACATTTTGCTAAGAGATGGGTATATAAATACAATAAGCAACATATGCCATGATCTTAAGAAGCTTAAATTCTGATAGGGCAAACTAATACATATAGCCTAATGGTAGCCAGGGTAGGCTTTTTACTTGCAGAAAATCATAGCAAAGGTGAAAGAAGTCATGAGACAAATTATTAACATGTTTTTTTTTTTTCCCAGAAATGTCAGTGTTGATTTGGTTATGGTTCCCAAAGTTGATAGGGTTAGAGGGTCAGTAAGTTTGGGAAGCATAGCAGGAAAATGGCTAAAAGGTATTGTGGTAGAACTGGGGGAACTTACTTAAGGTGGACTGCAAATATTAACAAGTGTACAGTCCAAGAAAGGAGTCAGAGTGCCTGATCCCAGGAGGAGGAGAGTAGAGTATAGCAAGGTGGTATGAATATGATCAGAGTCATTCCTCATATCCTTTAGTGCTTGGGCCTTCTTTCTGCAGATTATCTCCAATTTATACTATATATATTTTGTTTTTTATATAGTTGTTTGCATATTATTGCTCATTATACTGTCTTGCCTTAGTTTGTAACCCCAATGCTCATGCCAGTGCCTAACACATAGCAGATACTCTAACCATAATGTGGTAGGTATGGGAGTGCCTAGGAGCATGGTGGATAGCAAGGAGAAGGGAGGTTCTTATATGTTTCACAAGAGCAAACCCAAGATGGGACAAAGAACCAGAAAATGCTCAAACTAAAAGAGTAGGCAGGAGGAAAGATCAAATTAATCATAGGAGGGGGTGAGATTTCAAAAGAAATGGCTCTGAACAAGTTTTGGAAGAACTAGAACAGAAAGCTGGAAATCAGGAATTAGGATACTGCCATACATTCGGGAACTTTCGTTGGTTATGGTGGAAATTGGAGAGTCTTCCTGAGGCTTTTTTTTTCCTACAGAACTGGACATGCTTTCTCCACCCCTCCCCACTTAAAATATGAGAGACTCCTTATTACTTACCTGACAAAAGATAAAGTCATCTATTTTTCACACAAAAAAATTCCTCATAACCAGGCCCCTTCCTCCTTTCCTAGTTTTCTCACATTTTTATGTGACTGCAGGGACCTACTTGTTGTTTCTCATACCACACTTTATATCCCACAGCTTTATATCCTTTTATACTAGTTGTCCCTCATGTCTGAAATGCTCCTTCTTCTCACCTCCACTTCTCATTATCCCTGCTTTCCTTCAAGAATCATCTCAAATCATGCATTCTGCAAGAAAGCTTTCTGGATCCTTTAGTTGAATTCCCATTTAAGTTTCCATCAACTCTATATGCATCTTGTATAAAAGCAGTTAACTAGCTGGTGCAGGGGACAGAATATTTGGCTTGGGACCAGGAAGTGCTAAGTTCATTTGTGGCCTCATATATTTAGTAGCTGTGAGACCCTGAGTAAGTGTCTTAATCACAGTCTACCTCAATTTCCTTGTCTGTAAAATGGAGATAGTAATAGTATCTAGCTCCCAAGGTTGTGAGGATAAAATGAGGTAATATTTGTAAAGTGCTTTATAAAACTTAAACCTGCTACTACTTCTATATACTATCTCACTCTTTAGAATCAGTGCCTTAAATTCAGGAACTGTGGTTTGTTGTTGTTGTTGTTGTTTTTACATACCTCAATCTTAGCATAGAGTCTGGCCTAGAATAAATGCTTATGAGTTCTTGTTGACTGACTCAGTGCTAAAAAGGGTCACCATCCAAAAAACTAGGAATCAGTGATGATAGGGCATGTCTCAGATGCACTAATATTTGTTCTCATTTAAAAATTTCCACAAATAATGTTTTTGGGAGGAGGTCCTGGGGTGAGGAGGAGTGATGGCTTGGTGGAGCTTGTAGTGGCTGTGGAGAGAGAATCCTCCTCACAGTTCCAAGATGGAAAAGAGTGCTTATGGTCACTCATAGACCAGAGCACAGGCCAGGAAAGGAGTAAACACCTCACCCTTGATCATAGCACCTTGAAAAACTGAAAATTTACAGGTCCCTAGAAGTATCTCTGAAAACAGCTGCACAAAACTCCCTAACCTTGGGACAGTACATTCTCCACACTGAAAGCAGACCCCTACCTTAACAAAGAGGTTTATAACGCAAGTAATTGACTGGGATCATAAGCAAGCAGCACAAAAAGAGTCAGACCATAGAATCTTACTTTGGTGACAAAGAAGATCAAAACATACAACCAGAGGAAGACAACAAAGTCAAAGCTCCTACCTCCAAAGCCTCCAAGAAAAATATGAATTGGTCCCAAGTCAAGGAAGAGCTAAAAAAGGATTTTGAAAAGCAAATAAGAGAAGTAGAGGAAAGACTGAGAGTGATACAAGAAAATCATGAAAAACAAGTCAACAGCTTGCTAAAGGAGACCCAAAATATACTGAAGAAAATAACACCTTATAAAATAGCCTAGCCCAAATGGCAAAAATGGTCCAAAAAGCCAATGAAGAAAAGAATGCCTTAAAAAGAAAAATTGCCCAAAGGGAAAAAGAAGTCCAAAAGCTTATTGAAGAAAATACTTTCTTAAAAATTAGAATGGAGCAATTGGACGCTAATGACTTTATGAGAAATCAAGACACTGTAAAACAAATCCAAAAGAATGAAAAAATAGAAAACAATGTGAAATATCTCACTGGAAAAACAACTGACCTGGAAAATAGATCCAGGAGAGAGAATTTAAAAATTATTGGACTATCTGAAAGCCATGATCAAAAAAAGAGCCTGGACATCATCTTTCAAGAAATGATCAAGGAAAACTGCCCTGATATTTTAGAACCAGAGGGCAAAATAGAAATTGAAAGAATCCACTGATCACCTCCTGAAAGAGATCCCCAAAAGAAAACTCCTAGGAATATTGTAGCCAAATTCCAGAGTTCCCAGGTCAAGGAGAAAATGTTGCAAGCAGCCAGAAAGAAACAATTCAAGTATTGTGGAAACACAATCAGGATAACACAAGATTTAGCAACTTCTACATTAAGGGACCAGAGGGCTTGGAATATAATATTCCAGGAGGGCAAAGGAGATAGGATTGCAATCAAGAATCACCTACCCAACAAAACTGAGCATAATCCTTCAGGGGAAAAAATGGATATTCAGTGAAATAGAGGACTTTCAAGCATTCTTGATGAAAAGGCCAGAGTTGAATGGAAAATTTGACTTTCAGATACAAGACTCAAGGGAAAAATGAAGAGGTAAACAGGAAAGAGAAATCACAAGAGATTTATTAAGGTTGAAGTGTTTACATTCTGCATGGAAACATGATATTTGTAACTTATGAGTCCTTTGTCAGTATTAGAGTAGTTGGAGAGGAAAAATATATGTATGTAGATAGATAGATAGATAGATAGATAGATAGATAGAGGGCATAGGGTGAGTTAAAGATGAAGGGGTGATATCTAGAGAATAAAATTAAGTGGTGAGAGAGGATTATATGGAGAGGAGGGGAACTGGAGAGGTAGAATGGGGTAAATTATCTCACATAAAACAGAGAAGAAAAGACTTTTACAGTGGAGGGGAAATGGAGGAAGGTAAGAAGGAATGAGTGAATCTTATTCTCATAGGATTTAGCTTAAGGAGGGAATAACATACACACTCAATTGGGTATGGAAATCTATCTTACCCTACAGGAAAATAGTGGGGGAAAAGGACAGGAGAGCAGGAGGATGATGGGAGGGCATATTGGGGGAGGGGGTAATCAGAAGCAAATACTTCTGAGGAGGGACAGGGTCAAGAGAAAGGACAGAATAAATGGGGGGTGGGATGGGATGAAGGGAAATATAATTAGTTTTTCACAACATGACTACTATGGAAGTGTTTTGCATGACTACACATGTATAACCTGTATCAAGTTGCTTGCCTTCTCATTGAGGGGGATGGGGAAGGAAGAAGTGAGAAAATTTGGAACCCAACATTTTAAAAATAAAAGTTAAAAAAATTATTTTCACATGCAACTGGGAGATAAGATATACAGGAAATGTGGTATAGAAATCTACCCTGCCCTACAGGAAAATTGAAGGGGAAGGGGATAAGAGAAGGGAGGGGGGAGAGATAGAAGGGAGAGAAGATTAGGGGAAGGGTTATACAGAATGCATACCATCTTGGGGTGGGGTGAAGAATGAGATGGGGAGAAAATTTGGAACTCAAAATCTTGTGGAAGTGAATGTTGAACACTAAAAATAAATTAATTGAAAAAAGAAAATTATTCTTTAAAAATTAGTATTGGGCAAGTAGAAGCTAATGACTTTATGAGACATCAAGAAACAATAAAAGAAAATCAAAAGAATGGAATAAATGTTAGAAAATGTGAAATATCTCATTGGGATGAAAAATAAGCTGACCTGGAAAACAGAACCAGGACAGGTAATTTAAGAATTATTGGACTACTTGAAAGCCATGATAAAAAAGAGCATAGACATCATCTTTCAAGAAATTATCAAAGAAAACTGCCCTGATATTTTAGAACCAGAGGACAAAATAGAAATTAAAAGCATCCACTGATCACCTCCTGAAAGAGATCCCCAAAGGAAAACTCCTAGGAATATTGTAGCCAAATTCCAGAGTTCCCAAGTAAAGGGAAAAACATTGGAAGCAGTCAAATATGTGTATGTACATGTATCTATATCTTTATCTATATCTCTCTCTCTCTATATATATATGTGTATGTATATGCATGTATGTATGTATATATGTAGTATATGTGTGTGATATAGATATAGGTATATATGATATTATATTACATAGATTTAGCAGTTCTACATTAAAGGATCATTGGTTTTGGAATATACTATTCTAGAGGGTAAAAGAGATGGGATTACAACCAAGAATCACCTTCTGAGAAAAACTGAGTATAATCCTTCAAGGGGAAAATGGATATTCAATGAAATAGGGGACTTTCAAACATTTCTGATGAAAAGACCAGAGCTGAATAGAAAATTTGACTTTCACACAAAAGAGTCAAGAGAAGCATAAAAGGGTAAACCAGAAAGAGAAAGCAAGAGGAATTCAATAAGATTGAATTATTTACATTCCTACATGGGAAAATGATACTTATAACCTATAATTTTTCCCATTATTAAGGCAGTTAAAGGGAATATGCATAGAAGGCATGGGTGTGAATTTAATATGAGGAGATGATTATCTAAAGAAATAAAATTAAGGGCTAAGAAAGAGGAATGCAGTGGAAGAAGAGGAAAGCAAAAGGTGGAATGGGGTAAATTACCTGACAAAAAAAGAGGCACAAAAAATTTTTACAGTGCAGGGGAAGATGGGAGAGCTGGGGTGGGAGGAATACATGAACCTCACTATTATTGAAATGGGCTTAAAGAGGGAGTAACATACACATTATGTATGATGTAAAAATCTATCTTACCATGCAGAAAAGTAGGAGGAGAAGAAGATAAAAGAAGGAGGAGGTAGGACTAATAGAATGAGGTCATATTGGGGTAGATAAAAATCAGAAGCAAAACCCTTTTGAGAATGAATAGGATGAAAGGAGGGAGAGTAGGACAAACAAGGGGGAAATAGGATGGAGGGAATATATATATATATATAATATATATGTATATATGTATATATATATACACACACATATATATGCATACATATACATATATACATAGTTATTAATCATAATTGAAAAATATACAGCAAGTTTCTCTGATAAAGACCTAATTTCTTAAATAAATGGGGTATTGAGTCAAATTTATGGAAATAAGAGCCATTCCTCCGACAAATAGTCAAATATACAAACAGTTTTCAGAGGATGTAACTAAAGATATTTATAGTCACATTTTTAAAATGTTCTAAATCACTATAGATTAGAGAAGTGCAAATTAAAATAACTCTGAACTACTACCCCACACCTAGGAGATTGGCAAATATGACAGAAAAGGAAAATGACAAATGTTGGAGGGGACATGGAAAAATTGAGATACTAATGCCCTGTTGGTGAAGTTGTATACTTATTCAACCATTTTGGAGAGCAATTTGGAACTATGCCTAAAGGGCTAATATACTTTGACCAAGTGAGACATCACTACTAGATTTGCATCCCAAAAAGTTAAAAATAAAGAGGAAAAGACCCATATATAGAAAAATATTTATAATACCTTTGTTAGTGGTGGCAAAGATTTGGAAATTGAGACGTCTATCAATTTGAGAATGGTTGAACAAGTTGCTGTATATGATTGTGATGGAATATGATTGTGCTATAAGAAATGACAATCAGGATGCTTTCAGAAAAACCTGGAAAGACTTACATGAACTGATGCAAAGTAAAATGAGCAGAAACAGGAGAACACACATTATCAGCAATATTATGGTCAGCTGTGAATGACTTAGTTATTCTCAGCAATACAATGATCAAAGACAATTTTTTAAAAAAAAATGTTTAATTTGAGTTCAGTTTAGTTTTCAACATTCACTTTTATAAGATTTTGAGTTCAAAATTTTTTCTCCCTCACCGTCTCTAAGACAAGCAAGCAATCTGATCTAGGTTATACCTGTACAATCATATTGAATGTATTTCCACATTAGTTATGCTGTAAAAGAAGAATCAGAACAAAACAGAAAAACTACAAGAAAGAAAACAAACAAAAAAAGATAGAAAATAGTATGCTTCAATCTGCATTCAGACTCTATTTCTTAGCCAGTACCAAATAGTTTTGATGATTGCTACTTTATAATATAGTTTTGGATTTGGTATAGCTAGGCCACCTTCCTTTGCATTTCTTTTCATTAATTCCGTTCATATTTTAGACCTTTTGTTCTTCCAGATGAATTTTATTATTATTTTTATAGCTCTATAATTTTTTGGTAATTTGATTGGTATGGCCCTGAATAAGTAAATTAATTTAGGTAGAATTATCATTTTTTAAAATTGTATTAGCTCAGCCTACTTATGAGCAACTGATATTTTGATTCAAGGCAATTCTGAAGGGCTTATGATGAAAAGTGCTATCCAATTCCAACTGATTGCATCTGAAAGCATATGGAATCATACTTTCTTTTTTTTTACTTTATTTTTCTTGTGGGTTTTTTTTTGTCTTTTTCTTCACAACATCATTAACATGAAAATATGTTTTGCATAACTGTGCATGTACAACCTACATCAAATTGTTTGTCTTCTCCATGGAGGAAGAGGTAAGGGAAGGGAAAGAGAATTTGATTTTCAATAATTAAGAAAAGAATATTGGAAATTGTTTTTACATGTAGTGGAGGGGAAATCAAATATTAAATTGAAAATGAATATTTATAAATGGAAGTGTGAGAACTTTTGAGATATCAAAGAATAGATTCTGTGAGCAAAGGGAATAAAGGTCACAAAATAATGAAATCAAACATTTCTGGGAAAGGGTAGACTTCAAAATTATTTTCTTCAGTGAACATTTGTACTTCTTTTTCCATTTGACCAATTCTGCTTTTTAAAGAGTTATTTTCATTTTTTGAATCTTTCATTTTTTTTGTCCATTTGGTCAATTCCCCAATTCTATTTTTAAGGTGTTATTTTCTGTAGTATTTTTGTGACTTGCTTACCAAGCTACTGATAGTTTTTTTCAGCATTTTCTTCATTTGCTTTCATTCCTTTACCTATTTTTTATTCTACCACTCTTATTTTATTTTAAAAATCATTTATCTCTTCCAGGAATTCTTGTTGGAATTTTATCTAATTTATATTTTTTTTCTTTGAGCCTTCACTTATAGTTGTTTTGACTTCATTGTCTTCTTTTGAATGTGTGTCTTGATCTTCTTTGTCACCATAGTAGTTTCACATGATCAGGCTATTTTTTTTCTTGTTGTCATTTGCTCATTTTTTTTCTGTTTTGATTAATTTGGAAACTTATGTTAATTTTGGTCTCTGTTCCTGGCATGGAGGGGGAATGGTCACTATCTAAAACTTCATGATTTTTAGCACTGATATTTTCAAAGCTAGTTCTGGGGGTTTGAAAGTTTTTGGTGCTTCAAAGGTGGTATGATCTGGAGAGAGATGTGGTAGCAACTCTCCTGGTCTGCACTCTGGTCTTTACCCAAGAAGGGCCCCTAAAACCTGAAATTATACTATCCCTCAGGGTTTATACTCCCTCTTACCTCAAAATACTCCTTCCTGCTCTTGAACTATGAGCCAGACATGGCTATCAGTAATGGTGTTGCCAAATAGCTTCTGGCCCTGTATCCAGTGCTAGCACAAAGGACCCCTATAATCTCTTTCTAACCAGTTGCCAGGTCCTCCTACCATCTCTGACTTGAGAACACCTGAAGCTGCTGCTGCTTCAACCACCAGCACCTAGTCCCACCACTAGTGTTTCATCCATGTGGAATCTAGGTCAGCTTCCTCTCCCATATTACAGGTCTTTCTCTCTGACCTCCTGTGTTGTCTTGGGCTGGAAGAATTTCTTACTCTGACATTTTGTTGGCTCTGCCCTCTTCAGAATTCAATTTGGAGAGTTATTTTAAAGTTGTTGGAGGGGGATGTTGGGAGATCTCAGCTGAGCACTTTCTCTATTTCACCATCATTTCTCTCGAGCTACATTTACTTAATGGCTGTAAAAATTTGATATTATTTTAAGTTTATAAATGAACCCAGTTTCTTGTTGTTGTTATAACATTGACTGTTACTAGGACCTTCAACAGAATGCTCCAGCCCTGAAAGCCAGCTTTGTGCTAGTACAAAGAAGTGAAACCCACTTGGACACAACACAGTATTAACATAGCCTCCTGACACCACTTAGCCAGTGACTTTTTGGCCTTCATCAGCACTGTGTGGTATGAATCCTACCCCAGTGACTCAGTTGTAGCAAATGAGCCAAATTAAATAAAGGAACTTGGGCCATGTCTCTTGGATACACTTTCAAACAACTGGCAGTCATCTGTATTCTGGTAACTTAAACATCACATCTAGTTCATAGAGGTAATTTATATACCATTCAGCAGGATGATGCTAAAAAGCTCTGAGGAAACCAAGATGGCTGTATGTTTACTATATACTCATTTTGATAAGTAATTCACTTAGTATAAGTAATTCACATAGTAGGTATTCAAAAGGGGACTACAAAAAACAACTCCAACATCTGGATTCATATATTAATTTTTACCATTTTTTTGCTGTGTCTTTTCTCTTTCCTTGCCTAAATTTGTTTTCTTTGGTCATATGCTCTGAGAATTCTGTTTTGTTATTCCAGTGATTTTCTATTATGCCTATGTCTATTATCCATAAACATCCTGTTTTATATTAATATATGTGTGTATAATAAATGCATTTATGATATAACATAATATATGAATATATAACAAAATATGTACAGAAACATAAATACATAATGATGTATAATCTTTATTAGCCACTTAGAATATAAATGCAATTAAACATTATACATATTTCCTGGTAATACTAAACTAGGGATTTGACAAGTCAATAAGTTCAGAAGAGGGAGCCTAACCTCTTTCATTAAAATCCAGGCTCCCCTAAGACTGAACCCAATCAAAAGAATATCAGAAATGAAGACTGGGCAGGGCAAACTCCCAAGTCCCTTGGTGATCCAACAGTGGTTTTTCAAATCTAGACTAGTAGCTTATATTTGATTTATTTGATCACTTTCTAATGCTTCTTTCTTCCATTTCAGTGGCACCTACATTTTGTTTGTCCAAAAACTTAAGCTTGGGATAATTATCCTTCTTCACACAAGGTGGAGTATAGTTCCAGATGATTCCCTGCACAGCATAAACTTTATGAGGAAATGAATCTCCTGAAATAGGATTCTAATTCTTTTTCCATTAAGCAGAGACCTTTTCTTTTCTTTTCTTTTTTATCAAGTTTTAAGCTGCCTTTACTTTCACCAATCTCATGCCTACACCTGCCACAGTTGTACTCCCTTTCCCCAATGTGGCTGGGCAAAATCAATGTCCTTTGTGTTTTATGAGATAAGGATGAGTTTAGGCTGAGCCATTATTGTGTTGGTACCGAGTAGAGGCTCCAGAGCCAGACCCTGAAACACGAGCATGTAAGTTTTTCTGTACTAGCTATTATACATAGTGTGTGTGATGGACTAAGTGTACTAACATTGAGTGGGTGCTTTAAATATTTAGGTTCTTTAAGCTATTTTGTGAGGTTTTTACACTATTTTGAGTCTCAGCTTCTTATCTTTTGGATTCAGCTTTAATTACTATAGATTTGATAGTGTCCTTCTTTCCAGAGTTTTAGACTATGAGGTTACACAGAAAGCAATTATTCTTAACAATCATGTGACACAGATAACTTTTAACATTTTTCTTTTATGTTAAGATTCTTTAGGGTCTGCTTACTGACCAAGGATAAAGTCATTTTCCAAGAGAGTCCTTTTCCCCTGGATATGTTTTATAGATGTCTATCTATGTTGACCTACTCCAGTTTCTTTTCTTAACATCATTTTGCCATGACTGAGAGTAGTGTTAGAGGTGAATCATCTTCCAAAATATAGAGTTTATTTTCTATCAATATACAAGTGTACTATGAAGCAAAACATTTGATTTATGTCTATCTAAAAACTGGTGACCTGACCATTTGATGTTAAAAGCAGACAGTAAAGGGCATGCAAGGGGGGATTTTCAGAGAAAGTATATAGGGGAAATATTTTCAATCAACATTTATGAAGTGTTTACTGTGTGCAAGGAACTGCACTCACTGCTGAAGATCCAAGGACAAAATAACAATCATTTCTTGTCCTCAACTGATTAAAGAATAGATTAAAATACATATAAAATAATAGCTTTGGAAGTTACAAAGTTTTTTGCATATATTATTTCATTTATCTCCACAACAAATTCTAGGCTGTGCAATATAAATGTAATTATTATTATCCTCATTTTGCCTATGAGGAGACTGAGATAAAACGACTTAACAAAGGCACACAATATGACCCAACTTTGCTGACTCTGAATGTGGTACTTTTCTCCCTAAACCACAGCTACCAATAAGCTTGCTTTTATCTTTGTTTACTACAACTACCACAAGGTTTAGCAGTTCTTAAGATAATTTTGAAGTCAAATTAGCTACAGTACTATTTTCATGTAGAGTTAAACACCTGCTAGCTGTTTTCTTTCCCTTCATTTGTTTTTGAGTTTTCTGATTAAAAAAGAATAGAGTGGGAGGGAAAAGGATAAGAGGGGAAAGGCTCATTAATATACACCTAGAAATCTCAATAAAATTTAATAATACAAAAAGAATGGCACAGCAGCACTCTGAAAGGTATGTAAAATAGCTTTCCTTTAATCACAAAGGCCTGGTATACTATTATTATCTTCTTATTTGGTCATGGTGGTTATATGTTATAATATAAAAGTCAATTTTTATAGAATCAGAATTTTTAATTGATTATTAAACAAATAAAAAACTTCATTTGTCTAATATTACAAAGAGTTCAGGGCACATTGGGTATCTCTAAAAAGATAAATGGTGGGGACAAAATGGTTATGAGGTTCAAGTAGTAGACAAATTTAACAAAAAACATTGATTATGTCTGATTGCTTGTTCTATCAAACATGTTCCACCATGATTCAAAAGAAAAGAATATTATATTAAATAAATATAGGCACCTGGAAAATGTTGGAAAGAATTGGAAAGAGAATAGATATAAAAAAAATAAGTTGGCAATATAAATAGGCAATAGAATTAGAGTTTTCTTGTAAAAAAGACAAGTGGGGGCAGAGCCAAGATGGCAGAAGGAAAGCAGTGACTTGCTAGAGCTCTCCCCCAAACCCCTCCAAATACCTACAAAAAATGGCTCTAAACAAATTCTAAAGCAGCAGAACCCACAAAAAAACAGAGTAAAACAAATTTCCACCCCAAGACAACCTGGATGGCTGATCAGAAAGGTATATCACGCCAGGCTGGGATAGAAGCCCAGTCCGACATGAGCACGCAGGCCGCAGCAACCCTGAAGCAGGCCTCAGAGGACTGAATCGTGGGCAACTGTGGCAGCTTCCAGACTTCTCCACCCATGAATGCCAAAGAAAACTTGGAAGGTCAGTGGGAAAAGTCTGTTACTGCGGTGAGAGAAGAAACTAGATCTCAGCTGCTCCAAGGGTAGTGGCTGGGTTCTGAGCTTCCCACCTACAGACTGGGGGAGAATCGAGTGGCTGATCAGAGGGGGATTGCAGGGATCTCTTTGCCAGGGCAGAGGCAGAAATCTCTTGCTTTGCCTGTGCTAGGATCTGGGTCACAGTTCTGAGGGGCGGTCCTGGGGTGAGGAGGAACGCTAGTGTGGTAGAGCTTTTTGTGGTGGTGGAGAGGAAACACCTCACCCCTTATCATAACACCTTGGAAGAACTGACACTTTTCAGGTCCCTGGAAATATCTCTGAAAACAGCTGTACAAACCCCAAAAGCTTGGGATAGTACATTCTCCACATTGGAAACAGACTCTTACCTTAACAAAGAGTTTAAAACTCAAGTAATTGGCCAGGATCATGAGCAACAGTGCAAAAAGAGTCAGACTATATTATCTTATTTTGGTGACAAAGAAGATCAAAACATACAACCAGAAGAAGACAACAAAGTCAAAGCTCCTACATCCAAAGTCTTCAAGAAGAATATGAATCAGTCCCAGGCCTTGGAAGAGCTCAAAAGGGATTTTGAGAAGCAAGTAAGAGAAGTAGAGGATAAACTGAGAGTGATGCAAGAAAATCATGAAAAACAAGTCAACAGCTTGCTAAAGGAGACCCAAAAAAATACTTAAGAAAATAACACCTTCAAAAATAGTCTAACCCAAATGGCCAAAGAGGTCCAAAAAACCAATGAAGAGAAGAATGCCCTAAAGAGCAAAATCGGCCAAATGGAAAAGGAAGTCCAAAAGATTACTGAAGAAAATACTTCCTTAAAAATTAGAATAGAACAATTGAAAGCTGTGACTTTATGAGAAATCAAGACACTGTAAAACAAAAGATTTTTTTTCTTTTTTTCAAAAAAGAATTTTTTTTTCTTTTTTTCTTTTTCAAAAGAAAGAAAAATTAGAAAACAATGTGAAATATCTTATTGGAAAAACAATTGACCTGGAAAATAGATCCAGGAGAGACAATTTAAAAATTACTGGACTATCTGAAAGCCATGATCAAAAAAAGAGT
The DNA here is from genome assembly GCF_900497805.2 of Vombatus ursinus. NCBI lineage: Eukaryota > Metazoa > Chordata > Mammalia > Diprotodontia > Vombatidae > Vombatus > Vombatus ursinus. Next base: position 19,571,393 of record NW_020954557.1, read on the forward strand.
CTAGACATCATCTTTCAAGAAATGATCAAGGAAAACTGCTCTGATATTTTAGAACCAGAGGGCAAAATAGAAATTGAAAGAATCCACCCATCACCTCCTGAAAGAGATCTCTAAAGGAAAACTCCTAGGAATACTGTAGACAAATCCCAGAGTTCCCAGGTCAAGGACAAAATATTGCAAGCAGCCAGAAAGAAATAATTTCAAGTACTGTGGAAACACAATCAGGATAACACAAGATTTAGCTGCTTCTACATTAAGGGACCACAGGGCATGGAATATTTTGGAGGGCAAGGGAGAAGGATTACAAACAAGAATCACCTACCCAGCAAAATTGAGTACAATCCTGCAGGGGAAAAAATGGTCATTCAGTGAAATAGAAGACTTTAAAGCATTCTTGATGAAAAGACCAGAGTTGAGTAGAAAATTTGAGTTTCCAATACAAGACTCAATTGGAACATGAAGAGGTAAACAGGAAAGAGAAATCATAAGAGACTTATTAAGGTTGAACTGTTTACATTCCTGCATGGAAAGATGATATTTGTAACTCATGAGACCTTTCTTAGTATTAGGGTAGTTGGAGGAAAAAAATTATATGTATGTATAGATAGATAGATAAATAGATAGATAGATAGATAGAGGGCACAGGGTGAGTTGAAGATGAAGGGGTCATATTTGGAGAATAAAATTAAGGGGTGAGAGAGGATTATACTAGGAGAAGGAGAAAGGGAAAAGTAGAATGGGGTAAATTATCTCACAAGAAAAAACAGAAAAGAAAAGCCTCTTACAGTGGAGAGGAACCGGGGTAAGGTGAGAGGAAATGAGTGAATCTTATTCTCATAGGATTTGACTTAAGGAGGGTATAACATACACACTCAATTGGGTATGGAAATCTGTCTTACCCTACAGGAAAATAGGAGGGAAAGGGGACAAAAGAGTATGGGGATGATAGAAAGGAGGGCATATTGGGAAAGGGGTTAATCAGAAGCAAATACTTCTGAGGATGGACAGGGTCAAAAGAAAGAATAGAGTAAATGGGGGGGCAGGATAGTATTAAAGGAAATAAAGTTAGTTTTTCACAGCATGTGTACTATGGAAGTGTTTTGCATAACTGCACAAGTAAAGCCTATATTGAGTTGCTTGTCTTTTCGATGAGGGTGGGTGGGGAGTGAGGAAGGGAGAAAATTTGGAACCCAAAGTTAAAAAAAACACATGTTTAAAAAATAATGTTTTCACATGCAACTGGGAAATAAGAAATACAGGAAATGGGGTACAGAAATCTATCCTGCCCTACAGGAAAATAGAAGGAGAAGGGGGGGAGAGATAGCAGGGAAAGCAGACTAGGGGAAGGGGTATTCAGAATGCATGCCATCTTGGGGTAGGGTGAGGGGCGAGAAGGGGTGAAAATTTAGAACTCAAAATCTTGTGGAAGTAAATGTTGAAAACTAAAAATAAAAAAAATAAATCAAAAAAAAAAAAATAAAGACAAGTAATACCCCAGAGAGAAAAGGAAATAATTCAAAACAGATCTTTTTTTTTTCCTTTTTCCTCAAGGAAGACACCTGGAAAGCAAAGATGCCATAAAAAGGATGAAGGTTGTAAATCATCAAATATAAACATGTGAAATGACATTCCATGACATTTGGGGTGCTGAGCTCCTAGATAAGACTTTGAAAACCCCAAGTAGGCAAGCAAGTCCTTTTTCCAATTCTGAGAAGCCCCCACTACATGTATATACCTTAAAATGCTACATAGGAGAGTTAATGTGATATAGAAGAAATAGCTTTAGATTGGGATCCCAAAGACCTGAGTTTCATAATGGCAGTTCTGACATTAGCTTTGGGACCATTGGCAAGTATACTTTCTGAGACTCAGTTTCCTTACTTGTAAAATGAGGATAATGATAAATATATTAGTATTCTACTCATTAATGTGAGGCAGGTGCTTTCTAAGTATTAAAATGCTATAGAAACATGAGTGAGGTTTGATTATTACCTGCATCCATTGCCCCACAACTCAGCATTTCTAGGGTGAGGGAGCTAAGAGCTAAGAATAGCAAGGAACAGACTTCAAGACTATACAAGGAGTAGTATCCCTTTAGCATTGGGGCAACATATCACACTAGAGTTGTACTAACTGACCCTGTGACTACCCAGCTTAACCTTTTAAATATCCAAGAAAATATTTTTAAGGATTTATTTTCAAACTTGCCAATCCTGATTTCTAGCAGAGAAACCTAGGTATCAAGTAGCACTTTGAATAAAGTATTGAATGTGAAGTAAGGAGATGAGGTTGAATGTGGCTTTACACACTTGATAGCTGTGTAACTTTTGACAAGTCACTTGGCCTTTATTTGTCTCAATTTCCTCACTTATAAAATAAGGAGTAGAATAGCACCTACCTTCCAGGGTTGTAGTGAGAATGAAATGCAATATTCATAAAGCACTTTGTAAACATTACAATGCTATATAAATATTAGTTAGTATTGTTGGTGTTGTTATAGTTGTTATAATTATTGTCCCTAGTTCTCTGACTTTTTGGACTTGCATTCTTCATTTGCCTTTTCTCATGTACCTTGACTCTCCCTAGATTTTATTGTTGAACCAATATTTTTTTTTGTTTCTTGATTTTTATTATCTAATGTTTTACCAGTAATATTAGATCAATAAAATCTTCCCTTCACTACTTTTTTTTTCTGCTAAGGCATTGTATTATTCAGGAAAGGATCAGGTCTTACCAGAGCTAGAGATGATATTTTCCCACATGTTTCCCCAACCCATTAACTCTAAGAAGGGAATATTTGACTTAATCTGTCTGTGGTTTCATGTATGTGGTTGTGCATTTTACAAAAACAGATCATACCCCTTCTACAATGAATAATAATTCAAGAATAGCTGTGGTTAAAAGTTGCAATCATGTAGACTTAACACCTTAGAAGATGGTCACTAAAGTTCCTGTTATTCAAAATTCTTTCCATGTGAAATATCTTGTAGAAAGTATGTTTACCTCTTGTCTCACACTGTGTGAGTGGTGAATGTGTAACTTCACTTGTTGATCCTAAATCCTGGTTCATCTGAAATCCGCAGCATCAAAACCTCACTTCCATCTTCACTAAAACTATGTCATTCATTAAACCACAATGAAGATAGTGTTTTTTGAGCTATACTCATTGTAAAGATAATATCACATCTGTTATAGCCTCCAAAATTAGTCCCCTGGGTATGTCTGTCCCAAAAAAAGTTAGTAATGGCATCACTAAGGCAATTGTTGAGTAGAAAATGTAAGGATTACAGTGGAAAATACAATTCAGAACAAATAGGCCCAGATTGAGTTTGTGTCCTTCTGTCTCAACCTTGATCATCAAAGCCCATAGACAGAAAGAGAAAAAGAGACAGAGACTTCTGGGACCTAGATGGCAGAGTAAGCAGTAAAACTCTCCCATATTCACTTCCAAACAACCATAAAATAGCATTCCAAAACAAATCCTGGAATAACAGAACCAGCAGAAAGACTAGGTGAAATAATTTTTTAGCCCAAGAAACTTGGAATACCTTCAGGAAAGGTCAGTATCATTCTGGTAAAAGGGGAGCCCAGTCAAGTACAGGAAGCATCCCAGTGGTCAAACCACCACATGCTTCAGTGTAGCACTGAGGAAATACAGAAACATCCCACTGTCCCCAGAACACTTCAGGTACCATCACCAACACCTGACAGCATCAGGTAAGCTGCCAAACCCCTATGGCTTCCAGTAGCACCAGTCACCCCCACACCTCCCCCAGTACAGTACCAGACACTTAGGGTCCCCACTGGGCCTCAGGGCCATATCACTACAGTACCAGGTAAATAGCCAGGGCCTGTAGCCCCTGTCACAAGAAGTCTGAGATAGTGCCCCTTCCACCCAGGAATGGAGCTAAAATTTAAAAGAAAGGAAAAAGCAAAAAAAAAAAAAAAAACAAGCAAAAAACAACCACAACAACAAAAATAATGATCATAAAAAATTATTATGGTGACTGGGAAAATCGAGACACAAATTCAGAAAAAGGACAACAATGTCAAAACACCTATGAGCAAAGCCTCAAACAAAAATGGGAAAATCATAAATATGAATGTAAATGGAATGAACTTTTCCATAAAAAGGAAATGGATAGCAGAGAGGATCAAAAACAAGAATTTCACAATATGTTATTTACAAGAAACAAACTTGAATCAAAGAGACACACAGAGTAAAGGTAAAGAGCTGGAACAAAATCTATTATGCTTCAGCTGAAATAAAAAAAAAAGCAGGGGTAGCAATCCTGATCTCAGACAAAGCAAAAGCAAAAGTAGACCTAATTAAAAGAGAAGGAAGGAAACTGCATTTTGCTAAAAGTTACCTTAGACAATGAAATAATAACAATACTAAACACATACGCATCAAGTGGTATAGCATCCAAATTCTTAAAGGAGAAGTTAAGTGAGTTAAAGGAAGACATAGATGGCAAAACTACACTAGTAGGGCACCTCAACTGTCCCTTTTCAGAACTTAATAAAACCAAAAAAGAAACAAGAAAGAAACAAAGTAGATGAATAGAACATTAGAAAAATTAGGCTTGCCAGAACTTTGGAGAAAACTGAATGGGAAAAGAAAGAAATATACCTTTTTCTCAGCAGCACATGGCACCTATAAAAAATTTTCTATGTATTAGAAACTATTTGATAAAACCTGCTGGGAAAACAAGAAGGCACAAACTAGGTATAAACCAACATCTCATACCATTGCCAAGATAAGGTCAAAATGGGTACATGATTTAGATATAAAGGGTGACACCATAAGCAAATTAGAAGAGGAAAGAATAGTCTAACTCTCAGATTTATGGAGAAGGGAAGAATTCATGACCAAACAAGAGATGGAGAACATTACCTAATGTAAAATAGATAATTTGGATTACATTAAATTAAAAAGCTTTTGCACAAACAGTATTAGTGCAACCAAGATTAGAAGGCAAGCAGAAAGTTGGGAAACAATTTTACAGCAAGTATCTCTGATAAAGTTCTCATACTTTGACTCAGAGAACTCAGTCAAATTTATAAGAATAAAAACTACTCCTCAACTGCTAAATGGTCAAAGGATGTGAACAGCTATCTATAGGCATATGGAAAAGTGCTCTAAATCACTTTTGATTAGAAAAATGCTAATTAAAACAACTGTGAAGTACCACCTCACACTTAACATATTGGCTAATATGATAGAAAAGGAAAATGATAAATGTTGAAGAAGGTGTGGCAAAATTGGGACACTGATGCACTGTTAGTGGAATTATAAACTCATCCAACCATTCTGGAAATCAATTTGGAAGTAAGCCCAAAGGGCAAACAAATTGTGCATACCTTTTGATCCAGGATTACCACTACTAGGTCTCTATTCAAAAGCGATCATAAAAAAGGGAGAAAGACCTACTGCAAAAATATTTATAGCAGCCCTTTTTGTGGTGGTAAAATATTAGAAATTGAAGAGGTGCCCATCAATTGGGAAATGGCTGAACAAACTCTGCTATATGAATGGAATGGAATGGAATGGAATGGAATGGAATGGAATGGAAATTGTGCAATAAGTGATGAACAGGCAGATTTCAGAAAATCCTGGAAAGACTCATACAAACTGATACAAAGTGAAATGAGCAGAACCAGGAAAATCTTGCACACAGTATCAGCAACACTGTGTGATGATCAGCTATGAATGACTCATCTCTTCTCAATAAAATAATGATCCAAGGCAAATACAAAGAATGCATGAAGGAAAATGCTATCATATCCATGTAAAGGACTGATGGATTCTGAATGCAAATTAAAGCATATTTTTTCACTTACTTCATTCTTTCTCATGTTTTTTTAAATCTGTTTCATCTTTCACACAGTGACTAATATGGAAATATTCTTTTCTATGGTAGTACATGTATAAACTATATCAAACTGCCTACTATTTTCAGAAGAGGGGAGGGAAAGGAGAAAGGGAGAAAAAATTTGAAACTCAAACTCTTGTAAAAATGAATGCTAAAAAATTTCTTGACAAGCAATTGGAGAAAAATAAAATACCATAAAAATAGAATTGAGTAAGTGGACACTGGGGAAGCTAGCTTTTGAAGTGAATAGAATTCTGGGCCTCGAATTAGGAAGATTCCTCTTCATGAGTTCAGATCTGGTCTTAGACACTTACTAGCTGTGTGACCCTTGGTAGGTCACTTAATTCTGATTGCTTTCATTTCTTTATCTATAAAATGAGCTAGAGAAGGAAGTGGCAGACCTCTCAAGTATCTTTGCCAAGTCAGACACAATTGAAAAATGCCTAAATGTTGTCCATGAGACAACAAGAAACATGACAACAATAAAACAAAATCAAAAGAATGAAAAAAATAGAATAAAATGTGAAATATCTCATTGGAGAAACAACTGACCTGGAAAATAGATCCAGGAGAGATAGCAAGAATTATTTTTCTACCTGAAAGCAATGATCAAAGAAAGAGCCTAGACATTATATTTCAAGAAATTATCAAAGAAAACTGTCCTGATATCTTAGATACAGAGAGTAAAACAGAAATCAAAAGAATCTACTGATCACCTCCTGAAAAAGATCCCAAAATGAAAACTCTCAGAAAGATTTTACACAAATTCTAGATATTAGATGTAATAATACTCTTAAGAAGCCAGGAAAAAAAATGATTCAAATAGTGTCAAACCACAATCAGAATCACCCAAGATTTAATGGCTTCCACATTAAAGGAGTGGAGGGCTTGGAATATGATATTCTGGAAGGAAAAAGAGCAAGATTTCAGCCAAGAATAACCTACCCAGCAAAACTGAGTGTAATCCTTCAGAAGAAAAAAATGGATGTTCAATGAAACAGAGGACTTTTAAGCATTCCTCACAGAAAGAACAGAGCTGAATTAGAAAATTTTACATTCAAACACAAGGTTCAAGAAAAGCATAAAAAGATAAACATGAAAGAGTAATCATAAGGATCTGAATAAATGTATATTGTTTACATTCCTATATGGAATAATGATACTTGTAACTCCTACAGACTTTATTATTATTAAGGCAATTCAAAGGAGTTTACATAGGTAGAGGACATGGATATGAGTCAATCATGTTAGGATGATCTCCATAAAAATGAAAGGGTGTGTCCAAAGTAACATCCATCAGAAACTTGTTATAGTCCTATAGGGCAAGTAAAATGACTTTTGATTAGAGCATTTCTAAACATTCTTGATGAAAAGACCAGAGACTCATAATATCTTGGAACAGTCAACATTGCAGTCAAGATTGATAGAATGGCAAAGATGAGAGAACAAGAATAAATTACTTGTATTCTAATATAGGAATATATGTGTCCCCATAAGGACTCTGGCATCTGGGCATCTTAGAAAAAAGTGTAATTAGACAGATGACCTGGGAGTGATTCTGTTGTATTCATGAAGATGTGAAAAGAAGAATGATGGCATTTACCTTTCTCTGTTCTTTGTTTAGTACTTCCCAAATCCTATGAAAGGGGAACTGTCCTCTTGCTCTGTGTCTTTAGCATTAATGGAGGAAAGCCATGAACCCATTTATTGAAAGGTAGCATGACCCTGCTATATGTAGAGATCTGCCTTACTTTTCCCTTTGGTTAATTTTTTTAATTAATTAATTTATTTTTAGTTTTCAAACATTCACTTCCACAAGATTTTGAGTTCCAAATTTTCTCCCCATTTCTTCCCTTCCCCACCCCCAAGATGGCATGCATTCTAAATACCCCTTCCTCCAATGTGCCTTCCCTTCTCTCACCCCCCCTTAATCATTGAATGTTCATTTTTTTCCCTGAAGGATTATACTCAGTTTTGCTGAGTAGGTGATTCTTGGTTGTGATCCTATCTCCTTTGACCTCTGGAAAATCATATTCCAAGCCCTCCAATCCCTGAATGCAGAAGCTGCTAAATCTTGTGTTATCCTGGTTGTGTTTCCACAATACTTGATTTCTTTCTGGCTGCTTACACTATTTTCTTTTTCACCTGGGAACTCTTTAATTTGGTTATAATATTCCTATAAGTTTTCCTTTTGGGATCTCTTTCAGTAGGTGATGAATAGATTCTTTCAATTTCTATTTTACCCTTTGGTTCTAGAATATCAGGTCAATTTTCCTTGATAATTTCTTGAAAGATGATGTCTAGGCTCTTTTTTTCATCATGGTTTTTAAGAAGTCCAATAATCTTTAAATTATCTCTTCTGGATCTATTTTCCAGGTCAGTTGTTTTTCCAATGAGATATTTCACATTGTCTTCTATTTTTTTCATTCTTTTGGTTTTGTTTTATAATTTCTTGATTTTTCATAAAGTCATTAGCTTCCATTTGCTCCATTCTAATTTTTAAGGAATTATTTTCTTCAGAGAATTTTTGGATCTCCTTTTCCATTTGGCCAGTTCTGCTTTTTAAGGCATTCTTCTTCTCATTGACTTTTTGGATCTCTTTTGCCATTTGGGTTAGTCTATTTTTTAAGGTGTTATTTTCTTCAGTATTTTTTTGGGTCTCCTTTAGCAAACTGTTAACTTGTTTTTCATGATTTTCTTGTATCACTCTCATTTCTCTTCCCAATTTTTCTTCTACTTCTCTTACTTGATTTTCAAAATCCCTTTTGAGCTCTTTCATAGCCTAAAACCAATTTATGTTATTCTTGTAGGCTTTGGATGTAGGAGCTTTGGCTTTCTTGTATTCTGGTTGTATGTTTTGATCTTCTTTGTCACCAAAGTAAGATTCTATAGTCTGAATTTTTTTTTCCTCTGTCTGCTTATGTTCCCAGCCAATTACTTAACTTTTTAACTCTTTGTTAAGGTGGGGCTCTGTTTCCAGTGTGGAGGGCATATTGTCTAAAGCTTCACAGGTTTTGTGCAGCTGTTTTCAGAGATACTTCTAGGGACCTGTAAATTTTCAGTTCTTCCAAAGTGGTATGATCAAATGAAAGGTATTTACTCCTTTCCTGGACTGTGTTTCAGTCTATGAGTGACCACAAGCACTCTTTCATGTCTGAGAACTGTGAGAAGGATTCCCCCTCCTTTGCATCACAAGCTCAGCCTCACCAGAGCTCCTCCTCACCCCAGGACCACCACAACCCAGTACTAAGACCCAGATCCAAGCACAGGCAAAGCAAGAGAATCCTGCCTTAGCACCAGCAAAGAGAACCCTGCAATTTCCCTCTAGTCAGTCACTCAATCCCCCCACCATCTGTGGTCTGAGAACTCTAGAAGCAGCCACTGCTGTGGCCACTGCCCCAGGGATGTGCTGAGGCTGGACCACACTCCTCTCCCACCCAGATCCCACTGACCTAAATTTTCTTTGGCATTTGTGGGTTGAGGAGTCTGGAAACTGCCACAGCTGCCCATGATTTAGTCTCTTGAGGCCTGCTCCATCTTTGCCGGTGTGGCCCACACTGAACTGTGCTCCTCTCCCAGCCTGATGCAACAGAACTTTCCTATCAACCATCCAGGGTGTCTTGGGCTAGAAATTTTTTTCACTGTTTTTATGTGTATGTGTGTGTGGGGGGGGTGGGGGGTTCTACTATTCTAGAATTCATTTAGAGTCATTTTTACAGGTATTTGGAGGGGTTTGGAGGACAGCTCAGGAAAGTCACTGCTTTTACTCTGCCATCTCAGCCTCACCCCTCTGTTAAAATCTTTTAGACAGTAAAGCACACATTTTTGAAGGATAACTTGGTGGTATAAAGACATCAAACCCAGCTCCCTTTCTGTTTATGTTTCCCCAAATCAGAAAAATTCCTTGAGTCAAAAATAGATGGATTTTTCAATTTAACCCATTACAGGCCAGCTGAACTCTGAACTAAGTTCAGAGAAAAAGAACCATGCCGTCAGCAGTTACTGGACAAAATCAATTGCTTACAATAATGATCAATAAGAAAATAATACAGGATCAATTTTAATTTTCTCAGCTCCAAACTGTTCTTTCAGAATGGTTAGACCAGTTCACAACTCCACTAACTGTGAGATGTGTGTGTTCATTTGCTTTTCATTTATGTCTGACTTTTTGTGACTCTATTTGAAGTTTTCTTGGCAGAGATACTGGAGCGATTTGCAATTTCCTTCTCTGACTCATTTTACAGAAGAGAAAAAATGAGACAAACAGGGGTAAGTGCCTTGTCCAAAGTCACACAGATGGTAAATGGCAGGATTTGAGCTCAATGATGAGTCTTTCTGACTGCAGTTCCAGAGCTCTATCCACTGCACTACCTAGTTTCTTAAACAGTGCATTAGTGTACTAATTTTTCCATATCTCTTCTAGAATTTGTCATTTTACTTTTCTGTCATGTTAGCCAATATGATAGGTATGAAGTAGTACCTCAGAGTTGTTATAATTTGCATTATTCTAATCAATAGTTATTTTTAAAAAATCTTTTATGTGACCATTGATTGCTTTCATTTCTTTATCTGAAAACTGTTCATATCCTTTGACCAAATCAAATCAAATGGTGAATGGCTTATGTTTTTATAAATTTGGTTGTTTCCTATACATGTGAGAAATGAGGCCATTTATCAGAGAGCTTACTCTAATTTCCTCCCCTGATTCCCCACTTTCCTTATAATTGTGGTGGCATTGGTTTTATTTATGCAAAAGTATTTTTTTCTTTTAATATTATCAAAAATTATCCATTTTACTTCTTTAATCTTCTCTACCTCCTATTTGCTCATAAATTCTTTACTTATTCATATATGTGACAGGTAAATGTTTCCATACTTGTCTATGCTTGCTTATGATATCACCCTTACAATGTGAGATATCAGTCTATGCCAAGTTACTGCCTAATTACTTTTCAAAATCCCAGTAATTTCTATTAAATACTGAGGATTTTGCCCCCAAAGCTTGGATCTTGGGGATTATCAAGCACTAAATTATTGTAGTCAATTACTAATGTCTATTGTGTACTATTCAATTTTACTGATCCATCTTTCTGTTTCTTAACCAGTAACATGATTTTTTTTTGTTTTACCTTTTTATTTTTTTAAATTTATTTTATTTTTAATTTAAGGAATAAAACAAGCATTTCCATAACATAGTATAATAAAAAAAAAAGGTGATTGCATATAAAACTGCAAATCTACCATGCACAACTTGCTATTCCTTTTAAATATACAACAGTTATCATGTAAATCCCCCCACCCATATTCTTAATTCAGTTGTTAAACTGATTTTCTTTTTTGTTTCTTTTTTTTCCTTTTTTTTTTGTATGGATTTCTGTGCCCCGTTTCCTGTATTTCTTATTTCCCAGTTGCATATGAAAACATTTTTTTTAAACATGTGTTTTTAAAACTTTGGGTTCCAAATTTTCTCCCTTCCTCCCTCCCCACCCACCCTCATTGATAAGGCAAGCAACTAAATATAGGTCATATATGTGCAGTTATGCAAAACACTTCCATAGTAAACATGCTGTAAAAAACTAACTCTATTTCCCTTAATCCTATCCCACCCACCCATTTGTTCTATTCTTTCTTTTGACTGTGACCCTCCTCAGAAGTACTTGCTTCTGATTACTCCCTTTCCCAATCTCTCCTCCTCTCTATCATTCCTCTACTCTCTTGTCCCCTCCCCCCCATTTTCCTGTAGGGTAAGAGGTAAGACAGATTTCCACACCCAAATGAGTGTGTATGTTATTCCCTCCTTAAGTCAAACCCTATGAGAATAAGATTCACTCATTCCCTCTCACCTTCCCCCATTTCCCCTCCACTGTAAGAGCCTTTTCTTTTCTGTTTTTTTTTTTTGTGGGATAATTTACCCCATTCTACCTCTCCCTTTCTCCTTCTCCTAGTATATTCCTCTCTCATCCCTTAATTTTATTCTCCAGATATGACCCCTTCATTTTCAACTCACCCTGTGCCCTCTATCTATCTATCTATATCTATATATACATACATATAATTTTTTTCCTCCAACTACCCTAATACTAAGAAAGGTCTCATGAGTTACAAATATCATCTTTCCATGCAGGAATATAAACAGTTCAACCTTAATAAGTCTCTTATGACTTTCTCTTTCCTGTTTACCTCTTCATGTTCCACTCAAGTCTTGTATTGGAAAGTCAAATTTTCTATTCAGCTCTGGTCTTTTCATCAAGAATGCTTTAAAGTCCTCTATTTCACTGAATGACCATTTTCTCCCCTGCAGGATTATACTCAGTTTTGCTGGGTAGGTGATTCTTGGTTGTAATCCTATATCCTTTGCTCTCTGGAATATTATATTCCATGCTCTGCAGTCCCTTAATGTAGAAGCAGCTAAATCTTGTGTTATCCTGATTGTGTTTCCACAATACTTGAATTGTTTCTTTCTGGCTGCTTGTAATATTTTCTCCTTGACCTGGGAACTCTGGAATTTGGCTACAATATTCCTAGGAGTTTTCTTTTGGGGATCTCTTTCAGGAGGAGATCGGTGGATTCTTTCCATTTCTATTTTGCCCTCTGGTTCTAAAATATCAGGACAGTTTTCCTGGATAATTTCTTGAAAGATGATGTCTAGGCTCTTTTTTTGATCATGGCTTTCAGATAGTTCAATAATTTTTAAATTCTCTCTCCTGGATCTATTTTCCAGGTCATTTGTTTTTCCAGTGAGATATATCACATTGTTTTCTAATTTTTCATTCTTTTGTATTTGTTTTACAGTGTCTTGATTTCTCATAAAGTCACTAGCTTCCAATTGCTCTATTCTAATTTTTAAGGAAGTATTTTCTTCAGTAATCTTTAGGACTTCCTTTTCCATTTGGCTAATTTTGCTCTTTAGGACATTCTTCTCCTCATTGGCTTTTTGGACCTCTTTTGCCATTTGGGTTAGGCTATTTTTGAAGGTGTTATTTTCTTCAGTATTTTTTTGGGTCTCCTTTAGAAAGTTGTTAACTTGTTTTTCATGATTTTCTTTCATCACTCTCAGTTTATCCTCTCCTTCTCTTACTTGCTTCTCAAAATTCCTTTTGAGCTCTTCCAAGGCCTGGGACTGATTCATATTTTTCTTGGAAGTTTTGGATGTAGGAGCATTGGCTTCATTGTCTTCTTCTGGTTGTATGTTTTGATCTTTGTTGTCACCAAAGTAAGATAATATAGTCTGACTCTTTTTGCGCTGCTTACTCATGATCCCAGCCAATTACTTGAGTTTTAAACTCTTTGTTAAGGTAAAAGTCTGCTTCCAATGTGAAGAGTGTACTGTCCCAAGCCTCGGGATTTGTACAGCTGTTTTCAGAGATATTTCTAGGGACCTGAAAATTTTCAGTTCTTCCAAGGTGCTATGATAAGGGGCAAGGTGTTTTCTCTCCACCACCACAACAATCTCCACTGCACCAGCATTCCTCCTTCCCCCAGGACCACCCTTCAGAACTGTGACCCAGATCCAAGCACAGGTAAAGCAAGAGATTCCTGTCTCAGCACTGGCAAAGAGATCCTTGCAATCCCCCTCTGATCAGTCACTCAATTCCCCCTCAGTCTGTGGGCCAGAAGCTCAGGAAAAAAGCCATGGGCTGGGCCACACTTGAGACTTGCAGCTGAGACCTAGCTCCTCTCTCACCGCAGTCACAGACTTTTCCCACTGACCTTCTAAGTTGTCTTTGGTGTTCCTGGGTTGAGAAGTCTGGAAACCAACACAGCTGCTCATGATTCAGTCCTCTGAAGCCTGCTCCAGGTTCACTGCAGCCTGCGTGCCCACACCGAACTGCGCTCCTCTCCCCACCCGGTGCAATATACCTTTCTGATCAACCATCCAGGCTGTCTTTGGCTGGAAATTTGTTTCACTCTGTCCTTTTGTGGGTTCTGCTGCTTTAGAATTTGTTTAGGGCCATTTTTTTAGGCATTTGGAGGGCTTTGGGAGAGAGCTCAAGACAATCACTGCTTTCCCTCCACCATCTTGGCTCCCAACAGATGATTGTGATAATGAATCTGGTACTGCTAGGCCACCTTCACAATTTTTTCACTGATTCCATTGATATTCTTGACCTTTTGTTTTCCCAGAAGAATTGTGTTACTATTTTTATAGCTCTATGAAATAATTTTTGTAAGTTCAATATAGCACTTAATAAGTAAATTAACTTGGTTAGAATTTTCATTTTTATTATACTGGCTGGAACTACATATGGGCAATTAATAAATTTCTAGTTGGTCTGTCTATATTTGTATAAAATTATTTGATAATTGTGTTCATATAGATCCTTGGGTTGATTTGACGATTAGACCCCCAGTTATTTTATGTTGTCTGGAATTATTTTAAATGGAATGTCTCTTCCAGCTATTTTTTGTTGGTAATACATAGAAATGCTGATGACATAAATGGATTTATTTTTACATCAATATCAATTAGAGAAATTGGTGTATAGATTCCTTTCTCTGTTTTTGCTCTCTCTGATTCAGTTATCAAAACCATATTTGTGTCATAGAAGAAATTTCATAGGATTACTTCTTTACACTTTTTTCAAACAGTTTATGCAATATTGGAATTAATTGTTCTTTAAATGTTTGGTCAGATTCATTTATAAACTCACCTAGTCCTGGATGTTTTTATTTAGGGATCTTATTTATGGATTGTTCAATTTCTTTTGCTGAGATTGAGTTATTTAAGTGTTCTATTTCCTTTTATTTTTATATGGGCATTTTGAATTTTTTTGTAAATATTCAGCCATTTCACTTAGATTGTCAGTTTTATTGGCAAATAATTGGGTAACATAGCTCCTAATAATTCCTTTGATTTCATCTTCATTGTTTATCCATTCACTCTTTTCATTTTTGAGGTGGACAAATTAATTTCCTTTTTTTAAAACTACATGAACCAATGGTTTGCCTATTTTGTAGGATTTTTTCATAAAACCACTTCATATTTGAATTTATTAGTTCAATTTTTAATTTTCAATGCTATTATATCTTTGATTTTCAGGATTTTGATTTTACCATTTAGATAAGAAATTTTAATTAGTTCTTTTTCTATTTTTTTTTTGTTAGTTGCATGCCCAATTCATTGATCTGCTCTATTTTTCATTTATTTTTATTTTTAATATATGTTTATTTATTTTGATATTTCCTAGTTACATGTAAAATCTTTAATAATTTTTTATAAATTTCAGTTCTAAATTCTCTTCCTCTAACCCCTCCCCACTCACTTTTAAATCATAGTTTTACATTTATTATTTATTTATTTAATATGCTTTTTAAAATTTTTGAGTTCCCAATCCACTCCATCCTTCCCATCCCTTAGTCACCCACTGACAGTGCAAATAATATGACATAAATTATACATGTGAAATCCTGAAAAACATATTCCCATGTTAGTTATATTTATTTAAAAAAATAGCAAGAAAAGGGGAAATAAAAAAATTATTTTTCAATTTGCACTTAGAGTTCATCAGTTTTCTCTCCAGAAATAGCTACCAATTTTTTTCATCCTGAATCCTTTGGAATTGTCTTGGATCACTGTATTGATCAGAGTATCCAAGTCTTTATGTTACAACATTATTGTTACTGTGCATAATGATTTCCTGATTCTTCTAACGTTGCATCAGTTCATGTATATCTTGCCATTCTGAAAACCACGCATTTTCCACAGCATAACACTACTTGCACATGACTACATATAGCTTTCATTTCCTCTTCTAAAAAAGTCCATTCACATTCATTTATCAGTTGGGAAATTCAGTTTTATACTCCAAGAGAATGACAATAATGAGGCAATGTAGCAAAGCTTATGGTATACAGTGAAAGCAGTCTTTAGGGGAAGTTTTATATCTCTAAATACTTACATATATAAAAGAGAGATATAAGAGATCAATGAATTTGGCATGCAACTAAAAAAACTGGAGAGAGAACAAATTAAAAATTCACAATTAAATATCAAATTAGAAGTTCTGAAAACCAAAGGAGAAATTAAGAAAATTGAAATTAAGAAAACTCTTGAACTAATCAATAAAACTAAAAAAAAAAACAATAAAACAGATGAACCTTTGGTCAATTTGATTAAAAAAAGAAGAAGAAAACCAAATTACCAACATCAAAAATGAAAAGGGTGAATTCACCACCAATGAAGAGGAAATCAAAACAATAATTAAAAGTTATTTTGCCCAACTGTATGCCAATAAATTTGCAATGTATGAATTTGAAATGTATGAATGTTTACAAAAATATAATTTGTCCAGATTAACAGAAGAGGAAATAAAAAACTTAACCCCATTTCAGAAAAATAAATTGAACAAGCCATCAATGAACTCCTCAAGAAAAAATCTCCAGTGCCAGATGGATTTACAAATGAATTTTATCAAACATTTAAAGAACAACTAATTCCACTACTATATTAACTATTTGGGAAAATAGGTGAAGCAGGAGCCCTACCAAATTCTTTTTCTCATGTAAATATGGTGCTGATACTTAAACCAGGAAGAACCAGAACAAAGAAAGAAAATTATAGCTCAATTTCCCTAATGAATATAGATGTAAAAAATTTAAATAAAATATTAGCAAAGAGATTACAGCAAATTATCACAAGCATAATACACAGTGACCAGGTAGGATTTGTACTAGGAATTCAGGGCTGATTCAATATTAGGAAAACTATCAGCATAATTGACCATATCAACAACAAAACTAACAGAAATCATGATTATCTCAATAGGTGCAGAAAAAGTGTTTGACAAAATACAACACCTATTCCTATTTAAAACACTAGAGAGAATAGGGATAGAGTCTTTCTTAAAATGATAGATAATGTCTATCAAAAAACCATCAGCAAGCATTATATGTAATGGGGATAAGCTAGAAGCATTTCCAATAAGATTGGGGGTGAAACAAGGATGTCCCTTATCACCACTGTTATTCAATATTGTGATAGAAAAGTTAGCTGTAGTAATTAAAGAAAAAGAAATTGAAGTAATTAGAACAGGCAAAGAAGAAACAAAGCTATCACTCTTTGCATATGATAAGATGGTACATTTAGAGAATACTAGAGAATCAAGTAAAAAATTACTTGAAATATTAAACAAATTTAGCAAAGTTATAGGATATGAAATAAATTCACACAAATCATTGGCATTTGTGTACCTTAGTAACAAAGCCCAGCAGCAATAGATAGAAAGATAAATTGCACTTAAAATTATCATAGACATTATAAAATATTTGGGAGTCTATCTGCCAAAACAAAACAAAGAACTATATGAACACAATTACAAATCACTTTCACACAAATACAGTCATATCTAAATAATAGGAAAAATATCAGTTGCTTATGGGTAGCCTTAGCTAATATGATAAAAATGACAATTCTACCTAAATTAATTTACTTATTCAGTGCCATACCAATCAAACTACCACAAAATTATTTTATAGAGCTAGAAAAAACAATAACAAGATTCATTTGGATGAACAAAAGATCTAGAATATCCAGGAAACTAATGAAAAGAAATGCAAGGGAAGGCGGCCTAGCTGTGCCAGATCTTAAATTGTATTATAAAGCATTAATCATCAAAACTACTTGATACTGGCTGAGAAATAGAGTGGTGGATCAGTGGAATAGGTTAGGTATGCAAGACACAACAGTCAATAACTATACTAATCTACTGATTGATAAACACAAAAACTCCAGCTACTGGGATAAGAACTCACTATTTAACAAAAAGTGCTGGGAAGACTGGAAAAGCATATGGCAGAAACTGGCTGTAGACCAACATCTTATACCCTATACCACGATAAAGTTAAAATGGGTATAGGATTTAGATATAAAGACTAGTACTATAAGCAAACTAGGACGGCAAGCAATAGTTTACTTTTTAGATCTATGAAGAAGGAAGAATTTATGACCAAACAAGATATTGAGAACATTATGAAATGAAAATGGATAATTTTGATCCTATTAAATTGAAAAGTTTTTGCACAAAGCCAATGCATCCAAGATTAGCAGAGAAATAGAAAAGTGGGAAAGAATTTTTATAACCAATGTCTTTGATAAAGGCCTCATTTCTAAAATATATAGAGAACTGGGTCAAATTTATAAGGATACAAGATATTCCCTAATTGATAAATGGTCAAAAGATATGAACAGGCAGTTTTCAGAGGAAGAAACTAAAACTATCCATAGTCATACAAAAAACTGTTCTAAATCACTATTGATTAGATAAATGCAAATCAAAACAACTCTAAGGTACCACATAATATCTATCAGATTGGTTAACATGACAAAACAGGACAATGACAAATGTTGGAGAAGATGTGGAAAAATTGGAACCCTAATGCATTGTTGGTGTGGTTGTGAACTGATCCAACCATTCTGGTGAGCAATTTGGAACTATGCCCAAAGTGCTATAAAATTGTGCATACCTTTTGACCCTGCAATAGCACTTCTAGGTCTGTATCCCAAAGAGATCCTAAAAATGGGAAAAGGAGCTACATGTATAAAATATAGCAGCTCTGTCTTTTGTGGCAAAGAATTGGAAATTGAGAGGATGCCCATCAATTGGAGAATGGCTGAACAAGTTGTGGTAAATGAATGTAGTGGAATACTATTGTGCTATAAGAAACGATGAGCAGGCAGACTTCAGAAAAACCTGGAAAGACATATATGAACTGATGCTGAGTGAAATGAGCAGAACAAGGAGAACATTGTACAGAATAACAGTCACACTGTGCAATGACTGACTTTGATAGACTTGACTCTTCACAGCAATGCAAAGATCTAAGACAACTACAAAAGACTCATGATGGAAAATGTTATCTACATTCAGAGAAAGAGCTATGGAGTCTAAATGCAGATGGAAGCATACTATTTGCTCTCCTTTTCCTTTGTTGTTTTGTTTTATTGCTTCATTCTAGTGGTTCCTTGTGAGGGACTGTTTGATGCCAGCTACTGCCAGGTGAAAGTTGTGCCAACATGGGACGGAACTGGGTACCAGAAAGTAACTGGAGCTCTTGCTCCCGAGGCAGAGGTGGTGCTGGGCGGAGTTGTGGCGCACTGGGATGGGATCTGGGTTCAGAGAGGTAACCGGAGCTCACGCTCCTGAGACTGGAACGGTGCTGGTTGGAGCTGTGACAGGCTGGGGAGGAAGCAAGGTACAGGGAAGTGGCCGGAGAGCGCGTTCCCTAGGCAAGGACTGTGCCGCTTGGAGGGGGACGGCAGGGAACGAGCTCTCTCTGTCTAGCCTCCTTCTTTAGGTACTACGCCGACCCCAGACACCTCCCCCCGGTATCTGGACCCGACTTCCTGCGTCACGTGTACTCTCCGTTGTCTATGCACTAATCCCTCACGCCTCCTTCCAAATCTCTGGGACCCACTTCCTGTGCCACATATGCTCCCTTTGTCTGGACACTAGCTGGACATCCCTTTTTTGATATTTGATCCTTGATGAGTCACTATGGGCGGGCTGAGGAGGAGGGACGAAGTAGGTACTAAAAAGAGCTGCAGGGGGGGGGGCGGAGTCCGCTTTTGTTCCTGCTCCTGCGTGTGCCTTCCTGCCTGGCCTTGCTGTGATGATTATTGAATAAAGTTCAGGTTTTTGCACCCCTGGATCAGCTCGTTTCTGGTTTTACCCGGGTGGCCTCCGATGATACGGTGAATATGACCCTGATTGGCTGAATTGGTTGAAAGAGTGTGCGCGGTTTGGACCGGCACAGTTCCTCCAATTAGTTCTAATTGTTCTTTACATCTTTACTAATTGGAAAATATGCTTAATATAAATTTATAAGTAGAGCCTATATCAGATTGCATGCCATCTTAGGAGGAGGGGAAGAGGAGAGAGACATGAAAAAAATTTAAAACTCAAAATCTTATGAAAGTGAATGTTGAAAACAAAAAACAAACTAATTTTTTAAAAAAATGATTAAGGGGATGGTTTTGGAGGAGACTGGGAAGATGTATATTCAACAAAGAAGAATGAAGTGAGTAAAGGAAATCAGGAAATCAATGTGTCCAATGATACAATGACAAAAATACTATAAAGAGAAAGAACTTTCAAAGACTTAGGAACTCTAATCAGCACAATGACCAACCATAATTCCAGAGGATTCATGATGAAATATACTACCTACCTCAGGATAAAGAGCTGAAGTAATCAGAGTGCTGATTTAGTCTTTTTGTTTGTTTGTTTGTTTGTTTGTTTGTATGTATGTTCGTTTGTTTGGACAGGGACAATGAAGGAATTGATTTTGTTTGACTATATATGTTTGTAATTGGGGTTTTGTTTTTCTTTCTCAATTGTGAAGGGGGAGGTAAAAGACAGAAAAGGTGATTTTTCTTATTTAAAAAAATAAATTAAAAAATAAAGTATCCTTAAAGTTTGGTAATTTTTTTTATCCATACCCACATTTATCATGTCTTTTTTAGACTTTATTTTAACCTTTTGAGAGTATTTTTTGCAGAAGGAAAAATAACATGAAGGAGAAAATTCTTTTGTTCATAATTGCTACAATTTGCCAAGCTACATTCAAAGAGATTCCTTTTGTTCACACCCAATTTGCAAGCTTATTTCAGAAGTCGGCATGAAGTTGGAGTATTAAAGTGAATCAGTGTAATAATTGGTTGTTCAATCAGTTTCATCCTGAAATGAAGATGCCCTAATGCAAAATGGTATTCTTTCTCTTTTTTTTTCTGTTTGTTTTCCTTATGTGCCCAAATGAACAGAAACTGAATCACAGCTCTTCCAGAGTTTCCATTTAATTACTATTTGGAACTGTATTTTGAACTCCCTTCCCCCAAAGCCCCAATCATTTATTTTAATCACTAAATAAGCATTTATTAATTGCCTATGAGCCAGGCACTGTGCTAAGTGCTGGAGGAAGTGTGCTAAATGCTTTTAAGAAATCTTTTCTTTATATGTCTCTAATATTCTAGAGTACTATTTTCCACCCCAGCCATCCGTAAGTTCATTGTACAGAAGAGAAGATATTTCCCTTCTACCTCATACATTTCTTTTCCTTCAGATCCCCTTAGAAGTATTTATGGAAGTATAGAAAAAGCAATAGATCATGAACCAGAGCATGTAAGTTTGAATCCTAGCTCTTCCAATTACTTTCTATGTGACCTTGGGCAAGTCACTTAACCTTATTGTACCTGATATTACTCATCTTTAAAAGGAGGAAATTGGGCTAGATGGTCTCTGATATTCCTTCCCATTATATTAGCCACAACCCTTCAACCACCACTCTCACATATCCTTTGCATTTTCAAATATAATTTTCTCAGAGAAGTAATTCTCCTACCCCTTCCTCTAGTGTACTTTTCCTCTCCAACCTCCATGCATAATTTTAAGCCAACATTCAGATGTCATTGATTGCTGATCAATATCATGAAAGTTTTATTTGAAACTAAACTGTTTTAAGAGGATGGTCTGTTGTAATCTGCAATTATATAATGTGCTAAGTGCGTAGAACTTTCCAAGGTAGTGGAGGGTTGCCCTCCCCCCATTTCACTAGATGACATCCAATGATAATGGCCTTAACATGATGGGAAATTAATTGAGAAAGCATTTCTGTACTGCCATAATTTTATCATCCATTCTATTGCTGCTATTAGCAGGAATCCATAACCCCATGGGTGTTTCAAGTGAATCTCTTTTAGCAGAGCTTACAGTCTGGAGGTCATACAGCTAGTTCTTTCCATCAGCTGAGTGTCAAATCATTGTCAAAAAGAAATTACCTTGTATTCATTTTTTTAGCTTCTAGCTCTGTGCTGTAGTGTATAAGATGATTTGTAGATAGCCTTTGGGGGAAATGAGTGCTGTGGCCAGGGAAGCCTCTTTGCACACTGGTACTTAGGAGAATCATTACAAGTTAACTTAGATGTGCAAGGTGATGCCTGCAATTGAAAGTCCATTATCAATCAGAACTAGAAAATCTTTTCCTCTCCTTCCTGCTGTACATATTTTTGTTTACTGGATTATATCACAAAGATGACCAGTATTCCTTTGCCAACACTGATGACTGATAAGGGACAGTGCAGGTTTAACATTTGCCATTTTATAATATATATTGTTCCAATAGTAGTAATAGCTGAAGGCTAAAAATGGCAACTATATTTTCAGTAGCTTATTCATCTCCACCTACATGCACATTTATATAAACCTAATGCTTTGAATATTCACATGTTTGCATCTGCATGTGCATGTGTCTGTATAGGTGTAGGTCTATAATCATTAAACCATAGATTTGCAGGTAGAAGGAATCCTCTCATTTTAAGATGAATACATGGAAAAGTAAAGTGCTTTACCCTAGAACACATAGGAACTAAATTTCAGAGCCTGGCTTTGAATCTAGATCTTCTGACTAAAAGTTCAGAACTGTTTCCAGTGGTAAATTGTACTATATATCAATGTGAAATTTTTTATTTGAATAATATTTATAAATGTATATTTATTTATACATATATTTTTTCAGATCTAGGCCTGAAATTTCATAGGCTTAGGGAATGTCAAATTAAGAAAAATACCCCCAAGTGGAGCTGAGATGGCAGAGAGAAGTCAGGAAGTTGTCTGAGCTGTCCTGTTTCCCTCAGAAACAACGTGAAATCAAGCCTTTAAATAGTTTTGGAGAGACAGAACCCACAAAAAAAGATAACTTCCAGCTTAAGATAACTTAGAAGGCTTCAGGAAAAATCTATCTCACTTGGGTAAAAGTGGAGTGCAAACCAGTGCAGACAATGTCCAGGCAAGCCAGTGGGATTCTCTTAGCCACAGTGTAGATCAGCAACCAAGGCTTCTCAGTCCTGAGTGAGCAGGAGAGTGGTACAGCAGGTTAGCTGTAAGGCTTCCAGCCTCAGGTAAGAAGGCAAACTGCCCCCAAATTCTAGCACAACAGGTTCAACTAGGTCAGGTCATCCCAGTGCAGGGGACAAAACACTAGAACCAGAGGCCCTGGCAAAGAAAGTCAGTGACCAGGCCCTGGGAACCCAGCACAAGAAATGTGAGACAGTACCCTCTGTGCCCCAGATGCAGAGTTCAACTTTAAAAGTCACAAAATAAGCCAACAGACAGAAAAGAGTCCTGACCATAGAATGTTACTATTGTGACAGGAAAGATCAAAATACAAATTCAGAAAAGGAAAACAATGTCAAAATGCCTACATGAGAAGCCTCAAACGGGAATATGAATTGGTCTTAAGCTCAAAAAGCCTTCTTGGAAGAGCTTAAAAAGGATTTTAAAAATCAAATAAGAGAGGTAGAAGAAAAAATTGGGAAAAGAAATGAGAGGTATGTAACAGTTTAAAAAAAGGACAAAAATTGACTGAAGAAAACATTTCCTTAAAAAATACAATTGGTCAAATTGGGAAAATGCACTGAAGAAAACAACTCTGTAAAAATAGAATTGGCCAAATGAAAAAGGAGACGCAAAAACTAACTGAAGAAAACAATTCCTTAAAAATTTGAATTAGGCAAGTAGAAGATAATGACTCTATGAAACACCAAGAAACAGTTAAACAAAGTCAAAGGAATGAAAAAAATAGAAGAAAATGTAAGATACCTCACTGGAAAAAAACAACTGAGGGCTTTGGGGGGAGGAGCCAAGATGGCAGAGGGAAAGCAGTGACTGGTTTGAGCTCTCCCTGCAAACCCCTACAATTACCTATGAAAAATGACTCTAAACAAATTCTAAAGCAGCAGAACCCACAAAAAGACACAGTGAAACAAACTTCCAGCCAAACACAACCTGCACGACTGATCAGAAAGGTATATTGTGCCAGGCAGGGAGAGGTGCGCAGTTTGGTGTAGGGGCACAGGCTGCAGCAAACCTGGAGCAGATCTCAGAGGACTTAATCGCAGGCAGCTGTGGCAGTTTCCAGACTTCTCAACCCAGGAACACCAAAGACAACTTAGAAGGTCAGTGGGAAAAGTCTGTGACTGCGGTGAGAGAGGAGCTAGGTCTCAGCTGCAAGTCTCGAGCGTGGCCCAGGACGGCGGCTGTTTCACGAGCTTCCAGCCTGTACACTGAGGGGGAATCAAGTAGCTAATCAGAGGGGGATTGCAGGGATCTCTTTGCCAGTGCTGAAGCAGTAATGTCTTGCTTTACCTGTGCTTGGATCTGGGTCACAGTTCTGAGGGGAGGTCCTGGGGGAAGGAGGAATGCTGGTGTGGTGGAGCTTGTTGTGGTGGTGGAGAGAAAACACCTTGCCCCTTATCATAGCACCTTGGAAGAACTGAAAATTTTCAGGTCCCTAGAAGTATCTCTGAAAACAGCTGTATAAAACCCCACAGCTTGAGACAGTACATTCTCCACATTGGAAACAGACTTTTACCTTAACAAAGAGTTTAAAACTCAAGTAATTGGCCGGGATCAAGCAGCCCAAAAACAGTCAGACTATATTATCTTACTTTGGTGACAAAGAGGATCAAAACACACAACCAGAAAAAGACAATGAAGCCAAAGCTCCTACATCCAAAGTCTCCAAGAAGAATATGAATCAGTCCCAGGCCTTGTAAGAGCTCAAAGGGGATTTTGAGAAGCAAGTAAGAGAAGTAGAAGAAAAACTGAGAGTTTTGCAAGAAAATCATGAAAAACAAGTCAAAAGCTTGCTAAAGGAGACCCAAAAAAATACTGAAGAAAATAACACCTTCAAAAATAGCCTAACCCAAATGGCAAAAGAGGTCCAAAAAACCAATGAAGAGAAGAATGCCGTAAAGAGCAAAATTGGCCAAATGGAAAAGGAAGTCCAAAAGATTACTGAAGAAAATACTTCCTTAAAAATTAGAATAGAGCAATTGGAAGCTAGTGACTTTATGAGAAATCAAGACACTGTAAAACAAATACAAAAGAATGAAAAATTAGAAAACAATGTGAAATATCTCATTGGAAAAATGACTGACCTGGAAAATAGATCCAGGAGAGAGAATTTAAAAATTATTGGACTATCTGAAAGCCATGATCAAAAAAAGAGCCTAGACATCATCTTTCAAGAAATTATCCAGGAAAACTGTCCTGATATTTTAGAACCAGAGGGCAAAATAGAAATTTAAAGAATCCACTGATCACTGCCTGAAAGAGATCCCCGAAGGAAAACTCCTAGGAATATTGTAGCCAAATTCCAGAGTTCCCAGGTCAAGGAGAAAATATTACAAGCAGCTAGAAAGAAACAATTCAAGTATTTTTGGAAACACAATCAGGATAACACAAGATTTAGCTGCTTCTACATTAAGGGACTGCAGGGCATGGAATATAATATTCCGGAGAGCAAAGGAGATAGGATTACAACCCAGAATCACCTACCCAGCAAAACTGAGTATAATCCTGCAGGGGAGAAAATGGTCATTCAGTGAAATAGAGGACTTTCAGGCATTCTTGATGAAAAAGACCACAGCTGAATAGAAAATTTGATTTTCCAATACAAAACTCAAGTGGAACATGAAGAGGTAAACAGGAAAGAGAAAATCATAAGAGAGTGATTATGGTTGAAGTGTTTACATTCCTGCATGGAATGGTGATATTTGTAACTCTTGAGACTTTTGTCAGTATTAGGGTAGTTGGAGGGGAAAAATTATATGTATGTATATATAGATATAGATAGATAGATTAGAGGGCACAGGGTGAGTTGAAGATGAAGTGGTCATATCTGAAGAATAAAATTAAGGGGTGAGAGAGGATTATAATAGGAGAAGGAGAAAGGGAGAGGTAGAATGGGGTAAATTATCTCACAAAAATAACAGAAAAGAAAAGGCTCTTACACTGGAGCAGAAATGAGGGAAGGTGAGAGGGAATGAGTGAATCTTACTCTCACAGAATTTGACTTAAGGAGGGAATAACATACACACTCAATTGTGTATGGAAATCTGTCTTACCCTATAAGAAAAAGTGGGAGAGGGGAGGGGACAAGAGAGTAGGGAGGTGATAGAGAGGAGGGCAGATTGGGAAAGGGGGTAATCAGAAGCAAGTACTTCTGAGGAGGGACAGTGTCAAAAGAAAGAATAGAACAAATGGGTGGGTGGGATAGGATTAAGGGAAATAGAGTTAGTTTTTCTCAGTATGTCTACTATAGAAGTGTGTTGCATAACTGCACATATATAACCTATATTTAGTTGCTTGCCTTATCAATGAAGGTGGGTGGGGAGGAAGGAAGGGAGAAAATCTTGAACCCAAAGTTTTAAAAACACATGTTTAAAAAAAATGTTTTCACATGCAACTGGGAAATAAGAAATATAGGAAATAGGGTACAGAAATCCATCCTGCCCTACAGGAAAATTGAAGGGGAAGGGGATAAGAGAAGGGGTGGGAGAGAGAAGGGAAGGCAGACTAGGGGAAGGGGCATTCAGAATGAATGTCATCTTTGGGTGGGGGGAGGGGCAAGATGGGGTGAAAATTTAGAACTCAAAATCTTGTGGAAGTAAATGTTGAAAACAAAAAATAAATTTTATCCTCACCAAAAAAATCAAATAGAAAAAAGAAAGAAAAAACCAACTGATCTGGAAAATAGAACCAGGAGAGATAATTTAAGAATTGTTGGACTACCTGAAAGCCATAATCAAAAAAGAGAGTCTGGACAGCATTTTTCAAGTATTATCAAGGAAAAATGTCCTTATATCCCAAGACCAGGAGATAAAATAGTAATTAACAGAATCCACTGATCATTTCCTGAAAGAGGTCCTAAAATGAAAATTCCAAGGAAAATTTATTTTTAAAATAGCTGTAGACAATATAAAACATGTGGGAGTCTATCTGCCAAGACAAACCTAGGAACTATATGAGCACAAGTACAAAACACTTTTCATACAAATAAAGTCAAATTTAAACAATTGGAAAAAATCAGTTGCTCATGGGTAAGCCAAGCTAATATAATAAAAATAGCAATTCTACCAAAATTAATTTACTTATTCAGTGCCATACCAATCAAACTACCAAAAAATAATTTTATAAAGCTAGAAAAAGTAATAACAAAATTCATCTGGAAGAACAAAAGGTCGAGAATATCAAGGGAATTAATGAAAAGAAATGCAAGAGAAGGTGGCTTAGCCATACCAGATTTTAAATTGTAATACAAAGCACCAATCATCAAAACCATTTGGTACTGGCTAAGAAATAGTAAGAAAGAGTGGTAGATCAGTAGAATAGGTTAGGTACACAAGACCCAGTAATAAATGACTATAGCAATCTACTGTTTGATAAACCCAAAGACAGCTTCTGGGATAAGAACTCACTATTTGCCAAAAACTGCTGGGAAAAGTGGAAAATAGTATGGCAGAACCCAGGCATAGAACAGCATTTCAAATGATATACTTGATTTAGACATAAAGGGTAATACCAAAAACAAATTAGGAGAGCAAGGAATAGCTTAACTGTCAGATCCATGGAGAACAGAAAAATTTATGACCAAACAAGAGATCCATAACATTATGAAATGCAAAGTGAATAATTTTGATTACATTAAATTATAAAGTTTTTGCACAAACAAAACAAAGCAAGTAAGATTAGAAGGAAAGCGAAAGTTGGGAAACAATTTTAATAATGTTTCTGATAAAGGCCTCATTTCTCAAATATATAAAGAACTTCATCAAATTTGTGAGAATACAAGTCATTACTCAGTTCATAAATGGTCAAAGGATATGAACAGGCAATTTTCAGATAAAGAAATTAAAGCTATCTATAGTCACATGAAAAATGCTCTAAATCTCAATTGACTAGAGAAATGTACCTATAAGTTTGACTAATATAACAGACAAGTAAAGTGATAAACGTTGGAGAAGATGGGGAAAATTGAAACACTGATGCATTGTTGGTGGAGTTGTGAACTAATTCCACCCTTCTCGTGAACAATTTGGAAATATGCCCTAAGGTCTATAAAACTGTGTATACCCTTTGATTCAGCAACACCACTACTAGGTCTGTATCTCAAAGAGATTATGAAAAAGGGAAAAAGACCTACACGTACAAAAATAGTTATAGTGGCTCTTTTTGTGGTGCCAAACAATTGGAAATTGAGGGGATGCTCATCAGTTTGGGAAAGACTGAAACAAGTTATGGTATATCAATGTAATGGAATATTACTGTTCTATTAGAAATGATGAGCAGGAGGATTTCAGAATTTTCTTTTAAAAAACTTACATGAACTGATGCTGAGTAAAGTGAACAAAACCAGGAGAACATTGTACACAGTAACAACAGTATTATGTGATGATCAACTATGACAGATTTAGTTCTTATCAGCAATACAATGATCCAAGATAAGTCCAAAAGACTAATGATAGAAAATGTTATGCACATCCAGAGGGAAAAAATTATGGAATCTGAATGCAGATTGAAGCATAACATTTTTTCTTTTTTATTTTTTTTTCTTTCTTGTGGGTTTTCCTTTTTGTTCTGATTCTTCTTTCACAATATGACTAATGTGAAACTATGTTTAACATGATTTTCATGCATAACATATATCAGATTGGTTGCTCTCTTGGGGAAGGTGAGGGAAGGAAGGGAGGGAGAAAAAGTGTAACTCAGAATTTTACAAAAATGAATGTTGAAATCTATCTTTACATGTAATTGGAAAAAAAGTAAAACACTGTTAAGTGTGGGGGGGGGAGCAAACTCCCTTTATCAATGTAGAGCAGCAATGACCTCACAATTTATGGTCTTAGGGAGTTGAATGGCACACTAATCAGTTAAGGGTTCAGGGTCATGTTGCCAATACATGCCAGAGGCAAAACTTGAACACAGTTGTTGATGACTCTAAGGCCAGCTCTCTACCCACTATGGCATTCTGCCTTTAGATAGATAGATACATAGGTAAGTAAACAGACAGCTGTTCATATTTATGTATATGTATA
The DNA here is from genome assembly GCF_900497805.2 of Vombatus ursinus. NCBI lineage: Eukaryota > Metazoa > Chordata > Mammalia > Diprotodontia > Vombatidae > Vombatus > Vombatus ursinus. The sequence continues at coordinate 19,600,139 of NW_020954557.1, forward strand.
TATATATATATATATATATATATATATATATACATTTACACACACATACACATAAACCACACATAGATAACATACATATATGTATATATACATATATACATACATGTTCATATGTATATATGAATATATACATACCTATGTATATTAATATATATGACTTTGAAAACTGTAAAACTTTGTAGAAATGCCAGTTATGTATGTAAGTGTGTATATTATACATAAACGAGTATACATAAATAATCAGTGTTATAGGTATCAGGGTAAAGACAGTGTAGCCCTATTTTCAAAAGTGCAAAAAGTATCATTTCTGTTCTAATTGAAAATGATTTCCCACATTTGGAAGCAAGACTGTCCCTAAATAATCCTTTTGTTCCTTATTTTAAAATTAGCACAATGGGGCATGATATTTACAAAGAGAAGGAAGAATATAGTGCCTACTTCAGCAGAAATATTCATACATACAAGTATGCACACATGAATATTTTTGTAAAAATATGTCTGGTTTTATGTTTTTTTTTTTTTTGGAAAGCATATACTATATCTGAGTTTGTTTTACTGTAGCATCCAGTGTTTGGGCTCATAACAATCTTCACTGAGAGAGTATAGAAAGAACCTCATCATTATGTTCCCTTTTCTGGCACTCAAATACATTGGACCAATTACTGTAATAAGATATTTTATAATGCTCTATAAGAGGACTTTATGAGTGTCCTAAATCAATGGTATTTAGAAAAATGAGGTGCTGCTCTGACATACTCAGGCATACTGGTCAATAGTTTTACTTTCTAAAATCTTCCATACATCTCTTAATGGCTTTAACATGTTCAGCACTAAGTGATGGAGCCTAAGACCACAGCATTCTTCATCAAAGTGAAAGCTCTGAATCAATAGGACCAAAGACCTATTCTCAATGTGACTTTAACCTTTTTTCCTTATTAAGGTAGGAATAGGAACTGATTTAGACAATGTGAGATTTGATATTGAGAAGTATCATGGCAAAGCATTAAGATTTCAGAACACAAGTTTAGGGATTGCCTAGTTTCACATCCCATGTTGTGTGACTATTTTATTGTTGTTCAGTCTTTTTTGTTGTGTCTGACTCTTTATGACTCCAACTGGGGTTTTCTTGGCAAAGATACTGGAGTATGCCATTTCCTTCTCCAGCTCATTTTACAGATAAGGAAACTGGGGCAAACAGGGTTAAATGACTTGCTCAAGGTCATATAGTTAGTGAGTGTCTGAGGCCAGATTTGAACTTGGGTTTTCCTGACTCTAAGCTTAGTGCCCTATCAACTGCACTGCTGCACTTATGTGACTATATTTAACTTTTCTTAGCTTTACTTTCTTCAAATGTAAAATAAAGACAATGATGCTTGCATGACAAATCCTAGAACAGTAAAGCCAGAGGAAAGACAGGGTGGAGCACTCTTTTAGCCTGGGAGACTTGGAGGATCTGTAAGAAAGGTCCAACTCACTTAGGTAAAAGGGGAGCGCATTCCAGGAGAGGAAGCATCTCAGCAAGCCAGCAGCAAACTCCACTTCAGTGAACCAGTGGGAGATCATGAGCCCCAGTGTGATGAAGCAGGCAAATGCCAACACCAGGACCTCCAAGATGCCTTAGCATAGCCAGGGAACTGGCAGACTCCAGGTCTGAGAACCACGTAATGCTTCAGGGGAGCCTCAGGGAAATGCAGAAAAACCCCACCTGGCCTCAGCACATGCCAGACACCACCACTAGGACCCCAGCTCAGCACCAGGCAGCCACTAGAAGCACCAGCTGCCCCCACCCTGCCCCATCAACACAGCACCAGACATGAGGGTCCCCCATGGGCAACATCAGTGAAGCACCCAGTAAACAGCCAGTGCCTGTAGCCACTGGCACATGAAGCCTGAGACAGAGCCCCATCCATTCTGGAAGCAGAGCTCAAATTGAAAAGAAGGAAAAAAGGCCAAAAAAAAAAAAAAGAAATGAATAAACAACAACAACAAAAAGAATCTCACCGTGGAAAACTATTACAGTAACAGGGAAGACCAAGACATAAACACAAAGAAGAGGACAACAATATCAAAAATATGGGCAAAACTCCAAAAGAAAAACAGGAAGTAGTCTCAAGCCCAGGAAAAACTCATGGAAGAATTAAAAAAAGGAGCTTAAAAAGCATATAAGAAGGGGCAGCTAGGTGGCGCAGTGTATAGAGCACCAGTCATGGATTCAGGAGCACCTGAGTTCAAATCCAGCCTCAGACACATAACCCTTACTAGCTGTTCAACCCTGGGCAAGTCACTCAACCCCATTGCCTAACCAAAAAAAAAAAAAAAAAAGCATATAAGAGAGGTAGAAGAAAAATTAGGAAAAGAAATGAGAGTGATAGAAGAGAATTATGGGGGGAAAATCAATAGCTTGGATAACTACTTAAAAAGTAGAATTGGCCAAAGGAAAAGAAAGTACAACAGTTAATTGAGGAAAACAATGCCTTAAAAGTAAGAACTGGTCAAGTGGAAAACATCAGAATAGCCAAGAGTATGATTCTTCCAATTCACAAATGACTTATCTAACATTGATAGGACTCCCTAAAGCTTGGTTCCAACTTCAGCTCTGAATATTCTTGGGTGAGGGAGCAAGGGCCAGGGCTCAACAGCTGGGGAATGTTAGTGACTTGAACTATGGAGACAGAGAATAGACTCTTAAGAATGGAGAGAAGGAGCCTCCCTTTGCCCAGAGTTACTACACCTATCCACTAGTGACTAACAAGAAAGTTACCCATTTTGCTTGGAAATTGAAGCCTGGTGTAATCAAGAAACAGAAACCTGATATCTCCTGGTATCTCAGGAGAGTTCCTCTTTAGCCTAACACCATATTCCCTTCACTCCAATCAATTTCTCAGTCTCTTCACAGGTTCTTGCCTCTTTGGCTCAGGTCAAACAAGGACTTACATATTCCTAATTATAACTCAGACAAATAATAAGGTAAAAATGGTCACAGAAAGATAAAGCTCCAAAACAAAGAGTTTCCCAAGGTCTACCTATGAAAGAGAATATTGTAAAGGTAAACATTTGTACCTACAGAATTGTTTCTGTACTTCCTCTACACATGACTCAGAGATTCCACAAATGACTTGAGCAACATTTTATTCCTTCTAGGAAAGAGCATTCACTGCTCTTAATAGCTGTCATTCTGAGGCTACACAGTCTTTAGGACACTAACAATAGTTGGATAAAATGAATCCTAAAGAACTATATTACTTATCTTAATTAAATTTATTTTAATGATTTAAATAAGAAAATCAAACATTTGATTTTGTGATTATTGGAAATTTATAAATTCTTGAAATTACAACTTTAGTTGTATAGAAGTTGTTAAGTTTTCTATTACTTTTAAGGACAAATTTGTACTTTACATATTATTCAAAGTTGCATGATAGAGTTATTCCCTAATAAATGTAAAAGAAGCTTTTATCAATTGATAGGGGATCATAGAAAAGATACAATTAAATTATGTTTACAATAGTTTAGGTAATATGTTCTCAGATTAACTTTTACTTATTTCCTGGCAGAAAATCTCCAAAATTACCCCTCTAATCACACAGGTAGAAAGTATAGAACTATTCCCTCTTCCCTACTGACACAGTACATGTTACATTTAGATTAAAATAAATATTCTTTTTAATTTATGATGATTTAAATAACTTGCTAAATCCTAAATCAGCTGCTGAACATCATCATGAAATTTTGATTTTCAAAGAGGATGAAATAAAGTTTAAATTATTTCTTAATTCCTGCTTTCTTGGGGAGTTGATTTTGGGTAGCTGATTTTTTTTATGGTCCATATGTCTGTATGTATTTGTTTAAGGGGAGTGTATGTGTGGGTATGTATGCTTAATCATTCTACCCTGTTACTTTATAGAGTGATTTTTTTCAGATTATGTCTTACCTTAATTGAATCCTATTAATGCTATGTTAATCTTAATTGCATAAAATATTTTAACTTAAAACTTTTGCAGAACCAATCATTAATTTCAGTGAGACACTGATCTATGGAAAGAAAACCAGCATGCACTTTTTGCCCTGCTTTTGTTTTTAAGCCATGCTTTCTAGGCATATTTGGTTAGGTCATGGTACATTCTTTATTAAAATTATATAATGAGACTTTGCTTGACATGTGTTATTCATTTAAAACACTAGAAATGAAGCTTACTTGAAGACTGAATGCTATACAATGAGGTGTGTTTTGCATGTCTTCATGTGCAATTAAAAGAACACTAGATTAGCTAGAATAGTGATGTGTGACAAGTACTCTTTCCTCTATGGACCCATTTCCTCACTTGTAAAATGAGAGGCTGTGGAGTATCTGATATTCTTGACTTCTTTAGACTGTGAGTTTTTGATCAAGGGTCCTCAGATAGATTTCAGTAAGTCTGTTAACTTGGATGGGGGAAACAAGCATCTTTAATATTCACTAAATACTGAAATTTATAATTTCTTTTCATTCTGTGATTCAAAACAAGAAACTGAGAAAGGTTCCATGGATTTCACTAGTTTGCCAAAGGGGTTTACGACATAAAAATGTTAGTAATCCCTGATTTAGATAATCTTTAAAGATTAGTCTCAGTTCTAACAATATATCACCCTATGATTCAAATATAGTTTATAGTGGATGTATGCATACATCTGCATATTCATTTAACTATATAGTTATACTTATATACAATTTGCAATGTAAATATATGCATCAGCATATATGTACACAGATATAGACATGAATATACATATTTGTGATTGGTGTGCATGTTCATACACATATACAGGTATATATACATATACAAAATTTGAACAAAATTTTGCTCTGATGTGAAATTGCAGAGTAGAAACTGCCATGGATCATAGATGACCATGCAAATGTAAGGTCTGACAGGACATAAGTGGCTAGAATAGATTTTTGTTTTGTTTTGTTTTGTTTTTTATTTAGGCAATTGGGGTTAAGTGACTTGCCCAGGGTCACACAGCTAGTAAGTGTCAAGTGTTGGGTCTGAGGTCGGCTTTTGAACTCAGATCCTCCTGACTTCAGGGCCAGTGCTCTATCCACTGCGCCACCTAGCTGCCCCTAGAATAGATTTTAACAGAAAGAATCCTGTTGATGGACTCTATGTCTGCTCTCTAAAGCCTAATCTTGTTAAGTTTGGAAAGCATCATTACTAGGTCATGCACAAGATGATAAATTTTTCAGCTGCAGAATTTCATGGGGAAATACCATTAGGGGTAGAAGGGCTATGACTTGAATCTACGGAAGCAACACAAAAGGAAAACTTTTAATATCCCAGAAATACTGAAGTCATCTAAATACAACACATATAAATTATAAGAAAACAGGGTTAACTAAACAATTGCTAATTTCTGAAAGGCAATTAACACAAACTAAAAATCATATTTTGGACATAATTGTTAGTTAACTTTCCCTCACCTCTTCTAAGTAGATTGGATTGAACTTAGGCTAGAAAACAAAATTATATGGAGAATTTAGGGAGTTAATTTTCATGGTGTGTGTATGTGTGTGTCTGTGTGTGTGTGTCTGTGTGTGTGTCTGTATGTGTATGTGTGTAGTGTATATGTTTGTATGCATGTTTAATCCTTCTACCCTGTTACTTCATAATGTGATTTTTTTCAAGGTATGTCTTATCCTAATTGAATACTATTAATGCTGTGTTAACCTTAATTGCATAAAATATTTTAATTTAAAACTTTCACAGAGCCAATCAATAATTTCAATGAGACACTGACCTAAGGAAAGAAATGCAGCATGTACACATTGCCCTGCTTCTGTTTTAAAGCCATATTTCCAGTAAAGAAGTTTTCTTTAGAGATTAGATGAATACTTGTACTTTGAATCAAGAATTATTTATAAAGGGCCTTGTTTCCTAATATTCTCATCATATTTATTAGATTTTTCATTTCTTCCTTTTTAACTGTGTTTTGCTCTGTCAACTGTTTGTTAGCAAATTTCCCTAGAGAGAAAATTGAGCTTCCTATCAATGCTCATAGATCACAGTGTGAATACAACTTGCCACACTCCACTTGGCAGGTGGGGAATATCCGTGAATAACACTGGAATATAACTGGCTTCAACTCCTGGTGTTGTCACCAAAAATTGCTTCATTGCTATAGAGCCTGACCTAAGCAACAAGGACATATTTTAAATTCAGACTGGCTTAAATAGCTGCATTAAAGGTTTTTGATTGAACTCAAGCATTATTACTCAGGTTAAACTGCTTGTTTTTCACAATATCCTATATGTGTTGGTGGGATGAGTAGATGAGGGCCGTTTCCTGAATTATAAAATGCTGACAGTTCTGTTGAGGACATCTGGCCTTCATATCTTATCCACTGAGACCTCTGCCTTCTCCTAACACCATCACTTAAGATGACTGCATTGATTATTCAAAGATAAATTAGCCTTTTATTCCAGTTAATCATACCACTAGTTACTGCTTTTATTGTTCTTGTACTAAACACAGGCCTGAATATGGTCAGTGGTCACATTTCCTAGCCAGTAGTGCAGGAACCAAGAGAGCTGCTTCTATCCTGATGAGCTGGGACTGCATGGAAGGGGTGGGGAAAGGAGGGAGAGAGATCCAGGAAGCAGCACTGGTAATTTTTCAGCTCATTAGGTGCATATCCATCCTAATGGGGCATCAAAGTTTAAAACTATAATGCATTCCTCTCATTTAATACTCCAGAGAACATGCTCTGTAACCACATGAAAGCAGAAAGGATTTCAGCACTTTGAAGATGTACAATCAGGTGTCATCTTTCTCTTTAGGCAGAATGGAAAGAAATCTGATGAGTCTCAGGAATATACCTGTGCTGTTTCCTGGTCACCCTCAATGGGAAATAGTGTGGGAGGGCAGACAACAAATGCATTTCATTGCCTCATACTCCCATTTTCTAGTCGGGATAATTTTCAACATGAGTGTGATCACAATTTCACAAATAAAAAAAAATTATTAGAAGGGAGCATAGTAAAAAGTGTTAAGGATCATAGAGGCAATTAGATATGAAATACTTTTTAAAAACTGCATCCAAATAGATTGGTCAATCATATATTAAACTATATTTTCCTTCCTTATCAGTCTAATGTAACAGACACTAGATGTGCTTACCTTCAAGATTTTCTCTAGCACACTTGTGTTGGATGCTACAGTGAAAATAATCTGCTGCATTAGTTTTGCTCTACAGAGTTTAATGACTGGTATTTAGTCACTTTGAATACCCTTAAAAAGTAGTCTATGACCAATGTCTGCTCAAATTCCTTTTTAATTTTTTTTCTAAGATCATAAGAAAGTAGTCACTGTACTGAGGAACAATGAAGAGAGAAGAGGAGTAACAGATTTTTAAAATAAAATATTTTTTTCAGAAAACAATTTCATAATATTTGAAGCTAGAAAGGGTCATCCAATTGCCTGGAGGTCCTTTTTTCCCTTCTCAACTCACATCACAGCTGACATCATATGCCAATATTTTCCCCTTTGTTTCAGTCTCTGATGAAGTGGTCCTTCTTGCCAAGGGCAATCTGTCTACATGGACATTTCACCCATCCCCTCCAACCTTCTTCAGAAGATTACCCCATATTTACTTCCCCACTCTCTAATTTTCCATCTATCCACATCTATTGGTTCCCTTTCTTCTGCCTACAAACACATCCAAATTTCTCCAATCTTAAAAAAAAATCTTCATTATATACTTTCATTTCCTCCAGTTAAAATCCCATATATTACCTCTCCTTTTCTCCTAAATTGCTCAAAAAGCTGTCTAAATTTGACATCTTCACTTACTTCCTTTTTAACTTTCTAACTGCTTTGTAATCTAGCTTCTAATCTGATCATTCAACTGAAAGTACCCTTTCCAGTCTCTTAATTGCCAAATCCAATGGCCTTTTCTTAATTCACATCATTTTGACCTTTCTGTCACATTTGGCACTTTACCACTTATATCCTCTGTGGGATTTTTGGACACTGTTCTTTCATAGTTTTCTTCCTAACCTCTCTATAGCCACTAGTCACTTGAGTTTGCTTTTGAAAGAAACTGGGGGTTCTGAGATGCAAACACCAGTAGGTATTCCCTAGTTGAGGCCCTCATCACCTCTGACATAGCCTACTACAATCAGCTCCTAAATTTTATCTAATTGCAGTCTGTCCCCTTTACAATACATATTCCACTTCAAAATTAGTATTTTTTAAACACAGATCTGACCATGTCATTCTACTACTAAAAATCTTCAGAAGTCCTTGATGGCCTTAGTAAAATATTTAAAACCTTCAGCACAGCTCATCTGGCTTTTTTTTATAATTTGATTACCACAGATCTCTTGAATTTGTTTCTTTTTTTCCCCTTTATTTCACGTGTTTTCTCTGTCCAAACAAGCTAGACTACTCACTATTTGCTATACAAGGCCTTCCACTTCTCACCACTATTCCTTTGCATGGATTGTGCCTGTGAGTTATCTTGATCTATATCTTGCTACTGGACCCAGATGGCTCTAGAGGAGAAAGTGACACTGGGGACTTTGCACAGCCCTCCCTCACTTAAATCCAATTCACTTGAAAGTAATGACATCGGTTTCTTCTAGTCTTGGTCCTCTTCAAGAACAAAGGACAAATGAACACAATTACAAAACACTTTTCACACAAATAAAGTCAGATCTAAATAATTGGAAAAAAAACATCAGTTGCTTATGGGTAGGCCGAGTTAATATAATAAAAATGACAATTCTACCTAAGCTAATTTATTTATTCAGTGCCATAGCATTCAAACTACCAAAAAATTATTTTATGGAGTTAGAAAAAATAATAACAAGATTCATTTGGAAGAACAAAAGGTCCAGAATATCAAGGGAACTAATGAAAAGAAATGCAGGGGAAGGTAGCCTAGCTATTCCAGATCTTAAATTGTATTATAAAGCAGCAATCATCAAAACTGCTTGGTAGTGGCTAAGAAATAGAGTGCTGGATCAGTGGAATAGGTTAAGTATGCAAGACACAGTAGTCAATGACTATAGTAATCTATTATTTAATAAACCCAAAGACCCCAGCTTCTGGGATAAGAACCCACTCTTTGACAAAAACTGCGGGAAAACTGGAAAAGAGTATGGCAGAAACTAGGGATTGATTAAAATCTCACACCATATACCAAAATAAAATCAAAATGGGTTCATGATTTAAATATAAAGACTGATACTGTAAGCAAACTGGGAGAGTAAGGAATAGTTTACCTATCAGATTTATGGAGAGCAGAAGAATTCATGACCAAACAGGAGACAGAGAACATTACAAAAAGCAAAATGGATAACTTTGATTACATTAAATTGAAAAGTTTTTGCACAAACAAATCCAATGCAACCAAGATTAGAAGGTAAGTCGAAAACTGGGAAAGAATTTTTACAACTAGTCTCTCTGATAAGGGTCTCATTTCTAAAATATGTAGAGAATTAAGTCAGATCTATAAGAATACAAGTCATTCCCCAATTGATAAATGGTCAAAGGATATGAACAGTTGAAGAAATTAAAACTATCCATATTCATATGAAAAAATGTTCTAAATCACTATTGATTAGAAAAATGCAAATCAAAACAACTCTGAGGTACCACATCACACCTATCAGGTTGACCAAGATGACAAAACAAGGAAATGATAAATTTTGTTAAAGATGTGCGAAAATTACAACACTAATGCATTGTTGGTAGAGTTGTGAACTGATCCAATCATTTTGGAGAGCAATTTGGAACTATGCCCAAAGGGCTATAAAAATGTGCATACCCTTTGACCCAGCAACAGCACTTCTAGGGCTATATCCCAAAGAGATCATACAAATGGGAAAAGGACCCACATGTACAAAAATATTCACAGCAGCTCTTTTTGTGGTGGCAAAGAACTGGAAATTGAAATGATGCCCATCAATTGGGGAATGGCTGAACAAGTTGTGGTATATGAATGTAATGTAATACTATTGTGCAATAAGAAATGATGAACAGGCTGACTTCAGAAAAACCTGGAAAGACTTGTATGGTTTGATGCTGAGTGAAGTGAGCAGAACCAGGACAACATTGTACACAATAACTGCCATGTTGTGCAGTGTCTAATATTGATAAACTTAATCCTTCCCAGCAATACAAGGATCTAAGACTTCCCCAAAGACCTCATGATGGAAAATGTTATCCATATGTAAAGGAAGAACTATGAAATTTGAATGCAGCTAGAAGCATACTATTTGCTGTATTTTTTCTTCTGTTGAGTTTTGTTTCCTCTTTCTGGTGGTTCCTCCTATTGGTTCTAATTCTTACTTACAACATCATTAATGTGAAAATATGTTTAATAGGAATATATATGTATATCCTATATCAGATTGTGCACCATTTTGGGGAAGGTGGGGGGGAGGGAGAGGAAGAAAAATTTTAAACTCAAAAGCACATGGAAATGATTGTTGATAAATCAAAATAAATTAATTTAAAAAAAGAAAAAAAAGAACAAAGGACAAACAATGAACTAGATTATGCCTTCAATCTGAAATGTGCTGTCTCTTCACCTCTCCCTTTTGGGATCCCTAGCTTTCTTCAAGAAGTAGTTCAAGTCCCAAATTCTACAATTATGCTTTCCTGACTCAACATGGTTACTCTTTTTTCCTTCTTAAAATTGTATCATAGTATTTTGTCTATAATTTATATTTAGTACACTGAGTATATTGTATTTTTATAATAGAATTTAAACTTCTTAAGTGAAGGGACTATTTTTTCTCTTTTTTTTATCTCTCTAGCAATAGGTTTTATCCATAACAAATTCCTAATAAATATTTTTGAAATGAATTTATTGAAACAATAAAAGTTGTTGTTTGTTAAATTTGAATCATAAATAAAAAAAATTTGTTGAATTGGATTTGATAAAATAATAAAAAAAAGAAAAATTCACCATTAGCCTCAGTTCTATGTTTTTCTTCTTCTACTTTTGCAAGTATTTGATCTTCCTTTCACAGAGGAGAAATATGGCAGCAAGGGATAATAATAATTTTAAATTATTATAAACTTATTTGTAAACACCTATGGAAAGGTCAAGTGAAATATTCTAAGCAATACTCCCTCATAAAACAGGGAGAAGCAGTAGAGGAAAAATTACACTTATAGAAAGCTTTGTGTGAGACCTAATTAGATAATATAACCTTAAAGCCATTGAAGGATGAAATGGTGAAGAAGACTACAAACAAAAAAATAGAAAAAAAATCTTTAAAGATTATTTAAATAAACTATTCTCTGCTAAAACAACAGTAGAACAGCTGTATTTGGAGAATGGAAAAACTTAAATGTGCACTGGCAAATTTCACCAAAGAAATGAAAGAGACAAGAAATGATTGGGAATGTCAACACTCAGAAGTCAAAAGCAAGCCAAGCACGGTGGTGGACACCTTCAATCCCTGCTGATCAATCAATAAGCATTTATTACAAACCTACTATGTGCTGGGCACTGTACTAACCCTTGGGAATAGAAAGAAAGGAAAAATAAATCCTTGGCTGCTTTCAGAAAGCTCAGACTAATGGTAGACAGCATGCAAACAATTGCATAAAATATGTATCTGTAGGTATATACACATATCTATGTGTGTATATGTATGTACACACATGCACACACAGAGACACATAATATATATTCAGATGTGTATACATATACATTGAAAAAAGTAGATATAACAAAGAAAAATCATTAGCATTAAGGGAGATTAGGAAATGCTTCTTGTATAAAGTACAGTTTTAACTGGGACCTAAATGAAGTCATGAAAACCAGGAGACAGAGAGTTTTGAGCTTAGGGAAGAGCCAGTAAAAATGGATGGAGGCAGGAGATGGAGTATATTATATGAGGAACAGCTAAGGAGCCCAGAGTTCATGGGGATGGGAGAAAGTAAAGTGTAAGAACATTAGAAAGGTAGGAGAGTGACAGTTCATATAGGGCTTGGGATGCCAAACAGAAGATAACATATTTGATCTTAGAGGTGATAGGGAGTCACTGGAGTTAATTGAATAGGGAGGGGACATTGTCAGAATTTTTCAGATTTGTACTTTAAGAAAATTAGTTTTACAGCTGAGTGGAAGATGAACTGGGGCAGGGAGACACTTGAGGCAGGGAGCCCAAGAAGGCTATATTGCACTATACCATGCTGCAGCAAAAACCTGTACCTGAGTAGTGTAGAGGAGGAGAAAAGAGAAGAGGGGAAAAGAGGGGAGAGGAGAAACAATGACATTAAAAGAAAAATGATCACTATATTGATATTGATCTTGGTCTTGATCTTGAAGATATATATTGATCTTGAAGATCTTGAGGAAAGAATTCATAAAAACAACTTGAGGATTGTAGGTCTTTCAGAAGATCAGGACAAAAAAATCTATAGACTGCCTCTAGAAAACACACACATACACAGACACATACTGACAAACTTTGCTACAAATTCCAAGGCACCTAGTGGTTAAATTTAACAATTAAACTGAGAAACAATGTATACAGTAAGCAAAGAGGAGAAAGAACTCTAAGTTTATAAGGAAATTCGAATAGCACAAGATTATTCTGCACCCACCAGAAACCGTATAAGAGAAGATTATAATGTATTCCAAAGAGTAAAAGTGGTCAAGAAACAAAGTGACATCCTGAAAATTTAAATCCAACTATCAGTTAAAAAAAGAAAAGATAGGTATTCAATAAAAGACAGGCATTTGAAGTAGTCCTACAAAAACAATTAAAAAGATATAAGCAGATTGTTTGCTTTTACAAACACCCAGATAACAGAAATGTAAGAAAGGTATAAGCAAATGTATCTTAGGACTTAATAGATTTAAAGAGTTGTCTGAAGCACTGAGAGGGTAAGGGACTTGCCCAGGGTAACAACTAGTTTGTTGTTGTTTATTATTCTTTGTCCATTTGTACTTGAAGACGACCAAAATGACATCACAATGCCAGAGTTAATGTACAGTATGGCTAATCGTACCTATATGAGCTCAGAAGGTTCTACCACAGCATATTTTGGGAAGATGATAGGTGGAATAGGTAAAAAATTTCCAGGCTCTCTAGATTTCCTCCACAAACAGACAAAAAAATCACCATGAAATGAAAGTAGAACAGCAAAATTAAAAGAGTAAAGCAGTTGTCCTCCTAAGATAACTTGAGAGGACCTCAGAAAAGACAGAACTTCCAGGGACTGAAGTTTGGCCTGAGTGAAGTATAGACACCTACAGCCAATTCCACTGAATCAACAAACAGGCCCTGAGGGCATCTCAGCTGGGAAGCAGACTAGTGCTCAAGAAACTTCACCCCACAAACTTTCACTTCATAGCCTCAGGACCTTTCACCTCATGAACACTTTACCTCATAAACTTTTTATCTAAGGGATAGCAGATGGCTGAGTCTGAAAAGATTGAAAGATACCTCTGTGCAACCCGCGCCCCCCACCCCCCCAGCCTCAAACCAGGCCTAGTGGTGCTGACCAAACATGATCTGGGGCTGTGGCTATGGACAAGGAAGAGTGAGCACATTCCTGGAGTGTTATACCACAGGAAGCAAGAACTTTTTTTTTTTTTTGGCTAGGCAATGGGGTTAAGTGACTTGCCTGGGGTCACACAGTTAGTAAGTGTTATGTGTCTGAGGCCCAGACCTGAAGTCAGGTCCTCCTGAATCCAGGGCCTGTGCTCTATTCACTGCGCCACCTAGCTGCCCCTAGCAAGAATATTTTTGAGGAGAGTGTGAGTGGGGACCCTAACAGTGGCTTAGGGCAGGAGAGGAGTCCCTGAGGTTTAAAACTAGATTATAATAAAAATAAAATAAAGCAAACTAAAAATAAAAATGAGTAAGCAAAGGAAAAAAGAAACTGACCGGAGATAGAGACTTTGGTATAAAAGAAAATCTGGGTTCATATTCAGAGGAAGAAAGTGAGATTAAAAAAAAAAAACCACACCTGCCCCAAAGAGTGACATCAAACGGTCACACAAGCATAAAAAGAGTTCTTGGAAAAAACTTTTAAAAAAGATTTTTAAAAATCAAGTGAGAAAAATTGAGGAAAAATAAATAAAAGTAATCCAAGAAAATTATAAAAAGTTAACCAATTTTAAAAAAAATAAGTCCAAAAACTTAAGGAAGAAATAATTCCTTGAAAATGAGAATTGGGCAAAATGAATCAAATGATGTTATAAGACACCAAGAAATTAAAAAAAAACTAGAAAAAATACAAGAGAATCTGAAACATCTCATTAGAAAAAAACAACTGATCTAGAGAACAGATCAAGGAGAGACATTAAGAATTGTTAGACTAGTTGAAAGTTATAATAAAAAAATCTAGATACAATATTACATGAAATTATTAAGAAAAAAATGACCTGAAGTTCTAGAACAAGATGGTAAAGGAGAAATAGAAAAAAAAAATCTACCATTCATCACCTGAAAGAGATCCCAGAAGGAAATTTTACAGGAATGTCATAGCCAAGTTTAAAAACTCCCAGGTTAAGAAGAAAATATTGCAAGCAACAAGAAAAAAAATTAAATGCTGTGGAAATACAGTCAGGATTTCACAAGACCTAGCAGCTTCTACTCTAAAAGATCATAAGTCTTAGAACATTATATTTCAAAGAGCTGGGGTTTCATCCAAGAATAACTTATCCAGCAAAGTTGAATATAATCCCGAATGGAAAAAAAAAGGATATTTGATGAACTTAAAGACTTCCAGGTATTTGTAACACAAAGGTTAAAATAACCAAGAGAACACTGTATACAGTATCAGCAATATTGTTTTAAGAACTACTTTGAGCAGCTAGGTCATTCTGACTACTATAAATACACAAATAAAAAAAAAGGTCATATGAAGATAGATGCTATCTACATTCAGAAAAAGAACTGATAAAAAGTATATATAGAATAATTTTACATATTTGTGTATACCTATTTTTGTCTAATAGTGACATCTCTAGTGTGGGGAAGGGGAAGAAAAAAGGGAAAAATACATGACAATTTTGTACTTTTGGAGCGAACAGCAAATTGTACATAGTAGTTTTTTTTTTTGCACTGTCTTATGGAAATGCTTATTTTGTGCAATGAATTAAAATAAATTTTTTTTTAAAAAAAGGCTCCACCACATGTGGGGTACAAATAATCTGTATGATCATTTGGGAGAGAGATTTCTCTAAATCTGTGTTCTCATGTTTCTTTTGAGGTACCACAATTCTGCTTTGCACAGTGCCTTCTTAGTTGTGGACATACCATGCTGGATGATCCCATGTCTCCCATATCTCACAATAGTTACAGAAGTTCTTCAGAGAGATCTTCAGAGTGTTCTTGCATCACTTCTTCTGGCCTCCATGTGAATACCTGCCTTGTGTGAGTTCTTCAAAAAATAGCCTTTTAGGCAAACATCCATTTGGCATTCAAAAATTGTGGCCAGTCCATCAGAGTTGTGCTCTTTGCAGTAGAGTTTGAATGCTGGGCAGTTTAGCTCAAGAAAGTGCCTCAGTGTTTGAGGCCTTATCTTGTGTGATCTACAGAATCATCCTAAAATAATTCAAATGGAAACATTTTAATTTTCTGGCACAGCTCTGGGAGGCTGTGCAGGTTTCATAGGCGTAAAACAATGAGGTTAGCACAACAGCATTGTAGATCTTTAGTCTTTAGCAGCCAAATCCTCTTCTCTACCACAAGTTCTTTCCAAGTGTCCCAAATGCTGAACTAGATCTGGCAATGCATGTGTCAACCTCATCATCTATGTGTAAATCCCTGGAAAGTATACTGCCATGGTAAGTGAATATAAGTACACCATCCAAAATTTTTCCATTTGCTGAAACCAATGGTTCTATGTATGTATGGTGTGATGATGGCTAGTAAAGAACCTGTTTTCTTGGTGTTAATTGTTATGCCAAAATGAGCACAAACAACAGAGAATCTATTGATACTTTGTTGCATATCAGCCTCAGAAGCTTCATTGAGTGCACAATCATCTGTGAACAAAAAGTTGCATACCTACTCTCCTTCCACTTTAGTCCTGGTTTGGCAGCCTTTTCAAGTTAAATAATTTACTATCAGTTTGGTAGTTGACCTTGATGCCATTTTCATCCTCATTGAAGGCTTCTGAAAACAGCATGCTAGAAAGCATTGGAACAAGCACATAATCCTGCTTCACTCCATTCATGACTGGGAAAGCACAAGAGCATCATCCATTATCCAAAATCTTGTGCAAGCATGCCAACATAAAACTGCAGTACAATACTGATGAACTGTGGACAATCAAATTTTACCATGATATTTCACAGGCCGTCGTAACTGACAGTATGAAAGGCCTTGGTCAGATCAACAAACATTGTGTACGGAACTCTGTTCTGTACCTGGCCTTTCTGCTGGAGTTACTGGGCAGCAAACACCATATTGTCCATTCCATGGCCCTTTCTGAAGCCACTTTGCCTCTCAGGTAGATGTCCATGTTCCAAGTGAGGGAGCAGCTGATTAGAGAGGACTCTGGAAAGAATCTTGCCATCAATGACTAATGTCCTGTGTTTGTCACAGGACAACTTATTTCCTTTTCCTTTATACAGACAGACAATGGAGTCATCCTTGATCTCCTCAGGGATAACCTCCTTTTGCCATATGACCTGGGAGATTTCCATCAGCTTTTGTATGAGCAGTGGACCCCTGCCTTGTAAATCTCTGCTGCAACGGAATCAGCACCTGGATCTTTGCCACACAAGAGGAGCCTAATGGAATTGACAACCTCTTCTTCAATCAGAAGTTTGGTTAGAGAGTGAATGACTTCAACCTGAAGCAACCAATGCTTTAGCATTGGTTGATCATGGTCTGCTGAGAAGACTACGGAAATGTTCAGCCCATCTCTCCAGGATGGTGTCTAATCACTAATTAATGTGGCTCCATCAGTGCTAAGTAGCTGAGATGCACTAAAGGTCTTCGGCCCATAAATAATTTTCAAGTTATAGTGAAAAAAGTTTTGCATTGTTACAAGGAATCCTGCATCTTTCTAAGTTTTGCTTGCACTTCACTTTTGATGGTGTTACATGCTATGCTGCTGGTAAACCCTGTAGAGTTCTCATTTTTCATTTAGTAACTTCTGAATTTCTCTATCATTTTCATCAAACCAGTTCTGATATTTGCAAGTGTTCTGGCCCCCATGAATAAATGTGGTGTTCTCCCCCAAATCTCTGAAATGTGCCTCCTCCTTTTCCGCTCCACTGTTGCCAATAATGTGTTCACCCAACTTTCTCTCCAAGTCAGTAATGAACTGTTATGGAGAAGAGGTCTAATCTGTTGACATTGAGTCTTTTGATAGTCATCATGCCTTGGGGCTGCTGCTTTTATTGAATGAGAATGCTCACTTTGGGGAAGATAAATCTGTGATTGGTCCAGCACTCTGTGCCACATATCACCTTCATCACTCTTACATCTTCTCTTATAATGACTAGTAGATTAAATGTCAATGTTTGTTCTGAGGGTGTATTCATAAGCTTTTATTGTGTTTAGGTAAATAGAATAAAGTGTTGGTAATAAGAAGGTCAGGAGATGCATAAGTCTTCAAGAGTAGGTGACCATTGCTGTTGTTGTTTTCCACTCCATTCCTTCCAAGGACTCTCTGCCGTGTCTGATTGTCTGTGACTATTTTAACATTAAAGTTACCCAGAATTATAAGCTTGCCCTCATTCTGCATACTGATGATGAGGGTATCCAGGTCTTCATAAAATTTTTCTTTGACTTTATAATGTTCATCATGGTGGGAGCGTATGCACTGATTATGGTGCCATGGGACTTCCCTGTAAATGGCAATTACATTGTCACAAACCTATTGTCCAGTCCTTTTGAGAGGCATGCAAGCTTGTTGACTAGATTAAATTTTATTGCAAAACTATGCCAGCTTCATAGTGCTCTCCATCAGTATAATCACTGCAGGAAAAATTCCAACATATGTTCAGCTTCAACTTTGGCAAGCTGACCTTCATTTGCCACCCTTGTTTCACTCAGGGCTGCTATTTGTATGAGATACCTATAGAATTCTCTTTGCAACAAAATCTGTTAATCTTTCAGGTCTACTGGATTTCTTGTTACCCATAAGTGTGTGCAAATTCCATATACCAATGGCGAGTGGAATCATCTTTTCATAAGTTTTTTACATGTTTTTGGCTTTCAACCACAGGCTATGATCCCCACCTGCTGTGGTAAGCAGGCCAGGGTTGGGTTAAGTAAACAATATTGAGGGCACCTTTTCTAGTTCTTTCCTTACACCAGGAGATGAGCAGTGCATTCCTTAAGGAGGTTTTTCAGATACCCAGGATGTTGCTGAATCCTACCACTACTTCATTACAGCAAGAAGACAACTGTATGGCCTAGGCCATCTGTATCCAGGGTTGTGACAGCTACCTGTGTATCCATAGCTACTGCTTCACTAGCCCATTGCCACGGGACTTTGAGGTAGGTAAAATAGTAACATAGTAATATAGTAAAATAATAAATAACAAAAAAGTACAATACTTGAATAATAAAATAAAATTATAAAAGTTATTGAATAGTAAAGTAAAATAGTAAAATGACATGGCTGATGCCTCTTGACTTGTGAGTAAATTAGATTTAAGTAAGGCAGAGAGTCATACAAAGTCATCAGCTTTCTTTTCCAGAGTCATCAGAGCCCAAAGGCAAGACAAGATCAAGATGACTGGTGATGGCTCCAAGACGCAGTGGATGATTTTAGCTTCTTTGGTGTCTGATCAAGCTCTAAGTGCTCCACAGCACCTGTTTCAGCCACCTTCATGGCTATTGTAACAATTGTTCCCTGGTCTATCCCACCAGGGAAGTCTCCTAATGCTAGGGGTAGACACCCCCTAACTCCCTGATAGGTTTGAGGCCCATCAGTTACACTCAACTTGGTTTAGCTAATCTGCCAGGATGGTTTACTGAGGTGTAACCACTGCACTCACTACAGCTTCTTAGAATCACAGGTGAGAGCTGGGTAGCTGTTGGACACCGAAGGTGAATGAGCAGCCCTGAGAAGGGCTCTGCAAGCCCCACACCAGAGGTACTAGTTCTCCCTTGAATACCTTATTCTCCCTATCTATAACCAGTAAAAATCAGAGAAAGGACTTGAACCCATCATCCTAACTCCAAGGTCACTTCCTTCCCACTAGACTATATACTGCTGTCTGTCTGATCCACTATCTACAGCTCTGTTTGCAGAAAAATTAATATTGGACTTTAATATCAGCTACCTAGTACTACCTTGTTTTTTGTTAAGAACAAATGATTTCATATATGAAGCAAATGTGTTCTGGAAAATTTACCTCAAGGTGTTTTGTTCAGGCCCGAGACTCTTTATGTGATCATTTATATGACTTTTTGTTCAACTTCTCATCTTCTTTGACCTCTCCAGCTTTTTATTAATAGTCAATCAATGGCTCCTGTCGAATATTCCATACTACCTTGAATTCATAAATACAGTATCTAGCTTCCTCTTCATTATCTCTGCTCCTTTCTTGTCTTCTTTTTTGGCAGCTTTTCCACTTCTCAAATTTCGATGTGAGTGTTCCAAAAATTTCTGTTTTCAATTTTCTTTCCTCTTCTGTTTTTTTTTTTATTTTTTCTCTTCAATTTCAACTCCCATCCCTATAACACATGGACCCCACCATATCCATATCTTGAGCTGTATTCACGACATTTCTGCCTGGATACCTCACTGCTACCTCAAGCTCAACATGTCTAAAACCAAACATTATCTTTCTACCTTAAACTCTTTCTGTCTGTGAGACAGACATTCTTCCAGCTTCACAGGTTAGAATTCTGGGGATTATCTTTGACTTCTATTTTACTTCTCATATCTAATAGGTTACCCAGAACTGTTAATTATATCTATGCAGCATCTCTTTCATGGTTCCTACTGTCTATCCCTTCTGTCATCTCCTAGTTCATCACCATTATCATTCATTGGACTGTTGCAATAACATCTAAACAGATCTTTCTGTCTCTATTCACATTCTTAAATGATGGTTCATACCACTGCTAGAATAATATTTCTTCCAAAGTCAACCCTCTCAAAGAAAAGAAGATAACAAACACTTTTTTTCAAAAATAACATTTTTATTACCCAAAAAATACTGAGGAAATATCAATAAACCTCATTCTTATGTCTATTTTCCCATCTGTACAGAATCTTTTATAAGATTTATCTATATATGTTTCAATAGTATCTTACATGGCAGTATGAGAAGGGAACAGGCAGCATTATACAAATAAACTTCTGCAACAAGTCACAAATTTATTTTGAAATATGGGGAATACAAGTTCACATAATATTTACGGTTGGTTGTTTTTGTTTTTTAAAGAAATGCATTTGTTTTAGTAGTGTAAAATTATGATTTAAATGTATACATTAAATTTATAGAGATAACTTTGTGCTAATGCTTAATTATTGTGCAAGTAATAAAACAGGAAGAAACACATTTATTGAAAATATTTGCCACTGTCATGGGAGACTTTGAAAATTAATTTCTTTTAGAAGATGGTGGAATAAAGGCAGGAATTCAATGGAATTCTCCCAAATGCAAATGCCCCATCCAAATAACTTTAAAATAATGCCTCAAATAAAATTATGGAGCTGCAGAACCGAAAAAAAAGGTGTGGTAAAAGTTTTCCAACCCAACACAACTTAGGAGGTTGGCAGGAAAGATCTGTCTCACCTGAGTTGTGATATGGCACTGAGCATGACCTTGAACTGCAGCAACCAACACTTGGAAGTGCTGGCAATAGCAGTAGCAGCAGCAGCTTTGAAAAATCCCAACCTATATAAGGTAAAGCAGTCAGATAAATGGTCAAAATGAGATTACAGGGTGCCTTTTCCTGGCACTGGGAGGAGGACGCTGTTGCATTACCCATACACAGGCCTGGGTCACAGTTCCATGGCAAAGAGGAGCAGCAGTGAGGGAGGAAGGGCCCTGGTCACAGTTTCAAGCCATGGAAGAGTGCTTGTGTTTGTTCACAGTGGAGTTAAGGGCCCTGATTTCAAGTTCAAAGCAGAAAGGAGCATTAGTGCTTGCAGCCATAAGAGAACAGGGGCCTGAGTCACGTTTCCAGGGCTATGAGCACTTGCAGCTTCAAGGGAGCGGAGGCCCTGAGCCCAGTTCCAGGGAGGAAAATAATGATTGTGGTCACTCAGAGACCAGAGCATATGCCAGGAGAACAGTGATCACATGTCCTCTTGGATCATACCACTGTTAAGAACCAAAAACTTTTAGGTCCCCAAAACTAGTTTTGAAAATAGCAACACTTCAAATCCAGCCTCAGACACTTGACACTAAGTAGCTGTGTGGCCCTGGGCAAATCACTTAACCCCATTGCCTAGCCGAGAGAGAGAGAGAGAGAGAGAGAGAGAGAGAGAGAGAGAGAGAGAG
>NW_020954557.1:19621586-19630740 GCF_900497805.2 Vombatus ursinus
AGAGAGAGAGAGAGAGAGAGAGAGAGAGAGAGAGAGAGAGAGAGAGAAAAGAAAATAGCAGCATATAACATTTTCTTCATAACATTTAACAACTTTAAAATAAGGACTCAAATCAAATTTTGGAGCAGCAGAATCTACAAAAGGGTAGGGTGAGGCATTTTTGCATCCAAAAAATCTTAAGAAAGCAGCAAGAGAAGTCTGGGACACCTGAGTGGAGGCCTATCTGGAGCCCACACCAGCAGCTACAGCAGCAGCAACAGCAGCTTCGAGAGCTCTCAGCCAACAGATGGTAAGGAGGTGGGACAATTAGACAGAAAGAGATTACAGGGGACCCATTGCTGGCACTGAGTACACCTGATGCTGTACCTACTGCCAACAATGGATGACTTGTAATCAGTGTATGTAGCCCATACCCTGTACCAGGGTGAAGAAGAAGGTTGGTGGTCCTGGCCACAGTTCCAAAGCAAAGAGGAATGCTAAAGCTTAACAGCTAGAACAAACCACAGACCCTTCCTGGGTAAAAACCAGAACACCGACCAAGAGAGCAGTGACCACCACTCTTGCTGCATCACACCACCTTGGAAGCACTGAAAACTTGCAGACTCCCAGAACTAGCTCTGACAAGAGTAACAACAACAACAACAACAAAAAGAGCAATACAAAAACACCTGAAACTTGGGACAGTGACTTCCCTCCCCAGAAACAAACTTTAACATGAAGTTCAAAGTCAAGAAATAGGCTGGAAAAATAAGCAAACAGAACAAGAACTCTACTATTAGAAGTCTCTATACTGGCAAGGAAAATCAAGACATAAATTCAGAAGAAGAAAACAATGTGGACTCCACAGTCAAAATGTATGCACAGTTTTATAGTCCTTTAGGTGTAATTTCAAATTGTTCTCTGGAGTGGTCGGATCCCTTCACAAAGCCATCAACAGTACATTAGTTACTCAGTTTTTCCACATCCCTTCCAACATTTGTCATTTGTCTTTTTTGACATATTGGCAAACCTAATAGGTGTGAAGTAGTATGCAGAATTGCTTTAATTTACATTTCTCTAGTCAATTGTGATTTAGAGTATTTTTTATATGACTATAAATAGTTTTGATTTCTTCTGAAAATTACCTGTTCATATTCTTTATCATTTATCAATTGAGGAATGACTCTACTGTTACTAGATTGGCTCAGTTCTTTCTATATTTCCATATCAGCCTTTATCAGATAAACTTGCTGTAAAAATTTTTGATGGGATTTCATTGTCTATGGCACCTTTGGTCATAATGATTATCTCTTTCCATCAGGTCTATTGTTACTTTGTCTGGGATCAAGATTTCTCCCCCTGCCTTTTTTATTTCAGCTGAAGCCTTCTACCCTAGCCCTTCATTTTAACTCTGTGTGTGTGTCTTTCTAGTTAAAGTGGTCCGTTGTTGTTGTTGTTTGTTTGTTTTTGTACACAACATATTATTGGATTCTAGTTTCTGGTTTCTAATACATTTTTCTATCTGCTTCTGTTTCATAGGTGAGCTCATCTCATTCACATTCATGATGTGAATAGTTATGATTACTAACTATGTATATCCTTACTTTTTTAAAGCCTGTTTCTTTTGGTTGATCATGCCAAAAGCCCTTTTCTGTCTGAAGGAACCCACTATTCCTAAATTAAGTTTTGTCATTCACAAAACAGACATACACAGAACATATAACACAACAAACATTAGATCAGGCCTGAACTCCTAAGTTTTCCTCTAGGAGAGGATCTTACCAGTCTCCTTTATTAAGTATAGAACTTCTGACCTTCATGTGTCAGAGGTCCTTCTGTCAACCTAAGGTAATTCTTCTGTTTCCTAATTATGTTAATACTTTTGTAATCTCCTCAAAATTATAATTTAATAACAATTAAAATTGCTTTAGTCTAATTTGCCAATTGAGTTCACCCATTTAAAGTGCACTTTGGATTTAGACCAAGTCCATAATAGATAGAAGAACTGGTTGAAATTTCACTCCTCTAGACTTTTTGCCAAACCATATTCACAGGAAGAAAAACTAGACTAATTAAAACTGGAAAAAAAATTCAAATATTGGGAAGAGAAGGGGTTTAGCTCAAACCAAGTTTCCCTGTTTTTAGGAGATTGACCCAGGAAGCTTGGGGGATTAACAGGAAAGGTCCCTCTCATTCTGGTGGAAGGAGAGCAGTACAGAAAAGGAGGCATCCCAGTAAGCTAGAAGCAAGCCCCACCTTGGCAAACCAGTAGGAGATCCTGAGCCCCAGGGTGGTGGAACAGGCAAGCACCAACACCAGGACCCCCCCACAACCTCCTGAGTGCCTTGGCACAGGGAGGATAATCATTAGACTCCAGCAACCAAACATCCTGGTGCTTCAGCACAACTCCAGGAAGCACAACTTCATACAGACAGGCATCCTCTAGGAGCCAAACTTTCTGGTGCTTCAAAGCAGCTGTCCTCTAGGAGCCAGACCCCCCCCCCCCACCTTGAGAATGATGAAAAAGGATTGTACTGAGAGAAGAGGAAAGAAATCTAACCAGTAAATTTATCTGGAAGAACCAATGGTTCAGAATATCAAGGGAATTATGAGAAGAAATGCAAGGGAAGGTGGCCTAGCCATGCCAGATCTTAAATTGTATTATAAAGCGTCAATCATCAAAACTACTTGGTACTGGCTAAGAAATAGAGAGGTGAATCAGTGGAAAAGATTAGGTACATAAGACACAGTGGTCAATGACTATTGTAATCTTGCTGTTTGATAAACCCAAAGACCCCAATTTCTGAGATAAGAACCTAATATTTGACAAAAACTGCTGGGAAAACTGGAAAAGATTATGGCAGAAGCTAGGCATTGATCAAAATCTCACACCATATACCAAAATAATGTCAGAATGGGTTCATGATTTAGGTATAAAGACTGATACTGTAAGGCATATAAAGGCTATAAGCAAACTGGGAGAGCAAGGAATAGTTTATCTTTCAGATTTATGGAGAACAGAAGAATTCATGATAAAATGAGACACAGAACATTATGAAACATAAAATGGATAATTTTGATTACATTAAATTGAAAAGTTTTTGCACAAAGCCAATGCAACGAAGATTAGGAGGGAAGCAGAAAACTAGGAAAGAATTTTTACAACCAGTATCTCTGATAAGGGACTCCTTTCTCAAATACATAGAGAACTAAGTCAAATTTATAAGAATACAAGTCATTCTCCAATTGACAAATGGTCAAAGGATATGAACAGGAAGTTCTCAGATGAAGAAATTAAAGCCATCTATAGTCATATGAAAAAATGCTCTAAATCACTATTGATTAGAAAAATGCAAATCAAAACAACTCTGAGGTAACACATCATGCCTATCAGATTGGCTAACATGACAAAATAGGGAAATGATTAATGTTGGAGAAGATGTAGAAAAATTAGAACACTAATGCATTATTGGTGGAGGTGTGAACTGATCCAATCATTCTGGAGAAATTTGGAACTATGCCCAAAGGGCTATAAAACTGTATACCCTTCAAATCACCAATACCACTTTTAGGTCTGTGTCACAAAAGAGATCATAAAAATGGGGAAAGCACCCACATGAATAAAATGCCCATCTGTTGGGCAATGGCTGAACAAGTTGTCGTATATGAATGTAATGGAATACTGTTGTGCTATAAGAAACAATGAGCAGGCAGACTTCAGAAAAACCTGGAAAGAAATATATGAACTGATGCTGAGTGAAATGAGCAGAGCCAGAATATTGTACAGAGTAACAGGACACTGCATGATGACTGACTTTGATACATTTGGCTCTTCTCAGCAATGAAAGGATCTAAGACAACTCCAAAAGACTCATGATGAAAAATGCTATCTACATCCAGAGAAAGAACTATGGATTCTGAATGCAGATGGAAGCATACTATTTGCTCTCCTTTTGCTTTGTTTTTATTTTTTTATTTTATTGCTTCATTCTAGTGGTTCCTCCCATTAGTTCTAATTGTTCTTTGCATCATGATTAATGGGAAAATATGCTTAATATGAATGTATAAGTAGAGCCTATATCAGATTGCTTGATTTCTTGAGAGGGGAGGAAAGGAAAGGGAGGGGGAGAATATTTAAAACTCAAAATCTTATGGTAGTCAATATTGAAAACTAAAATTAAATAAATTAATTAAAAAAATAAGTTGGGGAACTTTCCAAAGAATCAAGGCATCCCGCCCATGCTGAGTTTGGACACGGAATTTGAGCAAAACAGGAGGGAGATCTCTTTGTTAGCATTCTTGTAGTTGCAGAAGAGAGCTTCATAAATGGTATAAAATAGTGAATGTTGGATTAAAGTTTGAAGCCTACTATAAGAACCTATCTTATCTAATTATCCCTATATGATTTATGTGAAATATCAAGAGGAGGGGTCCAAATGAATCATTCCTCCTGACCCAGTAATTCCACTACTATGTCTTTATCCTAAAGAAATCAAACAAAAAAGAAAATGACCTATATGTACAAAAATATTTTAGTAGCTCTTTTTTGGTAAACAAGACTTGGAAATTGAGGGGATGCCCATCAAATGAGGAATGGTTGAATAAGTTGTGGTAAATCATAGTAATGGAATACTGTTGTGTTATAAGAAATGAAGAGCAAATTGATTTCAGAAAAACCTGTCAAGACTTATATTAACTGATGCAAAGTGAAGTGAGCAGATCCAGGAGAAAAATGTATACAGCAACAGCAATATCTTATGATAATCAACTTTGAATGACTTAGCTATTCTCAGCAATACAATCAATGCAATTGGGAAAAAATTAAAAATATTATTTCCCTTTAGATGATGACATCATTGAGTTGTACTTCATGAATTATATAAAATTGATTACATCAAGCCCCTAGAATGTTGCAGGGCTTGATAATTCAAGAGAAATTATTATACATATCCCCACAGGAGGAAACAACTGAATAAAGAATGTTTATTGGTCAGTACATATAAACACAATTCATATATATATATATATATGTGTGTGTATATATATATAGTATGTTTTATATAGTTTTATGTTTTTATAGTTTTCCAAAATGCCTGTCAAAACATTAGTTCTCAAGCTATTTAAACTTTTTGTTAACATTTTTACATGAGCAATATACTTAGAAAATTGTTTTGTTTTGTTTTTTTTCACAGATAGTAGAAAGGTTATTGACTAAGGGTTTTGTATTGTATTTGCCAAATCTCCTGATATTTTGAGTTCTGTCACTTAGACTAAGTTGACCCCAAACCAGCGATCAAAAGGAGACACCATATTCTTCTTGGTTTCTTATTTCTCAATCATCCCCAATAATCCACATGCCACAGTGTTCCAGTGCAATCATGACTTTTTTTTTACTCTCTCCTTTTGACCTTAGTAAATCAGTAAACCCTTAGTAAATCCTGCTGATGACCATTCTTCTTACACCTTTAGCTTAACATCATTTAAATAAGAGGTGGCAAAGCTTTCATGGCTTATCTTGCCATTACTCTTTAATAGGGCTTACAGGTACAATTTCTGGAATTTAACTGGATTTGATATGGCATTTGGGGCAAATCTAATTCTGACAGCCATTAGTTTCGGACACTTTCTAAACTGTCAGTTTGGTAGGGAGATGGATGTCATACTGTAATCCTATTCTATCTACCACTTTGCCCAAAGACATCCTGGCCTTTTGGATTTGGTTCTGTACTCTCTCAATCAATACATATTGCATTTCAGTTGAAGACTTTGGTGCCAGATTTCAATTTTCTGTGGCTGATGAAAATCACTGAGTGCATAGAGTCCTTCACTGGCACAGACTTGTATATATTCTTTGTATACAACTGTATAGACAGGTTTACTATGCAAAGTCATTAATGGTCATCAGAATCTACCAATTGCTAGAATTCTTTTAGGGACATTAATATTAAATTTCCAAAAGACAAATCAAATAAAAAAAATACAGAGGTAAAAATGGACCCATCCTAAAACTACCTACCAAAATAAAAAAGAAAGTAATGCACTGGGCAGGTGTGGGAGTGGAGGGAGATTACTAAGGTTTGCCTCAAGTCCACTCAGCAACCCAGAATCACCTGCCTTTCTCTCTCTAGTCAAAAAGAGTGTAACTGGACTTTGCACAGAGCAGCTATTATTATCTTTTTATGTCAGTCCTAATGACTTCCCCTTCCTACTTACAGCTTCTCCAGCTTTTTGTCTTCTATATAACTTTGAATATCAGCTTCTGCCTTTTAATTTTAATGCCCTTTAATTTAATAAAGCTTCTCTTTATCTTCTGCTTCAACTCAGGGTTTCATAAGTGGAGTGACCTGCATTTAACTTAGGTTGAAAAACTTACAATCAGAAGAGTGCTGGCATCTTGAAACAAATGGTGAAAATATCAATGTGAACATTCATGCCTCAGAAATCAACAAATGCTACAGATTAGGATATGATTTGTTGTTTTGTTCATTGTATAGAACTAAGAAAGTGATGAAGACAATGCTTATAACGAATATTTAACTTACAAGTTTGTTGTGGATTTTTTTTTGAAAAGCCAGTTATTAAACATCTACCAGCACATGCTTGCTCAAAATAAATATTTCTATCAGATATGATGCAAATGAGAGCCAGCATTGTATAGTCAAGAGCCAATTTCAGAACCTGAGTTCAACTCCTACTTCTAACACTGTCTATGTGGGCATGTTACATAATATCTCAGTCTTCTGGATCAGAAGTGTCAAACACGCAGCATGTGGCCCACAACACTCCCAAGTGCCCTAGGAACAAGATTAAAATGTAAATGGTAAATATTTAACAAAACAAATAATAACAAAATAAAACATAAATAATATTACATTTTAAAATTGTAAATATGTAGTCTATAGAGATACTTAGGTATGGATTAATGACCCCATTCCTATTTGAATTTGACATCACTGCTTTGAGCAATTTTCTAACTTTCTACTCATGGTATTTCTTTATTTCCTGGCCTTTAAAGAGATTAAGCTCTCCTGGGGAGCAGAGGGCACTTACCCAAGCTTCTTAGGTTGGGAGCCTAGGTCTTAGTCACTGGCTTTGTGTGCTGGGGCCTCTTATGTTGGCAATTGGAAGCTGTAGGGTTCTGGCAGCTTATCTGGTGTTGGGCTGGAATCAGCAAAGCTGGAACTTTCAGGCAAATCTAGGTTGCCTGCTTTTCCTTTCCTTTAGCTTTGTTCAGCTCCTTTTATATGGATACTGCAGGGTGTTTATCTGCCTGAGGCCCCTTGCAGTGCTGCCTCCCTTAGTTCTGCTGAGGCACTGGGAGACTCCTTTGCTGTAGAATGCCAAGGCACCTGGTGGTTTTCTGAGCTGGTTTCCACTGGTTCCCCCGCCCTCACAGAGGCACTCGGAGGACCAGCTGTTGGTGTTTGCCTGCTCGACCACCTGGGCTTCAGGATCTCCTCCTGGTTGGCAGTTGGAGGCTGTAGGGTTCTGACAGGTTACCTGGTGTTGTGCTGGAATCAGCAAGGCTGGAACTTTCGGGCAACTCTAGGTTGTTTTCTTCAGCTCCTTTCAGATGAATGCTGCAGGGTGCTTATCTACCTGGGGCCCTTTGTAGTGCTGCTTCCTTATTTTTGCTGAAGTACTGGGAGATTCATTTGCTATAAAATGCCAAGGCACCAGAATCTCCTCCTGGGTTTTTCTGCTAGCTGGCTGGGATGCCTCCGGTTCTGTACTGATCCCCTTCCCCCAGGGTAAGAAGGGCCTTTCCTGTTAATCCCTCAAGCTACCTGGGCTACTGCACTGCTGCTCCCAGTCTTTCTTCTGGTTCAGCTGTTCCAGGGTTTTTTTCTGGGGTGATATTTTCTGGGCTTTCAGAGGTTAATAGGGAAGGGTGAGAGTGACTACATTTTTACTCCACCATCTTGGCTCCCAGAAGCGGGAAGTCTCCAAAATTAAGCTCTTTTTTTTTTTTGGCAAGGCAATTGAGACTAAGTGGCTTGCCCAGAGTCACACAGCTAAGTAAGTGTTATGTGTCTGAGGCCAGATTTGAACTCAGGTACTCCTGACTCCAAGGCCAATGCTTTATCCACTGTACCACCTAGCTTCCCCAAAGGAATCATTGAGCACCTACTGTACATGGCCTGGAATGCAAATGTTGTTGGGTTTTGTTTTGTTTTGAGACAATTGGGGTTAAGTGACTTGCCCAGAGTTGCACAGCTATTGAGCGTTATGTGTCTGAGGTAGGATTTGAACTCAGGTCCTCCTGACTCCAGGGCTGGTGCTCTATCCACTGTACCACCTAGCTGCACCTCCAGCTTTCAATTATGAGTTATTCTGCATTGGTAAAATTTTCCTCAACCAGGGAGTTTCCTTTACCAATGAAATCACAGGTTGAACTAATCTCTACGTCATAGTCATAGTCAATTGTCCAAGTCCCCAGTTTTTAAGAATTTCCCATTAATAAACTTCAAGGTTTTAAAACAGCCATATGTAAATTTGCATATGAGAAACAGTGCACTGCAGCCATTTACCATCACGTGGTATGTTTTCC
This sequence comes from Vombatus ursinus, assembly GCF_900497805.2. Lineage (NCBI taxonomy): Eukaryota > Metazoa > Chordata > Mammalia > Diprotodontia > Vombatidae > Vombatus > Vombatus ursinus. The sequence continues at coordinate 19,630,117 of NW_020954557.1, forward strand.
TGTGACAAGGCTGATTTCAAACAGTTCCTCTCAGAACTGTCTACTCTCATCAAGCACTTTTATCTGAGAGAGGGGCTGCTTTTGTTTAAATTTCTCTTGACTGATTCACATCCAGCTGCTTTTTTCTGTTTCAGACACAAATACTCATTTTCAGACCTTTTCATAAATAAAATGTCCACACAAGAAAGAGGCAGTATATTCTACTTGTATTTAATAAATTTTCAAAGTACAGATTAATTCTACCTTGCAATATATGTCATATTTACAGAAGGAAAATATATCATGACATCCTTTCCAAACCACCTGTTTTTAGGTATGTGATGTAGCATAAGGACTGACCTTTAAAAAGAGGTATGCATGATAAGAACCTCATATGCATTTTGATTAGGCACTACCTAGTTTCCTTCTCCTTCTTGCTTTTCCCTCTGTTCTTTATTTTTCATGTTCAATCCTTGTACTTATTTCAATTCAATTCAACAAACATTAGTAGTACTAGAATGACTAGAATTTAAGGTTATCTTAAAGGGCCAACCTATGTTACTTGACAGAGTGTACTTTCTTCTATAAAGCAAAGAAAATAGATAGATAGATAGATAGATAGATAGATAGATAGATAGATAGATA
>NW_020954557.1:19630750-19712815 GCF_900497805.2 Vombatus ursinus
ATAGATAGATAGATAGATAGATAGATAGATAGATAGATAGATAGATAGATAGATAAATAGATAGATAGATAGATAAGGTGATGCCACAACTAATTTTAGGTATCTATTTTGATAGCCTAATGACAAATGTTTTATCAATAAGTCTATACATATTTATCAAAGTTAGCATTAATCAGAGTCCTTTGTACTATTGTCTAAACCTATTTTCTTTTGTTCTATGGAAGAGGTTATGATCTATTAGGATCTTCTGTAGTACAATTCTTCATATGTTTAAATTCATATAGGATTTGAATTATCTATTTGACCTGAGAGCTATAAATAATGATTCAGTTAAAAAATGAAGCAAAGAAAAAAATATAGTGGAATGAACATTTTTATTTCAAAGTACAATTTATATATCTACTTGAAATTATTTGTATTTAATGTATATATTTACATAGACAGAAGAAAGGAAAGATCCATCATCAAATGTTTACTTCTAATCGCTTATTTAAGAATCATATTTCTTAGGAAACACAATTTTTATCGTACATTTGCCATACACAATGTTCTTTGTTTTTGTGTTTGTGTTTTTGTAAATGAAGCATACATCTGTGGGCTTGTGTAGTATGACAAATGCAGGGCATTTTGTTGAAGGAACATCCATGTCTTCAACCATGGAATCTGTAACTTCCAATTTGCTACTCGGTCAGTCTCCAATAAGCTTATCACTCACCTTTTGCATGTATTGTCAATGACAAAAGTTTGAATTACAAACTTTAGTATAAATTACTCAGCTTTTGCTGAGGGACATATCTATAGCATTGTAGAAAACATGTACAGGCCTTCTCCTGTCTGCTTTCACTGAACAATGACTTATTATTTGATCAAAAACATCTGCTTTCGTGTTGAGTTATTCTCTGCTGTTATCTGAACATCTGAATGGAGGGTACTTACAACTGTTAGACCTTATAACTGTTAGACACTGGTATGCCGTCACTCTCACTGTGGTCTCAGTAGATTTCAAAACCAGGGTTTCATGTCTACATGTCTTCATTACTTCTAGGAATCTTCAGGGGGTCTAAAGAACACTCCCAACTATACTAAGCTTTTGGCTTTGCAAGTCTTAAGGATAGATCAAGGAGTGTAAAATAACTACCACAGGTTACATTGTAGCCTTTGTGGAATATTGGTTCCACAAATTTCATTACTACATATGTACATATACTGAGAAGGAGGGAGAAAAGGAGCAATGATTTTTTAAAATTAATTTATTTATTTTTAGTTTTCAACATTCACTTTCACAAGATTTTGAGTTCCATATTTTCTCCCTATCTCCCTCCTCTCCCACCCCAAGACAGCATGCATTCTGAATACCCCTTCCCCTGATCTGCTCTCCTTTCTATCACCCCCCTTCTCTTATCCCCTTTTCCTTCTATTTTCCTGTAGGGTAGGATAGATTTCTATATCTTATTGCCTGTATATCTTATGTCCTAGTTGCACGTAAAAACAATTTTTAACATTTGTTTTTAAAACTTTGTGTTCCAAATTCTTTCCCTCACTCGCTGCCCACCCCTCATTGAGAAGGCAAGCAACTCAATACAGGCTATACATGTGTACTCATGCAAAATACTCCCATAATAGCCATGTTGTGAAAAACTAACTATATTTCCCTTCATCCTATCCCACTCCCCCCCATTTATTCTATTCTCTCCTCTGACCCTGTCCCTCCTCAAAAGTGTTTGCTTCTGATTACCACCTCCCCCAATTTTCCCTCCCTTCTATCATCTCTCTCTTATACCTTTCCCCCCTGTTTTCCTGTAGGGTAAGACAGATTTCTATACCCAATTGAGTGTGTATGTTATTCCTTTCTTAAGCCAAATCTGATGAGAGTAAGATTCACTCATTCCCTCTTACTTCCCCCTTCTTTGCCTCCATGGTAAAAGCTTTTTCTTGCTTCTTTTATGTGAGATAATTTACCCTATTCTATCTCTCCTTTCTCCTTCTCCCAATACAATCCTCTCTCATCCCTTCACTTTATTTTTTAGATATCATCCCTTCATATTCAACTCACCCTGTGCCCTCTGTCTACATTTGCTCCAACTACCCTAATACTAAGGAAGGTCTCATGAATTACAAATGTCATTTTTCCATGTAGGAATGTAAACAGTTCAACTTCAATAAGTCCCTTATGATTTCTCTTTCCTGTTTACCTTTTCATGCTTCTCTTGAGTCTTATATTTGAAAGTCAAATTTTCTATTCAGCTCTGATCTTTTCATCAAGAATGCTTGAAAGTCCTCTATTTCACTGAATATCCATTTTCCCCTGAAGGATTATACTCAGTTTTGCTGAGTAGGTGATTCTCTGTTTTAATCAGAGCAAGGATTTATTAACCCCCTACTATGTACACTGTTCTAAGTACTTTGTTAATCTTATCACAAGATATCATTACTTTTAATATTGTATTTTCCCAAGTTAAAAAAAAAAACTTCTTGAATATGTTTTATTTTCAATATATATTGACAACCAAAATTTTAGGCCAAATTTCTCTGGCTTGTTTTAAATATATCAAACAAATATAAAGAGTATCTTGCAAAAGAGCAATAGCTCATTGACTATTACATATGCAAAAGGGATAAATGTCTTCTGACAATTTTAAATAAAATAATTCCATAGTGAGGATGCTAGGTAAATCATGTCCTGAGGTAGACTCTGTTTCTTGTTTTCAGGTCAAAGTGAACATATCTCATTATATCTAGGAATTAAATACATAGCATAATTTTATTAAACAAATGATACCACTAGGAACTGTTTCATATATTTTATAGGTAGGTTTCTTATACTTGTAACACCATGAGCTACAAATAAGACCAAATAACTTTTCAAATTCATCTAATGTATTGGACCAGTTAGCATTACTTGTTATTCATTGCACCTCAACATTTGTATGTTTCTGAATATTTGTAAGCATTGGCTCAATAATTAAAACTCAAACAAGAAATAGAACTTTTTTTTCCTCTACAATATAGGCTGTAGAATATTCAGTAGGGCCAGATCTAATAATATTTAGCTCTTGCAACCTTCCTCATATTGCCAATGCCAAGAAGAATCATATTTAATTTTCAGACATTGTGGCCCTTTAACAATTTTGATGGGAATCTCATTATTTTTTAGATTGTCAACTGTAGAAGGAACTTCACTGAGGGGACTTATTATTGCTGAAATCAGATGAGGAATACTCTCACTCTGTTTCACATATTGCAATGGTATCAGTTACGTCAACAAATTCACTATCGGAAAACTCACCATTAGATGAGTTGGATGGAATATTTCTTATTAGTTCTAAACACTATTCATCAGAGTCTCTCAGGCGTATTATCAGTAAGAATGCAAGCAAAACTCTATTGTTATGATAACCAGACTATAAATTCTAAAGCTTTGAAAAATAAAATAATAAATTAGAAGAGTTATGGAAATTATATGGAAAGATACAATTTTATTTTACTCTATAAACATTATTCACAGGGTTTTATAAACATTTGACAAATTCTACTGATACTCAAGGATAGAAGAGTAAAACTGGACAGAAATATATGTATGAGCATTTTCTCTTATTTAGCACAAAAGTATAATGTGCTTATTATGTGGCATTTGACACATCTGGAACTAACAGGTAAAACCATATGCTTAATTTCTTTCATTATTTCAAAAGTCTTTAGAATGTTAAGGAATAAAAGTAGCAAAGATGTAGAAAAAGTAATGAAGGATGAAGTCAAAAAACTTAATACTTTTGGAGATTCAAATATCTAAATAAATATTTGTGTCAATTGGCATGCTTGGAATACAAAGACAAAAATGAAAAGATCTCTTCAATTAGGGAGTTTTTTTTTTCCTAATGGAAGAACTTGCATAGTATGTAAAAATATGAAGTAATTTGAGAATGGAAACAATATTAATAATTCAGGTTATCAGGTTTCATGGAAAAAGTCAATCACTCAGTAAATAAATATTTATTTTGTCTACTATGTGCCCAGCCTGTGCTAAGTGCTAGAGATAGAAAAAGGCAAAAGAGATTACTTGCCCTCAAATTGATCACGATGCAATGAAGGAAGTGACTCCTGAGATGGATCTGAATGAAAGGTAAGGATTCTAAGAAACAGAGGTAAGAAGAAAGTACATTTCAGTTATGTTGTACAACCTTTGAAGGGCACAAAAGCAGATCATTGAATGCAAAAACCAGTAGGTCAGTTTGACTTGAATCAAGAATATAACTGGAATCATGTAAAATAAGTCTAGAAAGATAGGTAGGAGCCAGATTGTGCAATGCCAGGGCCTGGAATTTGAATTTTATCTTATGGGAAATAAGGAACCAGTAAACATTCTTGAGTAACAGAGTTACAAGATGATCCTACATTTTAGGAAGATTATTTCATCAGATATGTGGAGTATACACTGGTGAGAAGGGAGATTGTGATCACCAAGATGAATTAGAAGAATTAGAAGCCTCTTTCAGTAAAATAAGTAAGAAATAATAAGGGCCTGAACTATGGGAATGGTAACATGGGTGAAGAAAATGAGACAGATGAAAGGTGTATTGTGGAGGTAAAATTTACAAAGCTCCACAACTTATGGTGTATAAGGGTAAGGAAAAAAAAAGAGTTGAGAATGACTCTAACTTTGGGAACCTAGGGGACTAGAAGGATATTGTGCTGTTAACACAAGCGGGGAAACTCAGAAAAAAAAAGGATAGGTTTAGGGAGGAAAGATAATGAGTTCCATTTTGAGTATGTTGAGTTTGAGTTGCCAATAGGATATCCAGATAGAAGCGATACCTCTTCAGTCTTCATTTAACCCTCTAGAAGAACAAAATTAGCTAGTAGGAACAGTCATGGGTGAATCATTATTATGCCCTACTTAACCTTGAAAGGGTTTCCTGATCATTGTATCTGGATTGTCATTTCTAGTTTGTGACTGTGAAGTTAGTGTCACCCAAAGTTTATCTAATATACCTTTGCCCAAGAGAAAGATTTTTTCCATGATGTAGATAATAACCAAAACCAGAGACAGCAGAGGAAGGTAAAATATGTGTTAAAATCAAGACAGAGAACCTCAAAAAGATGGAAAATCTATTACATGCAAGTTGATAAATATGTGTCATCTCAAAGGCTAAATCCATGTTTGTTCACTATAAATTTGTATAATAAAGTACAAGGCCAAACTAAACATGTGGAACAGCTGAGGCAGAGGCAAAGTTGCTAGGTGAGGTTATGGATTTATTGACACTGTTGAAATAATTCAAAACAAAGTGGTTTTTTGCCCAGCATCTCAGGTCCACCAAAAGCAGATAAATCCAGAAGTCAAAGTTGATTTATATAAAGTGAGTCTTGATTACCTACCCCCCCCCAAAATTAGCACACCAGCTAAAATGCACATTTTAAGCTCAAGCAGATTATATTATATCAGAGCAAACCTCCACTGGGCTTTTACAGAATCATACAAAAATGTTTCTTTGCATGAGTCTGAATTCTAAATATGAAACTTTTGCAGGTGTGGAAAAGCACACGATGAATGAACTCAAAGGAAGCAAGCATTTTGAAATTAAAGGATTCGCAAATCATGAGGTTTACAGCAGATGTTGTGTTGTCCCTAACCAAAGAGTGAAAGAGAGTGTGTTTCTCAAGATACAAATTGAAAAGGTGTTGGGTTCAGGAGATCACTAGACCAAGGATTTATTTGAATTTGAAGAGAAAAACTGCCAGGAAATGCTCACATCAGGTTTTGCTATGCAAGATTTAACTCTCAAATACATGAAATGTTAATGTTAATGCTATCTAACTAGCCAGAAGCTGTTCTCTTTGGAGGAAAGCCATGATTACTCAGGCATGTGCTTACAGAGTGATGATAACAATACTAGAGCCAGGTTTCAAGAGCCAATCTGAATTTTAGGAACATCAACTCATCAATTTAGAGTAGGTATCAAACCTAGAAGACGTCTAGTTCAAGCTTCTTATTTTACAAATAGGTAAACTGAGGCCCAGCGGGTTATAGAATTTGCCCGAAGTCACTTAGTGTTAGTGAAGAGATTCAACCCTATTCCAGCAGTCTAGCCATTATTTTCTGCTATCACCCTAGCAACAGCTAACTTGTCATAATGTAATATTTGAAAGCAGAGGTTCTTCACTTGGAATCCATGAACCCCCAAAAATCCCTGGACATTTCCTTCAATTATTTAAAAAATCATTCTGAGAAGGGGTCCATAGGTCTCATCAGACAGCCAAAAGGTCCCACGCCACAAAACAGCTTAGGACTTCTGCTTTAAAGGATCTATAATTCCATCCATGTGGCATTCTTTCTAACTGTGTAGAATCCTATCCAGGTCATCCCAGAAATCCTCCTTAGTTGGTCCACCAAATATGCTAGGTCCTTTCTTTTAAGATATCTTGCCGTAGCATAAATACACATGAAATATTTGGGATACCCATCCATTATCCCTTACTTTTCCTGGGGATATAATAAAATCATATTTCTAAAGTATTAAGCTCAGTATCAGATACAGAGTAGAAACTTAATAAATGCTTTTTCCTTCCCTCTCTTTGCCACCTGTGCAATTAGATATCCTTTAGAGAAAATCATGCAATTACTTTGATTGGGTACGATAAAAATTCATGTTACACAACCTCACCTGGGGCCATCACTGCTGCTACACAATTCTACGATATGAACTCACTATTCTACTCTCCACAGTGCTCTTCCAAATCTCTTCATCCCTCCTCAAACTTTCTATGGTTCCTCCTCCCACCATTCTCTCAGCTGAGAATCTTCATAGTTTACAGGAAAAAAAATTTGAGGTCATTCACTGGGAACTACAACTTCTCCCCCCTCTTCTATCATTCAGGTGACTTCTGCCACTTTCTCCTCCTTCACATCTGTTCCACATGATGAAGTGGTTTTACTTTTTAACAAAGTTAATGCTTCTACTTTTTCAAGCAATCCCATTCCATCCCATTTCCTCCAACAGGTTGCCCCCTCTGTTACCCCCACTTTTCTACTTATTCATTTGATCCTTCCATCTCTGACATCTTCCTGACTCTTTTGTTCTCTTTTAACTAAACTTGTAAAGAAGACTGTCTACATTAAGTGCCTCCATTATCTTTTTTTTTATTATGGGATGATTTTTTATTAATTAATTTATTTTGATTTATCAACAATCATTTCCATAAGCTTTTGAGTTTTAAATTTTCTGCCCCTACCTTCCCCCTCCCTCCCCAAAATGGCATGCAATCTGATGTAAGATATACATATACTATATCCTATTAAACATATTTTCACATTAGTCATGTTGTAAAGAAGAATTAGCACCAATAGAAGGAACCACAAGAAAGAAGAAACAAAACAGAAGAAAAAAATTGCAAATAGTACACTTCAATCTGCATTCAAACTCCACAGTTTTCTCTGGATGTAGATAGCATTTTCCATCATGAGACCTTTAGAGATATCTTAGATCCTTGCATTGCTGAGAAGGGCTAAGTCTGTCAACATTAGCCAATACAGAATGTGGCTATTACTGTGTACAACATTCTCCTGGTTCTGCTTACTTCACTCAGTATCAGTCCATACAAGTCTTTTCAGGTTTTTCAGAAGTTCACCCACTCATTATTTCTTATAGCACAATAGTATTCCATTACATTCATGTAGCACAACTTCTTCAGCCATTCCCTTATTGATGGACATCCTCTCAATTTCCAATTCTTTGCCACCTCAGAAAGAGCTGCTATAAATATTTTTTGTACATGTAGGTCTTCTTCCAATTTTTATGATCTCTTTGGGATACAGTCCTAGAAGTGCTATTGCTGGATCAAAGGGTACATATAATTTTATAGCCTTTTGGGCATAGTTTCAAATTGCTCTCCAAAATGGTTGGATCATTTCACAACTACACCAATAATGCATTAGTGTTCCAATTTTCCCACATCTTCTCCAACATTTATCATTTTCATGTTTTGTCATGTTGGTCAATCTGATAGGTGTGATGTGCTACCTCAGGGTTGTTTTGATTTGCATTTTTCTAATCAAGAGTGATTTAGAATATTTTTTTCATATGACTATAGATGGCTTGAATTTCTTCATCTGAGAATTGCCTGTTCATATCCTTTGCCCGTTTCTTAATTGGGTAAGGACTTGTATGCTTATAAGTTTGACTTACTTCTTCATATATTCTAAAATGAGGCCTTTATCAAAGACACTGGTTGTAAAAATTCTTTTCCAGTTTTCTATTTCCCTCTTAATCTTGGTTGCATTAGTTTTTTTGTGCAAAAACTTTTGAATTTAATGTAATCAAAATTATCCATTTTGCATTTCAGAATGTTCTCTATCTCCTGTTTGGTGATTAATTCTTCAGTTCTCCATAAATCTGAAAGGTAAACTATTCCTTGCTCTCACAGTTTTCTTATAGCCTTTATATCTAAATTATGAAGCCATTTTGACTTTATGTTGGTATGGTGTGAGATTTTTGGTCTATGCCTAGTTTCTGCCATGCTCTTTTCCAGTTTTCCCAGCAGTTTTTGTCAAATACTAGGTTCTTATCCCAGAAGCTGTGGTCTTTGGGTTTATCAGATAATAGATTACTATAGTCATTGACTACTGTGTCTTGCATATTTAACCTATTCCACCTTTCCACCACTTTATTTCTTAGCCAGTACCAAGTAGGGTTTGATGATTGCTGCTTTATAATACAATTTAAGATCTGGAATGGGTAGGGCACCTTCCCCTGTATTTCTTTTCATCAGTTCCCATTATATTTTGGACCTCTTGTTATTTTAAATGAATCTTGTAATTATTTTTCTAGCTCTGTGAAATAATTTTTGGTAGTTTGTATGGCACTGAATAAGTAAATTAGCTTAGGTAGAATTGTCATTTTTATTGTATTAGCTCAGCCTAATGAGCAACTGATATTTTTCCAGTTATTCATATCTGACTTTATTTGTGTGAAAAGTGTTTTGTAATTGTGTTCACACAGTTCCTGGGTTTGTTTTGGCAGGTAGACTTCTAAATATTTTATAATGTCTACAGTAACTTTAAATGGAATTTCTCTTTCTATCTCTTGCTTTTGGGCTTTGTTGTTAACATAAAGAAATGTTGATGATTTATGTGGGTTTATTTTATAGCCTGCAACTTTACTAAAGTTGTTTATAATTTAAGTAGTTTGTCACTTGATTCTCCAGGATTCTTTCTGAGTATATCATCATATCATCTGCAAGGAGTGATAGCTTTATTTCTTTTTTTCCCATTCTAATACTTTCAATTTCTTTTTCTTCTCTTATTGCTAATGCTTATGCTTCCAATAGCACATTGAACAACAGTGGTGATAATGGACATCCTTGTTTCACCCCCGATCTCCTTGGAAATGTTTCTAGCTTATCCCCTTTACAAATGTTACTTGCTGAAGGTTTTAGGTAGATGCTACTTATTATTTTAAGGAAGATTCCATTTATTCCTATGCTCTCTAGTGTTTTTATTAGGAATGCATGTTGTATTTTGTCAAAAGCTTTTTCTGCATCTATTAAAATGATCATGAGGTTTCTGTCAGTTTTGTTGTTGATATAATGAATTATGCTGATCATTTTCCTAATATTGAACCAGCCCTACATTCCTGGTATAAATTGTACCTGGTCATAGCGTATTATTCTTGTGATAAGTTGCTGTAATCTATTTGCTAATATTTTATTTAAAATTTTTGCATGTATATTAATTAGGGAGATTGGTCTATAATTTTCTTATTGTTTAGACTTTTCCCGGGTTAGGCATCAGCACCATATTAGTATCATAAAAAGAATTTGGTAAGACTCCTTCTTCATCTATTTTCCCAAATAGTCTATGTAGTATTGGGATTAATTGTTCCTTAAATGTTTGATAGAATTCACTTGTAAATTTACCTGGCCCTGGAGATTTTTCCTAGGGAGTTCATTGATGCTTTGTTCAATTTCTTTTTCTTAGATGGGGTTATTTAAGTATTTTACTTCCTCTTCTGTTAATCTGGGCAATTTGTGTTTTTTGTAAATATTAATCTATTTCACTAAGATTGTCAAATTTATTGGGATACAGTTGGGCAAAATAGCTCTAATTATTGTTTTAATTTCCTCTCCTTGGTGGTGGATTCACCCTTCTCATTTTTGATACTGGTAATTTGGTTTTCTTCTTTCTTTTTTTAATTAAATTAACCAAAGGTTTATCTATTTTATTTTTTTTCCCATAAAACCAGCTCTTAGTTTTATGCATTAGTTCAATAGTTTCCTTAATTTCAATTTTATTAATATCTCCTTTGGTTTTCAGTATTTCTACTTTGGTGTTTAATTGGGGATTTTTAATTTGGGTTTTTTGCTAGTTTTTTTTTTTAGTTGCATGCCCAATTCACTGATCTCCTCTTTCTCTATTTTATTCATGCAAGCATTTAGAGATACAAAACTTTCCCTAAGAACTGCTTTCACTGCATCCCATAAGTTTTGGTATGTTGTCTCATTATTGTCATTCTCTTGAATGAGGCTATTGATTATTTCTATGATTTGTTGTTTGACCCATTCATTTTTTAGGATAAGATTATTTAGTTTCCAATTATTTTTTAGTCTATCTTTCCATGGCCCTTTATTGCACACAATTTTTATTGCATCATGATCTGAAAAAGATGCATTTAATATTTCTCCCTTTCTGCATTAGATTATGAAGTTTTTATGCCCTAGTACATAGTCAACTTTTGTGTATGTGCTATGTAACACCAAGAAAAAAGTACATTCCTTTCTATTCTCATTCAATTTTCTCCAGAATTTCTACCATATCTAACTTCTGTGATATTCTATTCACCTCCTTAACTTCTTTCTTGTTTATTTTGTGGTTAGATTTATCTAGTTAAGAGAGGGGAAGGTTAAGGTCCCCCACTGGCATAGTTTTGCTTTCTATTTCTTCCTGTAACTCCCTGAACTTCTCCTCTAACAATTTGGATGTTATACCATTTGGTACATATATGTTTAGTAATAATATTACTTCATTGTCTATGGTGCCTTTATGCAGGATGTAGATGCCTTTATTATCTCTTTTGATAAGATCTATTTTTGCTTTTCTTTGTCTGAGATCAGGATTGCTACCCTTTTTTTTTTGTTTTGTTTTTGCTTCAGCTGAAGCATAATATATTGTACTCTAGCCTTTTACCTTTACCCTCTGTGTGTCCCTCTGTTTCAAAAGTGTTTCCTGTAAAGAACATATTGTAGGATTATGGTTTTTAATCCATTCTGTTATCCACTTCACTTTTATGGGAGAGTTCATTCCATTCACATTTACAGTTATGATTACTATCTGTGTCTTTCTCTCCATCCTATTTCTCCCCTGTTTATGCTTTTCTTTCTCCTTTCTCCCTTTCCCTCTTCAGTAGTATTTTGCTTTTCATGCTGCCTCCCTCAGTTGCTCCTCTCTTCTATTAGCACCCTCCCTTTTCTTCCCCTTTACCCTTACTACTTCTTCCCTCCCTTCCATCCCCAATCTCTTTTCTTTCCTTTTTTCCCTCATACTGCCTACAGGGCAAGTTAGATTTCTATACCTAATTGAATGTGTTATTCCCTCTTGAGCCAAGTCTGATGAGAGTAAGGTTCAAACAATGCTCATTTCCTTCCCTTCTTTCCCTCTACTGTAATAAGTTTTTGTGTCTTTTCCTGTAAGGTAATTTCTCCTTGTCTGTCTCCTCCTTTCCTCTTCTCCCAGTACATTCCCTTAGTTAGATCAGATAAATCCACTTAAATACATTTAACCCACTTAATTATTTTTTATCATTACATCAAAATCAACTTATACCCACCCTATCTACGTATACCTCTTTAAAATCATGTAATAATAATACAATTCTCAAGAGTTACAAGTGTCATCTTCCCTTGTAGGGATGTAAATAGTTTGCCCTTATGAATAACATGTTGTTTTTTCTGTCTTGTTTACCTTTTTATGTCTCTCTTGAAACAGATCAAATTTTCTGTTGAGCTCTGATCTTTTTATTAGGAAGGTTTGGAAGGCCCTATTTCATTGAATTTCCAGCTCCTCCCCTGAAAGATTATGCTCATTTTTGCTGGGTAGTTGATCCTTGGTTGTAATCCAAACTCCTTTGCCTTACGGAATATTGTATTCCATGTCCTATGATCTTTTAATGTAGAAGCTGCAAGGTCCTGCATAATCCTGACTGGTTCCATGACATTTAGATTGTTTCTTTCTGACTGCTTGCAGTAGTTTGTCTTTGACCTGGTAATTTTGGTATTTGGCTACTATATTCCTTGGCATTTTCAATTTGGGGTCTCTTTCAAGGAGATGATTGATTCTTTCTATGGCTATTTTACCCTCTGTTTCTAGCACCTCGGGACAGTTTTCTTTTATGATTTTCTGAAAGATTCCGTCCAGGCTCTTTTTTTCTTCGTGATTTTCAGGTAGACTAATAATTTTTAAATTTTCTCTCCTGGATCTATTTTCCAGGTCAGTTGTTTTACCAGTAAGATATTTTATGTTTTCATCTATTTTTTTCATTCTTTTATTTCTGTTTGACTGCTTCTCACTCTCTCAGAGAGTCATTAGCTTCCACTTGCCCAATTCTCATTTTTAACAAATTGTTTTCTTCTATTAGATTTTGTACCTTCTTTTCCATTTGGCCCACTTTATTTTCTAAGAAGTTCTCATTGATGAGTTTTTCTATCTCCTTTTCCATTTGATGAATTCTGCTTTTTAGGGAGTTGTTTTCTTTGGTGTACTCTTTTCCATTTGGCCAATTGTATTTGTAAGGACTTGTTTTCTACAGTTAATTTTTGTCCTTCCTTTTCTAAGCTATTGACTCTCTCATTCCTTTTCCCAATTTTTTCTTCTACCTCTCTTATTTGACTTTTAAAATCCTTCTTCAGCTCTTCCAAGAAGGCTTTTTGGGCTTCAAACCAGTTCAGATTCCCTTTAGAGGTTCCAGATGTGGGTTTGCTGATGATGTTGTCTTCAGAATTTCTACCTTGATCTTCACTGTCCTAATAAGAATCTGTGGTATGTTTCTTTTTGCTCAAGGTGTTTGATTGTTTCTTGGCCTTTAAAAAAAAATTGAACTCTCCTGCTGGAGAGCAGGGGGCACTGACCCAAGCTTCTTGTGCTGGGAGCCTGGGGCCTGGTCACTGACTTTGTGTGCTGGGACCTCCAATGATGGCAGTTGGAGGCTGTACGGTTCTGGTAGCTTACCTGGTGTTGGGCTGGAATCAGTAACACTGGAACTCTAGGGGTAGGGTTAGGTAGTCTGGCCCCTAGAGGTTGCTTGCTCACCCGTGCCTTTCCTTTTGCTTTCTTCAGCTTCTTACAGATGGATGTTTTGCTGCTGTAAGATGTTTCTCCACCTGGGGCATTCCCTCTTGGAGTTCTGCTTCCCACAGTTTTGCTGAGGTACCAGGAGACTTGGCTGCCAGAGAATGCCATGGCATGAAGTGGTTTTTTGAGCCTGTTTCCACTGGGTCCCTTGCCTGTACTGAGGCAATCAGGGGTCTTGCCGTTGTTGCTTGCCTGCTCCACCACCTGGGGTTCAGCATCTCCCCCCTGGTATGATGAGGTGAGGTTTTCCACTAGCTTGCTGGGAAATCTCCTGTTCTGTACCATTCCCCTTCCCCCAGGGCAAAAGGGTCCTTTCCCATTAATCCCTCAAGCTTCCTGGGCCAAAGGATTGCTATACCCCATCTTTCTTCTGGTTCACTTGTTCCAGGGTTTTTCCTGTGGCTATATTTTCTGGGTTTTCAGAGGTTAATGAGGGAGGGTGAAATCGACTTACTTCTTATTCTGTGATCTTGACTCCAGGAAGTAGAACTTTTCAAATGCCTCCACTTTCACGTCTCTCACTCTCTTCTTAATGCCTTACAATCTGTCTTCTGATCTTATCATTCCACTGAAACTTCTCTCTCCAAAGTTGCTCATGATCTTAGTTGCCAAATCTAAAGCCTTTTCTCAAGCCTCATTATCCTTGATCTCTCTCCTACTTGATATTTTTTCTTTCTAGGTTTCTTGGGACATGACTCACTCTTGGTTCTCCTTCTACCTATCTTACCATTCCTTTGTCTCCTTTGCTGGATCCTCTTCCAGATCACACTCTCTACCCACAGGTGTCCCTCAGAGTTCTCTCCTGTTCCCTTTTTTCTTCTCCTCCTGGACTACTTCACTTGGTCATCTCACTAGCCCCCATGGATTTAATTACAATTTCTATGCTGATGATTCTCCCTAACTAAGGTGCCCCAATCTTTCTCCTGACTTTCAATCACGCATCTCCAACTGATTTTCAGACATATTAAACTGGGTGTCCAGGAGACATCTTTAACTCAATATGTTCAAAAGAGAATGCATTATTTTTCCCCTAAAACTACATTCCCTTTTACTATATAGGACAACACCATCCTCGCAGACCCTCAGACTGGCAACTTAGGAGTCAGCATTTCTCACTCTCTCTCATATCCTATCTGTCCCCCCTATAGCCTATCCATCACCAAGACCTATTGATTTTAACTCTGCAACATGTCATAAATGCCTCCTTTTCTCGTGAGACACTGCTACCACCCTATTACTGACCCTCATTACCTCACACTTGGCTTATTACAATATGCTGCTGGTATTGACCTGCCTCAAGTCTCTCCCCACTCCAATCCATCTTCCATTCAGCCACTAAAGTATATAAAATTCAAGAGGGATCTTTATTAAGCAGGTACAAACATGATCACATGGAGGAGTCAGTCTAATGCTCAAACAGTTCAGTTTGGGGAAAGCAAGGAAGGATTTACAGTATTTTTATTTAAATGGAAGCAGGAGATTGACTGATCCAGAGAGAGAAGGGGGAAGTAAATTGAGGCATGAGGGGGTAGAGAGTTCCAGCAACAGGGGCAATGAATTCTTGGTACACTGAGATGAGCACGATGATGTGGAGAGTCCAAGGCTTGAGTACAAACAACAAGATGAGCAGGATGTTTAGAAAGTCCTGAACAAAATCTTGACTCTTCAGTTTCTGCTCAAGGTTGCCCCTGAGCTTATCAAGGCTGATTTTGTGGTTTCTGGCAGCTACAGGCATCTCCAAATTTGGCTAGAGTTCACTCACAAAGGATCACTGTTATGTCCAGAAGCTCTGAGTCTCAGAAATCCTTCTAATTGGCTGGTTGTTGTGTAACTCCATCACCCTGCTTCCCTATGAAGAAGGGAAGTTCTAACATATAGTATAGTCACTACAGAGCCCATGTCCACAAATGATCTTTTTTTTTAATTTATGGAATAAAACAAGCATTTTCATAACATAGTACAATAAAAAAAAATGATTGCACATGAAACTACAAATTCACTATGTACAACTTGCTATTCCTTTTAAATACATAACAAAGTTATCGTGTAAATTTCCATTTTCCCTTTTTTTCTTCCCCCCCCACCATGGTAAAGGTTACTATTAGACACAAATAGGTATGTAGATGTATAATATCACACAATTGTATACATAATAAAATATTCCTAAATATTTTTCCTCAAGTGTCTGATCATGTCACTTCCCAGTCAATAAACTCCAGTGACTTCCTATTGCTTATAAAATCACACATATAATCCTCTGTTTGGCATTCAAAGTCCTTCAGAATTTAGCCATCTCCTACCTTTCCAGTTTTCTTATACTTTAATCCCCAACATATGCTCTTCAATCCAGTGACATTGACCCCATGGCTGTTCCACAAAGAAGACACTATTTTTTGGCTCCATGCATTTTCTCTGGCTGTTCCCCATGCCTGGAACACTCTCCTTCCTGTACTCCAATTACTGACCACCCTGGTTTTTCTAAGTGGCAACTAAAATTTTGTCTTACATAAGTGCCTTTCCCAACTTCTCTTAAGAGAGGAATTAATTTAATTCCAGTGCCTTCCTTCTGTTAATTATTTCCTATTTATCCTGTATATAGCTTGTTCATACATATTTGCAAATGCTGTGTTCCTCATTAAATTGTAAGCTCCTTGAGGACAAGGACTGTCTTTGGCCTCTTTTTTTTTCTTTATCAACAATGCTTAACATAGTGTGAAGGTTCTTAATAAATGTTTGATTGATTTATACTACTGGTGTCAAACTCACATAGAAATGAGTACCATTAAATAATACATAAAGATCCCTGAAGGTTGCATATTGTTTGAGAAATCCTCACATATTTACATATTTCTTTTTTTTTAATATATAGGAACTACTTTTTAATGTGGTTCAGGTCATCCTAGGAGTATTGTATGCCCCTTGTGGCCAACAGGCAGTATGTTTGATTCCTCTGCTTTACACCATTTCTCCTGTGTAGATCTTCATTGAAAATATGTTGTAGCCAACTCCTTCCAATAACTTCCTATCATGTGCCCTTCCAGTGGTCTTTGGTTGATTATCTATTATGTGAAAAAAAAATCTAACTCAAACAGTTAAAAGTTCTACCTAGATTAAAGATTGACCAAAATGGAATGTGACACTTTCATGTAAAAAGTAAAGTAGAACCAGAAATATGACATAGAGTCACATTTTAAGGTAAATTTTGGTAGGCATAAGAATCCAACTCAGGGAAAATACTCTGAAATAAAAAATTCAAAAAATAAAGTTATTGTTAGTACCTTAGATTTGGACTTATTTTGTAGTAATTTCAAGAGAATTGTCCACAGAAATACTGAAACTTCTGATAGTCACATAAGCTTAGTCAAACAGTTAAGCAAATGTCTTACCAGATGCCTAACTTTGATTATTTTTATGGAGGGTTTTTTTCTGCCACTCAGTTTTTAATGTACTGTTTTATTCTACATCTGAGGACTAGAAAGGAAGAAATTAAATAAAGTTCTACATGAAACATATAGACAGGAAGAAATTAAAGAAAGTTCTATATGAAATATATTTAGTATCCTCTAGGGGCATGACAAATTGATTGATTTAGCTATTGGCACTGATTTATGCCAGAGAGTGCTCCAAAGAAAACTGGATGAAGTCCTTAAAACTGTTGTGCACATCATTTTGAGTTGAGAGCTAGTGTGAAAGATTTTAAAGCCCTTTGGAATTTCATGTACCAGAATCACGATGGTTAGTGTGATGGGAAAGGAATTAAATAGAGACAATGCCTCCTTAGAACAGAGGAAGTATTATTTTATATTTGCTTTTGTCTTGCCAAAAGTTTTTCTTAGGCCCACAAAATGCAATATGGCTTCTCATACCTTGCTTTCACAAGCTTTTCAGTTTACCACAGTCGTATCAATTATGTGATGATTGAATCAGCCACCCGTACTGCTTATTAACAAGGCCTTCTTCTTCTGTGAGATAATCCATTTGTCCAGGAATAGATGACACCTTTGTTAAGGGTGGTAGTCTTTGCTAACAAGCAGGCACCAAAACCATGCTGCCTTGAAAATGACAAATGACCTTGCCAAGTCTACCTCAGACCTTGCTGAGGAGTTGGCACCATTAAGTGATCTCCTCATGGATGATTCACAGGTTCCCTTAGACACTCAGAAAGATTCTTCACTGACATGAAGCAACTAATTGAACTTTTTACATATTAATAGAGAAATAGATAAGATCCTTAAGGTGAATGTAGCTAAGTGAAGAATTGCTACCATGTGGGCTATGGCAGAAGGAAACTATGTGGAATTTTCTATCTAGCACATAACAACTAAATTATTTTACCAACTGATTTGACTTTTATGTGTGTCATTACCATGCATATGGGCACAGCAAAATAATCAATCAAAAGGCACTTATTAATCACCTCACATGTGCCAAGTACTGTGATATGTTTTGGGAATTCAAGAACCAAAAAAAAAGGAAATAATCCCTACTTACAGTGAGTTTACATTCTAATGAGAGAAATAATAAGTACGTGTAAAATATGCAGTAAAAAATTAAAATGAATAAAAATGCATAGTAGTGTAATACAAAGTGTTTTGGAAGGGAGGGTGCTTGACGTTGGGGGTATCAAGAAAGGCTTCAAACAGAACATGATACTTGAACCACATCTTAAAGGATGAGGACTCTATGAGGCAGCAGTAATGAGAAAACCCCTTCCAAGGATGGAGGATAGCCAATGCAAAGGCATGGAGAATGGAGATGAATGTTGTGTATGAGAAACAGAGAAAAAGTCAGTCTAGCTGTATCACAGAGTGACTGTGACAGAATCTACATTTTCCAGAGTAAAATAATGCCATAATATATAAGCCAGAGGAGAAAACATCCATTGTCAGGATTTGTGAAGACTGATTTTGGCAGCAGCACAAGACAAAATGGTAAAGTTGATTTGAGAGTCAGGATCATGGTACCATTTCCCATTTTCCTGGGTCAGCCAAAAAATTATTGGAATAAAGAAATGACTTTAGTGGAACTAGGTTCAGTTAGAGTACTGAAAAGTCTAATTCCTAAATGACTCAGAGAAATATGTAAGTGACTGTAAAAAGTGATTGAACTGTCTAGGAAATGGATACTAATAGTTAATTCTATTTTTAAGGTGAAAGGCTTTTGTAACAAGATCCGTGTGACCTGATAGAAGATAAATATCATGTATTTCAGTAGCACTCTTAAGGTACCTGATTATTTCTCATTAATGTCCATGGTTTCTATGAGGTCAGAAAGTGTCATATATTCCCTAAACCTTTTTTTTTCAGGTGAATAAATCAACATATGGATGTCAAGGGAATTGTCTGAGGTCAAATGAGGGGAAAAAAACCAAAAAACCTCAGAATTCTCCATCCTGTTACCTCCTGCATTGTACAGGGTATGAGGGAATAAGAATATCATTGAAGTTATAGAAAACATAAAAAAAAATAAAACTAGGAGGAAACAAAAACTAGGACCCCAGGAAAATATAAACTGCGTCAAACCCCATTTAACCCACATGTGCCTAAATACAGATGCACATTTATACAGAACAAAGAATGTCTGTGTATCGAATTGACTTCACTGTAGGCAACAACCCTGTCTTCAGTGCTACAATTGTTGAATTCTTATTGGGAAGGGCAGATGTGTTTTTCCGAACAGGCTTTATTGGTCAGGAGAAAAAAAAAACTGACCTACATTTTAAATTGCCACCTTTGGGTTTTGTTTTTTTAAAAAATGAGCAAAGAATCTTGAAATGTGTGAAATCTCTCCTGAGATCAGTTACCAAGAAAGCATTTACAATGCAATAGTTCCTTCATTAAAGTGTGAAGCTAGACATAGCAATTGGCAAGGTTCAAATGACAGCAATTATCTGGTTAATTGCTCTAATTTAAATGTAGGCTGTGACCTTGGCTTGCCGTTTAAATTGTTCCTTAACCTACCTGGAAAATAAGTAAGGCCCCAAACTACCTAGAGGGTCATTGCTCTATATATCTCAAAGGATATACATACAGCTGAGTTAGTCTTCTCAAAGACCTTCCCTATTTAGAAATAGGCAGATATATTATTGAGTATAAAATATTACGCAGTTCCTGTGAATTAAGGAATTTTTCTATTTGAGACACAGAACAGTATCCAACATAAAGAAAGTCTTTTTACAGGGTGAGCAAAACTATTGTCTCCTTTTTTTCAACTTCAGTGGACCCTCTGACCAGAGTAGCTAATTAATTTGCCCCAAGATTGCACAGATTGGAAGTGACAGGACCTGAATACAAATATATGTCCTCTTATTCCAAATCCAGCACTCAACCCTGAGCCATTCTGGCACCTGGGGAGGCTACCTTTGTTCTTCCATTTTGGTAAGGATAAACTCTAAGGATGTCAGGCAGAAACAAATAGCCGAAACAAATAGCAGAAACAAATTCCAGACAATAACTAGATTGATGAATATAAAAAAGAACTTCTTGATATCCAAAAGAAGACTATTTGGATTTACAGTCCTTGTAACATCTGAGCAGTGTACCATGACTTGATAAATATGTAAAAGCACATTAAGAAGAAAAAAATGTTTCTTCTTATATTTACATGAAAGTACATATTACAGACACCAAATGACATACCTTTTCTGAGACCCATCCAATCTAAGTATAGTAAATACTGAACTAATACCTTCCTTCATTCCTTTAACCCTTCATTCTTTCTCTCACCCTCTTTTTCCTTCTTTCTTCCCTTTTTCCTAACTTTTTTCTTTTTTTCTTCCTAGCTTCCTTTCTACTTTCCCTTCATAAATATTTTCTAATCACCTACTATGTTTAAATCACTATATTGGATATAATAGGGAATATAAACATGAGAAAGATATGACTTATTCAGTGTAGTTGAGAAATTTAAACAAATAAACAAGTAAGAAAATAATTATAATCCAAGACAGAAGGTATTAAGTGTCATAAGAGATGATAAATGTTCCTGGAAGCATGGACAAGGAGGGATGAAATCATAGGATCAGTGATCTAGACCAGAGGCTCTTTACCTGAGGTTGATGAACTTGTTTTCAAAAGATATTTTGACCATTCTACTTCTTTTCTTTGCTCTTTTTTATTCTTTTTTTCAGTTCTATTTTTTTCTTTCCCTAAACCCTCTCCTACCCAATGAGAAGGCAAGAAAAACAAAGCTGTTATATATATCCATGAAAAACCAATTTCCTCAATCTCTATGTTCCAAAAAAAAAAAAAAGCATAAATGAGAAAGAGAAAAAAAATGCTTCAGTCTGCACTCTGAAATCCATCAGTTCTCTAATTGAAGGTGAGGAGCATAGTTCATCATGAATCCTTTGGAATTGTAGCAGGTCACTGTATTGATCAGAGTTACTTAGTCTTTCAGAGTTAATAATCTTTATGATATTACTGATAAAGAATTGCATTTTGATAGAATTACTTTGTGATGCTATATATTTTAGTTTACACATTAAAAACCATTATTCTGACAATGGGTTCATAAGGTTTACCAAACTATCAATCACAGTCACATACAGGTGCGTGTGCATGCTCTTACACACACGCACACACACACACACGCAGCAAGAGTGAGAGTGAGAGAGAGAGAGAGAAAGAGAGAGAGAGAGAGAGACTTACCTAGAGCTACAAGTGAAATTATAAGCCACTGAGTCTAACCCCTTCATTTTACAGATAAATAAAATATAGAGGTTTGGTGACCTGACCTAGGTCCCTTGGGCAATAAATGTCTGAGACAGCATTTGAACACAGGTCCTTGACTCTAGAAGCAGTGATTTTTCCACTCTGATATACTTTGTGAGATGTGTACTCCTTTGTGGTGAGAAAGCAGCTGTATGAAGAAAAGAAAAGGAGAGGGAAATTAGCTGGTGTTTTAGAGAGGTTAAGGAATGTGGGGATCCCAAGAAAAGAAAAGAAAAATACAACTTGCTTATCTTAGGGGTAAAAGGAACAGACATAAGTAATAGCTAAGTTTTCAAATCATCCCTGTCTCAAGTATTCAGGCTTCCTATATTAGCTACTGATATTTAACTATGTTTCCTTCAATCTTATTATTTGCATTTTAGATGCAAATATTCTTCATGCTATGTTCCCTTTATTTGACTATTGTCCCACAGAAACTTTTCTTGGGTTTTTCATACTTCTATGAATCTTTATTTACTATGTTGCATTATATACTTGTAAAGATTTGGGGAAACAAAATGTCAAAAAATGTTTCTTCCACCAGATCTCTTTTATTGAAAATGCAAAATGTATTTATTGTTTTATGTTTTAAAAGCATAATACTTATATGAAGTTGTCAATCTACTCTTTTTTAAATATGTAAAGACATGGTAAAATGAGAGAAACAGAAAACTTGAGGAAAAAATATTGATTAAGCAAGTAAGAACTCTATGTTATCATCTTAGATTAAGAGACAAGGTTATTTTTCCTCTGTAGCTTGACAATGTATTACTACAGTGTCTAAATACAGCACCCACCTTTTCTCACCAGTGTAACAAGCCACACAAATAATAGCAATTCACTGTTAAAAATTTTTCATCATGCATCCATTCTATTGTATAACAAGATATTCTTTATAAAAGACTACATTAATGATGAACTAAAGTAATGACAGCAGGTAGGTGGTACACTGAATAGAGTACTAGGCCTGGGGTCAGGAAGAGCTGAGTTCAAATCAGGTCTCAGACACCTACTGGATGTGTGAATGTGGGCAAGTTACTTTATCCTGTTTATCTCAGCTTCCTCATCTGTAAAATGAGCTGGAGGAGGAAACGGCAAACCACTCCAATATCTTTGCCAAGAAAACTCCAAATGGAGTTACAAAGAATTAGATGTGAACAAACAATAACAAAAAAATAGTGACATTGAGAAATGTTGAAGAATGAGAAACATCATTTCTAGTCTGATTTGAATTTGGCACCTCAATATCAAACGAAATTTTACCTTTTTCTAGGCTTTTGAACAATATTTTGGCACTTCTGAGTAATTATCACTGTGAAACTTTCACAAATACAAATTGTTTCTGCATGTAATTAAGATGACCTAGTTGTGTCTACAGAAGGCTATGAGTTGTGAATAATGGGGACACAAGGGAGACTAACAGGTCACTACCAGTAATCAATCTAACTGATAGTGATAAAAGGAACCTTTTAGATTGTATTTGTACCATACTATTCAAGACTTAAATATTCATTATGTTGTCAACTATGATCTAAGGGCCATACTAACTCACCATCTTCTATGATTAATTTGAGGTCTGATTTCAGAATTGAGGTTAGATGTTTTTCAAATATCCAGGTGTCGAGTGCTATATGTAGTAATGAAAATCCACAACATTGGTAATCATATTGCTCAATATAGTCTTAATGAGATTCAAAATATGTTGTTTTGTTTTGTTTTGTTTTTTTAAAAACTCAATTTGGTTGATTTAAAAAAAAACAAAAGTTTTCTTTTCAAGGAATGGGGGTATTCCTTGTTTTTTTAATATAAATTAAAATCACCATCACAATTATTTTTTTATGTAACAATTATTATTCTCATCTTGTCTGATAACAATCATGTACAAATGGTCCTGGAAAAAGTAGTTATCTTAATATTAATCTTTTATATATGACATTCTGTAGAATATTTGACATTCTGGAGATCTGGTTGTTGTTGCATGGAATGAAAAATCATTCTTACTTCTGGGGGTAGAGTCAAGAGGGCTGAGTAGATAAAGCTGATCTCTCCCAACATTTCCCTTCAAATAACTTAAAAATCATGCCTCAAATTGAATTTTGGAGTGGCAGAGTCAACAAAAATCAGAGATATTCTTTTCTCACAAGGCAAGATAGGATGTCAGAAAGAAGGATTTGTGAAAGGGGAAGGAGGATGGTCTGAAGCACACATGTATGAAACACCAGAAGTGGAACTTGGTGGTAGAGAGAGAAGGAGCAGCTTTGAGAACTCTGAAGCCAGGAATGATTACTTCACCTTGGAAGCACCAAAAATTTCCAAATCCACCAAACTAGATATGAAAAGAACACTTTGAAGAAGCCTGAAGCTTAAGACAGTACCACTCTATAGCCCAATGCCAACTCGAAGAACAGAATCCAACATTAATATAAAGTTCAAAATGAAAAAAAAAGGGTGAAAAAGTGAGGAAACAACAAAAAAAGAATCTGATCATAAAAAGTACTATGGTGACAGGGAAGATCAAGGCACAAACTCTGAAGAAAACAATCAAGTCAAAACAGCCGCAAGCAAAACTTCAAAGAAAAGTGTGAATTGTACACAAGCCCAACAAAAATTCCTAGAAGAGCTAAAAATAAAATTCAAACTCAAATAAGAGTGGCAGAGGAAAAATTAGGCAAAGAAAATAAGCAGAGAAAGAAAATTGTGAATATACATTAGCAGTTTGGTAAAAGAGGCACAAGAATACTAAAGAAAATAACATCTTAAAAACCAGAATTGTCCAAATGGTAAAAGATGTAAAAAGATTCACTGATGAAATGAATTCCTTAAAAATTAGAAATGGGCAAATAAAAGCTGATAAGTCCATGAGACATTAAGAAACAATAAAACAAAGTCAAAAGGACAAAAAAATAGAAAATGTGAAATATTAGAAAACCAACTGACCTGGAAAAGAGATTGCAAGGAGATAATTTAAGAATTATTAGACTACCTGAAACCCATAATTAAAGAATAAGCTTAGACATATTATTTCAAAAAAGTCAAGGAAAGATTCCCCATTATCCTATAACCAAAGTGTAAAATGAAATTGAAAGCATCCACTGATCACTTCCTCAAAGAGATCCCAAAATATTTCCAAAGAATTCCAAGGAATATTGTAGTCAAATTCCAAAGTTACCAATTTAAAGAGAAACTATTTCAAGCATCCAGAAAGAAATCATTCAAGTTCCATGGAGCCACACTGAGGATCACACAAGATCTAGCAGCTACGACATTAAAGGAATGGAGGAGTTGGAATATGGACTATCAAAACAATCTTGTACTGGCTAAGAAATAGAGTGGTAGATTAGTGGAATAGATTAAGCACACAATACACAGTAGTAAATGACCATAGTAACGTAGTGTTTGATAAATCCAAAGATCCAAGCTATTATGCTCTAAGAAATGATGAGCAGGATGGTTTCAGAAAAATCTGGGATAGCTTATATGGACTTTTGCAAAGTGAAGTAAGCAAAACCAGAAGAAACATTGTACACAGTAATAGCAATATGGTAGAGTTATTAGCTTCAATTTGCTCTATTCTAATTGTTAAGGAATTATTTTCTTCAGTGAGCTTTTGGGTCTCCTTTTCCATTTGGCCAATTCTGCTTTTTTGAGGCATTTTTCTCTTCATTGTCTTTTTGGACCTCTTTTGCCATTTGGTCGAATCTATTTTTCAAGGTGTTATTTACTTCAGTACTCTTTTGGGTCTCCTTCAGCAAGCTGTTGACTCTTTTTTCATGATTTTCTTGCATCACTCTCATTTCTCTTCCCAATTTTTCCTCTACTTTTACCTGCTTTTTAAAATATTTTTTGAGCTCTTCCATGGCCTGAGATGAATTCATATTTTTCTTGGAGGCTTTGGATGTAGGAGCTTTAACTTTGTTGTCTTCTTTTGCACGTATGTTTTGATCTTCCTTGTTACCAAAGTAAGTTTCTATAGTCTGAGTTTTTTCCCACTGTATGTTCATTTTCTAAGCCAATCATTTGACTTTTTAACTCTTTGTTAAGGTAAAGCTCTGCTTCCCATGTAGAGGGCAAATGGTCCCTAGCTTCAGGGGGTTTGCGTAGCTGTTTTCAGAGATACTTCAAGAGACCTTAAGCTTTCAGTTCTTCCAAGGTGTTATGATCTAAGGAGAGGTGTTTACTTGTCTCCTGGCCTGTGCTTTGGTCTATGAGTGACCACAAGCACTCTTTTCTGTCCTGGAATTGTGAGAAGGGTTCCCTCTCCACTGCTGCCACAAGCTCTGTTATGCCATTCGTCTTCGCCCCAGGACTGTGATCCAGATCCAAGCATGGACAAAGCAACAGAATCGTGCCTTAATTTTAGCCAAGAGACCCCTGTAACCTCCTTCTGATAAGTCAGTCTATCCCCTTATTTGCTGTGGGCTGAATGCTCCAGAAGCAGCTACTGCCATTGCCTTTGCTGCCACCACCACTGCCACCCTAGAGCTGTGCTGAGGCAGGGGCTGGACCCTGCTCCTCTCTCACCTAGGTTCGACAGACCTTTCCTACTGACCTTCTAAGTTATCTTTGGCATTTGTGGGTTGAGAAGTCTGGAAACTGCCATAGCTGCCTGTTACTCAGTCCACTGAGGCCTGGTCTGGGTTCACTGGAACCCAGTCTGTACTGGTATGGCTTGCACTGAACTGTACTTCTCTGCCAGCGTGTTGCAACAAACCTTTTCCGTTGACCTTCCGGGCTGCCTTGGGCTGGAAAGCTGTTTTACTCTGTCTTTTTGTGGGTTGTGCTGCTCTAGAATTTGTTTACAGTCATTTTTACAGGTATTTGGAGGGTTTGGGGGAGAGCTGAAATAAGTCCCTGTCTTTACTCCACCATCTTGGCTCCTAAAATATTTTTTAAAAAGAAAAATCATTGTGTTCCAATTGTTTCATAAAGTTTCGATAAAAAGTTATAGAACAAGGAGGGAGCAGTTTTTAACTGTAGTGGACAGGCCTCCCTCCCCCTGGTGCTGGGGCTAGGGGGCGGGGCCTGGGGCAGGAGCTCCCGGGACCAGGACATAGGTCATGTGAGCACCCAAGATGGCGGCGCCCAGGTGGGAGCACTTAGGAGTATCAGTGAGCAGCAGCCGTGGTCCCAGCGCGTGGAGACGTAGGCGAGGGCTACAGGATGGCAACTCATAAATATATTCAGTCAGATCCTCCTCCAGAAGAAATAAAACTCAGAAGATTAAGAACTACTGACCTTGTGGAAAAAAATTTGTGGCGTCTCTCCAAAAAAGAACAGATCACATATACTTATGGACCACTGTATATGGGGACAACTTCATCTTTATGTGGATTCTTGGCAAACTATCCTTTCAGGCATTGTATGAAGGTTAAACAGCATCCTTTTAAAACGTTTGTGCCATTGTCTGCAATTCCATTTTTGACCACTGCAGTAACTTCTAAGTTCCTTTAAGTTCTGGTGATTTAACCGCAGACATGAGTATTTTGAGAGGTGCCTGTGTTTCTGCGTTATGTGGTGTCTTTCATTCCTCTGCTTCCGCCTTTTTAAGAGATGGGTGTCTGGCAGTCAAGTGCGAAACTTCCTCCAAAAGGAAGGAGTTTATACCACTGGACTATACTTTGTCAATCTGCTGCAAAGCTAATGGTTATTCCCTGATTGCGCAGACTATGTGTAGAGGACATCTTGCTTTCATGCAACATAAAATATGTGAAAGAATATTTGAAATGCTTGCACATGACTGACTTAAAAATTAACCTTTTAATGTATATGATGTAGTTTGGAGCATTTCATGAAAGAGTTAAATGTAAATCAAAAGCAAGCAACATAATTTACTATACACATACAAATAAAAATTATGTGATATCCTTGACTAAAATACAGTCTCCAGACAAGAAAGGATTAAGAGTGATGCTAATAATAGCAAAATAAATATGGCACTCTGAGTTTTACAAAGAGCTTTGCAAGTATTATCTCATTTGATACTTACAACAACCCCATGAGGTCGGGGCTATGTTTATCCCCATTTTACAGATGAGGAACCTGAGACTGAGAGAAGTTAGGTGACTTGTCCAGGGTCACATATGTATTATGGATTGGAATTCATGTCAATCATGACTCCAATTTCATCACCCTATCCACTGTACTTCTTAGCTGACTTTTCCATTTATATGTTATCTTTAATGCCTAGAATATCTCATGGGGGGAGAGTGTTGTTTAGTTTTTTTGTTTTGGGTTAATTTTTTTTTAATTAACAAATTAATTTTCTCTCTCACAACTGTCCCTCCATTGAAAAGAAAAAATGAGACTTTTGTTAACAAATATGCATAGCCAAGCATTGACCATATTCAAAAACACACACACACACACACACACACGTTTCTCATTCTGTACTCTAAGTTCATCACTTCTTTGTCAAGAGGTAAGTAGCAAGCTTCCTCCTCAGTCTTCTAGAATCACAGTTGGTCATTGCATTAATTAGAGTTCTTAAATCTTTCAGAGTTGTTTATTTTTGTAGTATTATTGTTATTGGATAAATTGTCCTCCTTTTTCTATTCACTCTTCATCAGCTCATACAAGACTTACCATGTTTCATTGAAACCATCCCATCATGCCCATCAGTTGGGGAATGACTGAACAAGTTGTGGTACATGATTGTAATGGAATACTACAGTGCCATAAGAAATGGCAAACAGGGTGATTTCAGAAAAACTTGGAAAGATTTCATGTGAACTAATGCAAAATGAAGGGAGCAGAACCAGGAGAACAGTGTATACAGTAACAACAATATTGTAAAGGTGATCAACTGTGAAAGACTTAACTACTCTGATCAGTACAGTGGTCCAAGACAATTCAGGACTCAGGATGAGCAATACTATCCACCTCCAGAGAGAGAACTGATGAACCCTGGCCTCTCCTCAAATTTTCCCTGCTTGGTAGAAACCTGCCCGTGTCTGTTCTCTGCTGCAAGATTGGGCTTTTGTGTGCCCAGCCACCCCCATGCCCTCTGAGTGCAATTGAGGCATACTGTTTTTCACTTTCTTTATTTTTCTTGTTTTTGTTTTTGGTTTTTTTTGCAATATGACGAATATAGAAATATGTTTTGCATGACTTCACATTGAGTATCACATTGCTTACCTTCCCAGTGGGTGGGGCAGAGGCTAGAGAGAGACAAGATTTAGAACTCAAAAATGTTTTAAATTAATGTTAAAATAAATAAATAATTTTAAGACAAAAAGATTATAGAACAAGTGTTTATCTACTATCATTTTTTTATGTGCAGTGCATTGAACATTAGTACATAAGCTGTCATTTTATTATGTGGGCAGCTAGGTGGCATAGTGGATAGAGTGCTGGACCTCAAGTCAGGAAGACTCAAGGCTCATGAGTTTAAATCTGGCCTCAGACACTTAGCTGCTTTATTATCACTATCAATATCACTATTATTGTTGTTGTTAGCATAATAGAAGAATAGAATAGGAAAAAATTAACAGAATAGAATAGAATAGAGAATAGTAGTAATAGTCTTAGAGAGTTATGAAGATACTGAGATGAACAGTTCTTTGCTCCTACAGCAGAGAATCAGAGATAGCAGTCGAATCCAGCTATTTCTGGTTCCAAGGCCTAACCTCTAGCTACTACATCATGTAGCCTCTGTTATTTAATGTAGTAATTATTATTATGACAAAAAGTATAATTTTCTATCTAATACACTTCCATTTTACTCCATGGATATAAGATAAGGAAAATAGAATAGTATAGTATAGATCAATTAAAATACAGATCAAATTAAGTACTTTGAATCAGGATTAACATCATGGGAAGTCATAGATGACATAACTCATTTTTGCATACAGATGACCCTCACAATCTGAAATTTTGAAATATATAAATGGTGTCCAGTATTTTAAAAAAAATTTCTGTATTTCTTCAAATTAAAAGTAATAGCAGAAAAAAGAAAAGCGTACACTATCTTCATAGCATATACTATGACAGGCTGTTGATTCACTCCTCAGTTTTTATGCAATTGAAGAGCATCCTGGCCTTACACTCTAAATGAGGATGGCACTTAACTGTGGGCCACAGTGCCTTGGGATGAATGCCACATGTATTTTTTCCCTTAGTCTCTAATAAGTGACATACTTGTATCATTATATTTGAGGTGAAGTAGACACCTCTGTCAGACTGTATTCACACAGGCAATTCCCAGTGGCAAAACATCTGATTAACTAACAAAGTCAGTTAACAGTGTATCACTGGTACCTAGAAGTATTCAGCCCATTTAATGAAGGAATGTGTCATAGTAATGCTCGCTTCCTTTTGACTACCCCAGACCTTTAGTCCAGAAGCCATTAATTAGGACTCAAATTTATATTAAATTTTATGAATATAAATTGACCAACCAAAAATATAAAATAGACATATACACTAAATGGAACAATATGGTGAGGATTATCCATTTCCCCTAGATATACTCTATTTTATTGATAACTAAAACTTATGTTCCCTCTCACTCTTACCCCACCAAAAAAAACCAAAACATTAGTATGTCCTAAAGTATTTTTTTGTCTCAAATTCAGTGGAAATTTAGTGTACACTCTCTAATTATCATCAATTGCCCCTAAAATTTTTATCTTTTTTCTGTAGTTTATGAATACAAAAGTGAATTGTATATTATATATTAAGATTTCTTCCAACACTCTGAGACTATAATTTGGGGTTTTTATTTAGACCTTTTTATTCTAGTTTTTTATTGTAGCATTCCATATGAGAAAATATAAACAAGAACTATACTGGACAATCAAGTGTAGAGGTATGGCACACTTGCATCATTTATAAAAATGTCAACATTCATGGGCACACTGATCTTTTGAATATTTGAGTTCTGTATCACACATACATCCAGACCATATGTAAAAACTGAAAAATATTGGTGTATGTAGAATACCTCCCCAAGTAGAATGCAAGATTTCTGAGGGCAGGGAATATGTCATTTTCTCTTTGTATCACTAATACCTAGCATATTGCCTGGCACACTCCAAAAAATATTGGTTGAATTGAATTGAAAATAGCCAGTGGACAAGAAACCAATTCAATATGCTAGGTGATGAATTAAATAACTATTGTTGTGACTATTTAAAATAGCTACATAAGAATTTAACCAGGGGTGGAGCCAAGATGGTGGAGGGAAAGCAGTGACTTGCTAGAGCTCTCCCCTAAACCCCTCCAAATACCTACAAAAAATGGCTCTAAACAAATTCTAAAGCAGCAGAACCCACAAAAAAAAAACAGAGCAAAACAAATTTCCATCCCAAGACAACCTGGATGGCTGATCAGAAAGGTATATTGTGCCAGGCAGGGAGAGGAGCGCAGTTCCGTGGGAGGGAACAGGTCACAGTGACCCTGGAGCAGGCCTCAAAGGACTGAATCCCCGGCAGCTGTGACAGTTTCCAGACTTCTCAACCTACGAACACCAAAGACAACTTAGAAGGTCAGTGGGAAAAGTCTGTGACTGCTGTGAGAGAAGATGCTAGGTCTCAGTCACAAGTCCAGAGCGTGCCCTCAGGGCAGCGGCTGCCTCCTGAGCTTCTGGCCCACAGACTGAGGGGGAATCGAGTGGCTGATCAGAGGGGGATTACAAGGATCTATTTGCCAGTGCTGAGGCAGGAATCTCTTGCTTTACCGGTGCTTGGACCTGGGTCACAGTTCTGAGAGGCGGTCCTGGGGCAAGGAGGAGCACTGGTGTGGTGGAGCTTGTTGTGGTGGTGGAGAGGAAACACATTGCCCCTTATCATACCACCTTGGAAGAACTGACACTTTTCAGGTCCCTAGAAGTACCTCTGAAAACAGTTATACAAACCCCCGAAGCTTAGGACAATATATTTTCCACATTGGAAGCAGACTCTTACCTTAACAAAGAGTTTAAAACTCAAGTAATTGGTTGGGATCATGAGTAAGCAATGCAAAAAGAATCAGACTATATATCATCTTACTTTGGTGACAAAGAAGATCAAAACATACAACCAGAAGAAGACAACAAAGTCAAAGCTCCTACATCCAAAACTTCCAAGAAAAATATGAATCAGTCCCAGGCTTTGGAAGGGCTCAAAAGGGATTTTGAGAAGCAAGTAAGAGAAGTAGAGGAAAAACTGGGAAGAGAAATCAGAGTGATGCAAGAACATCATGAAAAGCAAGTTAATAGCTTGGTAAAGGAGACCCCCAAAAAAATACTGAAGAAAATAACACCTTAAAAAATAGCCTAACCCGAATGGCAAAAGAGGTCCAAAAAGCCAATGAAGAAAACAATTCCCTAAAGAGCAAAATTGGCCAAATGGAAAAGGAAGTCCAAAAGATTACTGAAGAAAATACTTCCTTAAAATTTAGAATAGAGCAATTGGAAGCTGGTGACTTTATGAGAAATCAAGACACTGTAAAACAAATCCAAAAGAATGAAAAATTAGAAAACAATGTGAAATATCTCATTGGAAAAACAACTGACCTGAAAAATAGATTCAGGATAGACAATTTAAAAATTATTGGACTATCTGAAAGCCATGATCAAAAAAAGAAACTAGGCATCATCTTTCAAGAAATGATCAAGGAAAACTGCCCTGATATTTTAGAACCGAAGGGCAAATTAGAAATGGAAAGAATCCACTGATCTCCTCCTGAAAGAGATCCCCAAAGGAAAACTCCTAGGAATATTGTAGCCAAATCCCAGAGTTCCCAGGTCAAGGAGAAAATATTACAAGCAGCCAGAAAGGAACAATTCAAGTATTGTGGAAACACAATCAGGATAACACAAGATTTAGCTGCTTCTACATTAAGGGACCGCAGGGCATGGAATATAATATTCCAGAGGGCAAAGGAGATAGTATTACAACCAAGAATCACCTACCCAGCAAAACTGAGTATAATTCTTCAGGGGAAAAAATGGTCATTCAGTGAAATAGAGGACTTTCAAGCATTCTTGATGAAAAGACCAGAGCTGAATAGAAAATCTGACTTTTGCAATACAAGACTCAAGTGGAACATGAAGAGGTAAATAGGAAAGAGAAATCATAAGAGACTTATTAAGGTTGAACTGTTTACATTCCTGCATGGAAAGATGATATTTGTAACTCATGAGACCTTTGTCAGTATTAGAGTAGTTGGAGGGAAAAAAATTATATGTATGTATGTATAGACAGATAGATAGATAGATAGATAGATAGATAGATAGATAGATAGATAGATGGATGGATGGATGGATAGATAGATAGAGGGCACAGAGTGAGTTGAAGATGAAAGGGTCATATCTGGAGAATAAAATTAAGGGGTGAGAGAGGAATATACTAGGAGAAGGAGAAAGGGAAAGGTAGAATGGGGTAAATTATCTCACACACAAAAAAAAACAGAAAAGAAAAGGCTCTCACAGTGGAGAGGAAATGGGGGATGGTGAGACGGAATGAGTGAATCTTATTCTCATAGGATTTGACTTAAGGAGGGAATAACATATACACTCAATTGGGTATGGAAATCTGTCTTACCCTACAGGAAAATAAGAGAGGAAGGGGACAAGAGAGTAGGGAGATGATAGAGAGGAGGGCAGATTGGGAAAGGGGGTAATCAGAAGCAAATACTTCTGAGGAGGGACAGGGCCAAAAGAAAGAATAGAATAAATGGGGGGGTGGGATAGAACTAAGGGAAATAGAGTTAGTTTTTCACAGCATGTCTACTATGGAAGTGTTTTGCATAACTGCACATGTATAACTTGCCTTTTCAATGAGGGTGGGTAGGGAGGGAGAAAGGGAGAAAATTTGGAACCCAAAGTTTTAAAAACACATGTTTAAAAAAATGTTTTTACATGCAACTGGGAAATAAGAAATACAGGAAATGGGGTACAGAAATCTATCCTGCCCTACAGGAAAATAGAAGGGGAAGGGGGGGAGAGATAGCAGGGAAAGCAGACCAGGGGAAGGGGTATTCAGAATGCATGCCATCTGGGGGTGGGGGGAGGGGCGAGATGGGGTCAAAATTTGGAACTCAGAATCTTGTGGAAGTAAATGTTGAAAATTAAAAATTTAAAAAAAAAAATTTAAAAAAAAAGAATGAGCCCTAGAAGCTAAACTGGTTGCAACCCATCGGGTTCAAGGACAGGGCTTCAACCAGGCAAATGCTTTTCTCCACTGCGCTTGCTTAATAGGCTTATTGAATATGAACTGACACACCCCAAGGGCAGAGATAACTGCCATTTTTGAACATGGGACCCATCAAATGGGCAGAGTTAATAGAACATGGATGAACATGCAATGGGCTGTCCAGGAAGGGTGTAATTCAGATGAACTAGACCACTAGAAGCCCAGATGGGTGGAGTACAGATCTTATTAAAGGCTGAAAAGTTGATTCTACCACCAAACCAGTGTCCACATGCAACTAAAGTGCATTGTGCCCTCTTCTCTTGCAAGAAGTGTGATAAAGGCTTTCCTTCACTCAAAAAAAAAAATAATTTAACCAAAATGAAACCAGATTTATAGATTTCTATAAACAAAGTCATACAAATAAGAATCTATGGCATTTTGAATACTAAGGAATATTTAAATTTCAAGTAGGTAGAAAAGTAGAAAATTAAAGAGAGTACTTATCCATAGGTGTTATTTACAAATAACTTTTCCTTAAAGCAAACATAGTACCACATTCAAGTCTAATTTAGTTTAATTATAATGTAGTTTATTTTATTTTTTAGCCTACTACAATCTACCAGTATTCACAAGAACAGAACTTTTCCTTAGGTTTTGGGGGGGGGTAAATATAGGGATATATAGATATGCATGTATAGGTATATATGTATATATGTGTGTGTATGTATATGTATATATGTATATGTATTGTATATTATATATCATGCATATGTAAGCACATGCATGTATATGTATATTGTGTATATGTGTATGCATGTGCATGCATATGCATGCATGTGTATATATGTATACATGTATATATATGCTTTTATTTTTATGTGTATTTTATGTGTATATATATTTACAAGTGAGAATCAACTTAATTACAATTTGCTTCAGTGGCATAAAAATTAATTTTACATAACTTTCCAACTGTATGTCTGCTATGTAAATCTCAAGGGAGTGTAGTATGGAAATCTATGCAATAACCTTATCTCGCTCCAAAAGGATTTTTTTTTCTATAAACTTCCTGCAGCAACTAAAGGCTATAAGCAATATGAAGTGTTTACAGAGATAACATTAAGTATGTTTCTCACAGACAGATACATTAGGAATATTTAATGGGGAAGAGCCTATGCTGAAAAGTGAACTCCAAAAGGTCACATTTTGTCAAACTATATTTTAATGGATAAAGATGGCTGCAAAGTTCTTAGCTTGCTATAAACAGGCAGCTTTATCTCACTAGTAAAAATCTGGTATAAGGGAGATAAATATGTAAAGGTTATAATACTAAATGGTCAGTCTATCCAGAGGCTAGAAAATAGGAATATTTCACAAAATCACCTTAGTGGTTTTAAAATATGTTCATGTGCTGTTGCATCATTACTTTACTTCTTTGCAAATATCTTGAATTTTCTCAGGAGAATTCTATTAATATTTAGAAGGAGGGATTATAGGACCAATAAAAGCAAAGTCATCATCACAGTAATAAAAGCAATGCTTTATTGTTGCAATAAGGACCAAATGAAGAAATGCTATCAGTGATTACAGAAAGCTGCCATTATGGGATGAATCATGCTGTGTTTATTTTTATTTTATTACTTGTCATTTGGAGGGAGAGTGTTCTCTTTAGCCAATGTTCAGGGTGCTCTTGGAAATGGTTTGATTCCTCTCCCATGGCCTGATTATCAATTGTTAATACTAAGTAATACTCTTGTGGCAGAAAACGGGACTTCAATTTACACAGATAATTTTAAGATGGAGTTATTCCAGCAGAAAACGGTCACATCTGCTCCAAAGCTAGACGACACTCATGAAGAGTATAAATTCACTTCTTACTTCTCAGTAAGTCTTCAAGCATTTTGCCAAAATGAAGGCAAATAGCTGATAGAATCAGAACATGATTTTGCCTTTGGACCATCATGCTTATTTAAGATTTCAATGTTATTTGTTTGTTTTTCTTCCCCCTACTCAGCATTACTGTTTTTTTACTTTTAGTTAGTAATCGTCAAACTACCCACCCCAAAGCTATTTTGGCTAGAAAGTTGATCAAAGTTACACTCAGAAGTGGTGTTACCCAAAGAACTTTGGGCTTGGGAACTGGGAGGAATGGGTTCTAGTTCTGGTTTTGTCATATGACCTAGCAAGCCACTTCACTTTCCTTGGCCTCATTTTCTTTATCTGTAAATTAAGAAGATGGAACTAGACAATCTTTCCAAAGTCTCTAAACTCTGGGACTCCCCAGGTGTGAATACATAGGTCCCTGCTAAGATTTACAAATAAGAGTAAACAGGACTCAAGACTGTGCAAAGTCACCAGAATTGTGCATAGATAGAGTAGCTCCTCTATTGACTCTCACTTCTTTCGTTAGTTCAGAGGATTTCTTTTTTCTTCTTTATCTTTACACGAACCTGAGTCCATCATTTAGTGTAGTTTGGTTTCCTTAGGAGAAAAGCAAGCTTAATTTTGTATAATACTCTTACCACCTAACCCAGTTCTCCAATTTTAATGTACCATCTATACACAGGGCCAGATTTTAAAGCCACTTCTCTAGGACTAATTCTCTCTAGTTTCTATTATTTTTGTTTTATTATTTTTAATAAAATATGGCAAAGATTTTAGTTTTCATAGGAAGCTTTGTTCCCCCTTGCAACCCAATAATCTTTTCCTGTTCCCTTGTCTCTTATAATTGGTCAATAGTTACCTGCTCTTTATACACCATTGTGGATCAATAATGCCATAACAGGAGGGAGACTGTAGAAAAGGAAAAAAAAATTATGCTTGGAATCTACCTTTTAAATCACTGTGCTATATGTAAAAAAGGAAATTGAAAACTTTTGAGAAGAGTTTATATTTTACTTAAGTCCCCCAGATGGTAATAACTTACCTTGACAACCTACTCTATGTTACACTTATTTACTCAGCTATTAGGGAGAAAAGGTTTCTAAAGAAAAAGTCACCAGATGTGGAACTTAGATGCTCTGCTTACTGACCCTTCCTATAAGGATGGACTCTGCTGGTAAAAAAAAAAAAAAAAAAAGGATTCTCTCTTGAAATTACCTACATTAATTTCCATTTCTCAAACCCTTATTATGTGCAAAGCACAGGCAATGCAAGGACAAAAAAATAAACAGTCCCTGGCCCAAAGGAGCTTATATTCTATTCTATTGGGTGGCAGAAGGGGAATACAACCCATACAGAAATAAATAGATGAATTCAGAGTAATACAAAGTAATTTTAAGTGGAAGAGAGTGCTAATAACTTGGAGGACCAGGAGGTGCCACTTGAAGTATGTCCAGAAGAAATCTGTGGGTTCCAAGAAGTAAAAATGAAATGAGATTTTGAGGACCATTCATGAAAACATCTAAAGGCAAAAGACAGAAAACAAAAGGCAGAAGTCATCTTCAGGGAACAACAAGCTAGAATTGAAAGAGTATTGAGCAGGGAGCAATTTGAAATATGACTCAAAAGGTGGGTTGGAACCATACTGAGGAGGGCTTTAAATGCCACATTGAAAATTTTGTAAATTAACCTAGAGGAAATAAGCAGCCATTGAAGATGGTTTTGTTTTGTTTTTCAGTAGAGGAGTGACATAGTCAAATATGTGTTTTAGAAATGTCAATTTTGGGGCAGCTAGGTGGCGCAGTGGATAGAGCTTTGCCTTGGAGTCAGCAGGACCTGAGTTCAAATGCAGCCTCAGACACATGATACTTACTTTACTAGCTCTGTGACCCTGGGCAAATCACTTAACCCCAATTACCTCACCAAAAAGAAAAAAAAAGTCTATTTGACAGTTGTATGAAGGATGGGTTGGAAAAAAGATATCAATAGGCATAGAGGAATTATGGAATTAGGAATTTATTAGGAATTAGGAAACTATTTCTGTTGCCTAGGTGAGAAGTCATGAACTAAAGGAGGAAGCATACAAATAGAGAAGATATGAATACAAGAAATGTGGGGTCTTACTAATAATACTTAGAAACTGACTCAGTTTAAAGAGAGACAAGAAAAAAAAAACAACAACACAAGCCCAAAGTTGCAAACATGGATTACTGTAAGGATGGTGACACTGTCCACAAAAATTAGAAAGTTTGACAGAGCAAAATATGGGGAATATGGAATATAATGAGCTCCCTTTGGGGTATATTGAATTTGAGATACCTATGAGATATCTGAGCAGTTGGGTGGCACAGTGAATAGAGTGTTGGCTCTGGGGTCAGGAGGACCTGACTTTAAATCTGTCTTCAGACACTTCCAATATGTGTGACCTTGGGCAAGTCACTTAACCTTGTTTACCTCTTTCTCATCTATAAAATGTTCTAAAGAAGGAAATGGTAAACCATTCCAGTATCTTTGCCAAGAAAATCTCAGATTGGGTCACAAAGCATCAGACATGCGTGAAATGCCTCAAAAACAATAAAAACAATGAGATATCTAGGTGGAGATGTCCAGAAAGTAGTCTGAAATACAGGGCTAGAGTTCAGAAGAGAGATTCAGACAGGATACATTGACTTGAGTATTATCTTTGTTGTTTATGAAAACAAACCCCAAAATCTTAAATAGTTTTACAAATAAATTTATTGAGTCAGTTGGTATATGAGAGCAAGCCAGAAATAAAGCTCCCTCCTATCAAGGTTCTGAAACATTTCAATTATATTGGATTTAGAAAAGGGTGCCCACACAGAAACCACATGTACACAATTAGCAAAGATGCCAAGACCACAACTTGAAAGCAAGGTAGAATGAGTAGATATGAGTAACTATAAATGTTCAATAAACTCTGAATGAAACCAAAACAGAAGAGAACCCAATACACAAGTGTGGATGGACCCATCACAAGTGCTGGGTGTAGTAACCCAAAAAAGTCTTTTGGTGGATCCAGGACCTGGAGAACCCAAAAAACCTTCTAGTCATTTCCAGCATTCCTAGAGAGTTCCTGGGGTCAGGCAATATTCTGGGTACAGACAACTTTTAGTATCATAGGGTTGGATTGAAATGGCATAATAAGTTTTCCTAAACAACATAATAAATCATTTTCCTCACACATTCACAGGGTTTATAATTGAGCCCTTCGTAGCTGGTGAGATTATCAAAAGACCATAGAAAAAGAAAAGAAGAGAACCCAGGAATGAACCTTAGAAAATGTCCACAATTAGTGGGCCAATAGTAGAAGGAAGATTCAATAAAGGATAGACACATAAAATGAAAATGAAGAAAGAACTACATTATGGGAACCAAGAGTAGAAATAATGTCCAAGAAGTTATAAGGGAGTAGGCAATTGAATCAAAAACATCCAAGATGTCAAGAAAATAAAGACAGAGGAAAGAACAATATAGATTGCTGGTAATTTTGAAAAATGAACTCTTAATTAAGTTGTAGGTTCAGAATTCAGATTACAAAGGATTGAAAAATGATTGGGAGGTAAAGAAACGGGAGCAATGAGCACAGACAACCTTTCCTAAGAGTTTGACTATAAAAGGGAGAATCTACTTAATAACTGCTCTTTATCTACTCACCCACTCATTCCATCATTAATATAAATGTGTGTGGGGGGGGTTTCATTGACTCATACAATGTCTCAATAGAGGTCAAGGAAGCTGAAGATAGAAAAAAAGAAAAAAACAGCAGTGACAGAAGAAAGAAGAAAGGAGTAAATTACAATGGACTAAAAGGTGCAAGAGAATTAAAGAAACAAACTATATAATTCCCCATTCACCCAGACTCAGTCTTCTTTAGCTCTCTCCCAGCTAAATTGCTTATTCCTGCATCCACCCAATTGTTTCTCAATTACTTTCAATCTATTCCTGAGGATTCTCTCCAATTTTACAGTCCTTTTACCTTTTAGGTACTTGGGGAACATCCTGTTCTTCCCCAAAGAGTTCTATTTTCTTTTTGTCTCCATTTGTGCTCAATATAAATCATATTCTCAAGGTCTCACTTGGCCACTACTTGCCAAGCTGGGGAGAGAAAGGATGGGCAAAGAATCAGAAGAATCATTAAGGCCAGACTGCATACCATAATTAGAAAGCATTCAAAGAAAACAAACTGACTATAAAAGCTCATAAGCGTCCAAACCACTAATTGTTTAAACATCGTACAAGACTGTATTGTGCCTAATTTAAGACATAAAATGTCTCCATCTGCAAAGCTTGAAGGAGACAATTACACTGTATTAGCAATCTGAGACAGAGAACTTTACCCCCTTCCTAAGGGCTACAATCACTAACCTACAACTGCCCCACTGCCTTCTCTCCAAGGCCTTGATCCCCATTTGTTCATTCTCTTTAAGTTGATATCTTTTGAAGGATGCCATATAAAATAATAACCGTTAAAGAAAATAATTATTGTTATTATACTCTTCAAAGGAGATCAAAATGCTGCCTATACATTGAATCATTCAATCTAACAGAATCCCTGCAGGACAGACAGAAAGGACAATGGGAATTCAGTACAAAATTACATTGATTAAGCCTCTTGAATTGGGGGATTAGCATGCTTTTGCTATATGACTTTTTAGATTCAGCTGTAATGAATTCCTATGAAAAAACATTTCTAATTACCATATTTATTAACATAGCATTTGCCCTCCAATGTAATCTCCTCCCTCTTTTAAAACATGAAGGTTTTAAGAGTTTGAGTACTGTAATTATCCAATTTTGCCTTACAATGGGTACTTTCTCAGAAGGGAATCAGTGAGGACTTGATGCAATCAGCATTTAGTTGTTGCCTGAGCTACCCTCTCCTCATTTCCTCCACAGCCTGAAATTCCTAACTCAGTTCACGGCTCAGCTCAAGTGCCAACTTCTATAAGAGGCCTTTACTAGGTTCCCTAGTTATTGGTGTTTCATCACTACCAAACTAGTTTGGTATTTATTTAGTATTTATTTATCTGTATTACAATATCTGCATGATTTCCTTGATAGAATATAAGCTTCTTGAGGGCAAGAACAGTTTCATTAATTGTTCTGGAAACCCTACAGTGCCTTACACATATTATTCACTTGATAAATATGTATTGTATGGAATCAAATTGAATTGATTATCTGCTAGTAACTTAGTCTCTCTTTTTGTCCATTGCCTTTGCCCAGTGGTTTTTATTTATTTATCATGATCTCCATAAATTTTAACTAACCAAACTAGAAACCACAATGCAAATCAATATGTTATATATGGAACAAATATCAAGATCATAGATTTATAGGCAGTTGGTGGCACAGTGAATATAAATTGTTGGAATTTTTTTTAGTTATGAAGACCTGAATTTAAATCCTACCTCAAACACTTATTGGCTGTGTGACACTAGGTAAATTATTTAGTCTTTGTTTGCCTCAGTTACCTCACTTGTAAAATGGGGTATAATAATATCACCTATCTTCCAAGGTTGTTGTACAGATAAAATATTACTTTTAAAGAACTTTGAAAACCTTTAAGCAAAATGTAAATGCTAGCTATTACTGTTACAGCTGGCATTGCTTCCATCCCTTATATTAAAATGTTTGGTACTATTCCACATGCAACTTAAAGTCCCTTCTTTCTGATGGTTTCCATTCTAAAGTACTTAGAATAATACAGTTATCCATTTTAAGCCTTTATGCTTCTGAATTACCATGGAATTGGATGTTATTATTAATAATGATATTAGCAATAATCATAACTGGCATTTATATAATAATTTAAAGTTTACAAAGTACTTTCCATATTTTATCTCATTTGACCC
Organism: Vombatus ursinus; assembly: GCF_900497805.2. NCBI lineage: Eukaryota > Metazoa > Chordata > Mammalia > Diprotodontia > Vombatidae > Vombatus > Vombatus ursinus. The sequence continues at coordinate 19,671,675 of NW_020954557.1, forward strand.
TTACAACAATCCTATGAGGTTTGCATTATTATCTCTATTTCACAGACAAGAAACTTTAGTCAAGGAGAGGTAAAGTGACTTGCCCAGAGAAACACAGGCAGTATTCAAATGCAGGTCTTCCTGACTCCAAGTTCAGTGTTCAACCCACCAAACTACCTAGCCTGTATTGAGTTATTAGGCTGAAATCTAAAAATGGAAGTTTACTGAATATAGTTATCTTCATAAAATTACAGCTGGTGCTCATATAATTGTCTTTGTATTATTTCACTATAAATTCTTAGAGATCAAGATCCAATCCTTATTTATTTGTTGTTTCTCACCCACCATCTAGCCCAGAATTTTGCACATATTAGGTGCTTCATGAAGGGAGGGAGGAAGGGAACAAGAAAAAAAGAGGAAGGGGGGAACAAGAGGAAGGAAAAATGGAGGAAGGAAGAGAAAAAGCAAAAGAAAGGGAAAGATAGGAAGGAATAAAAATTAAAGGGAAGGGGAAGAGAGGAGAAAAGGAAAGAAGGGAAGAACAAGGAAGGGAATGAAGAAAAATGAAGGGAGGGAAAGAAGAGGAACTAAGAAAAGAAGAAAATAAGGAAAGATGGAAGGAAGAAAGAGAAGAGAGGAAGAGAAGGAAAAAGGAATGAGAGAGACACAGAGAGAGAGAGAAAGAGAGAGAAATAGAGGAGAGAGGGATGGAGGTAGTACGTTGGTATACCGAACACATTGAATTGATATGATTATAGAGGACATTTCTACACTGGTAACTGCATCAGTGTGAGGAGAGTCTATCTGGAAAAAGGCAATTGGAAAGAATGAAAGACAGACGGCCTGCCTTCCCCCAAGATATATTCCAATGTGGTGCACAAAGCATGATAAACTTTCATACACAGAAAATGTGTGACAAGATGTAGTCCTGTAGGATTTCCTACTACGTAGCCTCAGTATGGATGGCAGTGTTAGCTATCTTTATCCACTTCACATGAAGATTCAGGAACAAGCACTACCACATGCAAACCAAAGGGGAATATGTGTCATTTAGAAAGAGAAAAGAGAAAAATTGTGCTACATTCACAGATAGATTATCCTTATTAAATATTGTTGTTGTTGTTATTATTGTTGTTGTTGTTGTTATTGTTGTTGTTATTGTTGTTGTTCAGTCCTACCTGACTCATCATAACCCCATTTGGGGTTTTCTTGGCAAAGATAGTGGAATGGTTTGCCATTCCTTCTCTAGCACATATTACAGATGAGGAAACTGAAGCAAACAGGGTTAAGTGACTTGCCAGGGGTCATAACTAGTATCTGAAGCGATATTTGAACTCAGGTCTTCCTAACTCCAGATCCAGAGCTCTATCCAATAAACCACTTAGCTGAGCATTAAGTATTAGAGTCATGCAATATTTCAAAAAATGTAATGATAATTAGCATATGGTATATGATTAACCCCTGGCACTGAGTGATGGTTCTCCTTAATTGGTCTAATTATAGTTTTATTGATAATCCTTCCCAACCCTCAGGGATCATGCACTGTGATCTCATCAGTATTGGGAAACTGCCCAGGATAAACTCTCTCCACTGAAGTGGAAAGTAGGTAAGAAATTGTCTGTGACTGTCAGTTTTAGGGAGCTGCTTAGAGCATTGGGAAGTTAAAGAATTAGCCACAAGGTTCCAAAGTTAATATGCATTGAAGACTTGACTCAGGACTTCCTACTAACCAGATAGGCCCCTCTCAACTATAACACACTGCTTCTTGATAACTTAGAGGATGATCCATATTCCTGAATAACAGAAAAGACCTCTGAAATTCATACATTTGACCTATTCCAGGAAAGGTTTAAGGAAGATAAAGAAGACTTTTAGAAAAGGATTGGGTTAGGGACTTCCAGGAGCCAAGATGGTGGAGTAAACAGTAAATTACTGTAACTCTCTCGTACTTACCTCCAAACCACCATAAAACAGAGTTCCAAAACAAATCCTGGAATAGCAGAACCAGTAAAAAAAAGGGGGGGGGGATTTGAAACAATCATTTAACCCAAGAAACTTGAATGATCAGCAAGAAAGATCTGTTTCACTCAGATGAAAGCAGAGCGCAGTCCAGGATGGGAAATGTCCTAGCAAGCCAGCAGCAAGCCCCACCTAAGCAAACCAAGAGATACTGAGCCCCAATGTGGTGAAACAGGTAAACACCAACACGAGGATGCCCAACATGCCTTAGCATAGCCAGGGGAACCAGCGGACTCCAGTTCTGAGAACCACCAAGTATTTCAGCATAATCCAGTGCAAACAATCACTCTCCAGAAGCTAGACCTCCACATACTTCAGCACAGCTCCAGGCAAATAGATAGACATCAACCCTATGGGTGCCTAAGCACGCAGACAGGGACCAGCCAGCACCTCTCTGCCACACTTCAGCATCACCATGGGCAAAAAAGCAGACTCCAGAGTCAAAACTACCACATTCTTCAGTATAACCATGAGGAAATACAAAAACACCTCAATACATGCCAGACACCACCACTTGGACCCCACTTCAGCACCAAGTAAGCTGACAAACCTTTATGCCTCCAATAGGGCCAGGCAACCAATACTCCACCTTCTCAGTATAGTACAAGGGTCTCCTGTGGGCCTCAGGACAACATCAGCACAGCATCAAGTATACAGCCAGGGCCTTCAACCTGTAGCACAAGAAGCCTGAAACAGTGCCCCTTCTACCCTGGGAGCAGAGCTCAAATTTAAAAGAAAGGAAAAAGGCCAAAAAAAAATGAGCAAAAAACAACACAAAAGAATCTCACCATAGAAAGTTATTATAGTTATAGGGAAGATCAAGATACAAACTCAGAAGAGGACAACAATGCCAAAACACCTATGGGTAAAACCCCAAAGATATATGGGAAGTAGTCTCAAGCCCAGAAAGAACTCATGGAAGAGCTCAAAAAGGAGGGTAAAAATCATGCAAGAGAGGTAGAAGAAAAATTGGGGAAAGAAATGAGAGTGATGCAAGAGAATTATGAAAAAGAGTCAACAGCTTGAAAAACTGCATAAAAAGTACAATTTGCCAAATGGAAAAGGAGATGCAAAAATCCACTGAAGAAAAAACTCCTTAAAAAGCACAATTGGCCAAATAGAAAAGAAAGTACAAAAGCTAATTGAGGAAAATAACACCTTAAAAGTAAGAACCGAGCAAGTGGAAACAAATGACTCTATCAGACATAATGAATTGATCAAACAAATTTTAAAAAATGAAATAAAAAATGGAAGAAAATGTAAAATACCTCATGGGAAAAACAACTGACATGGGAAAATAGATCCAAGGGAGACAATATCAGAATCATTGGGTTATCTGAAAACCATAATCAAAAGGAGGACCTGGCCAGCATCTTTCAAGAATTTGTGGAAGAAAACTGCCCTGATATTCTGGAAGCAGAGGGTAAAATAGGTATTAAAGGAATCCACTGATCACCTCAGGAAAAAGATCCCAAAATAAAAACCCCAAGGAACATTATAGCCAAATTTCAGAAATATCAAGTCAAGGAAAAAAAATACTGCAAGTGGCCAGAAAGAAACAATTCAAATATCAGGGAATCACAATCAGGATTACATTGGACTTATCAGCTGCAATATTAAAGGATCTGAGGTCATGTAACATGATATTCCAGATAGCAAAGGAGCTAGGACTACAACACAAGAATCACTTACCAGGCAAAATTAAGCATAATATATCAAGGGAAAAAATGGTTATTTAATTAAATAGAAGGATTTCAAGCCTTCAAAAGGAGAAGACCAGAACTAAATAAAAAATTTGATCCAAAAAAAAGCATAAACCGGTTAAAAAAAAAAGAAAAACAAAGGAAAAATAAAACATAAGGAATTCAATAGAGCTAAACTGTTTACATCCCTATATTGGAAGATGATACTTGTAACTCTTAAAAATTGTATCACTAGCTGTAGAGATAAAAGGAATATACATAGACAGAAGGTATGGGTACAAGGTGAATTTGAGGAAATGACTCAAAAAGAAATTAAGGAAGGAGAAAGAGGAATTAAATGGATGCAGAAGGAAAGGAGAAGTAAAATGGGATAAATTATGTCAACATGAAGAGGAAAAATGACCTATTACAGTGGAGCAGAAAGAAGGGATGGTGGGTGATGGACATCACTTGAACCTTACTCTCATCAGTATTGTCTCAAAGAGGGAATAAAATACACAATCAGTTGAACATAGAAATCTATCTTACCTGGCAGGGAAGTAGGAGGGGAAGAGATTAAATAAAGGGAGGTGGGGACTGACAGAAGGGAGGGCAAATCAGGGGAGGTGGTAGATAGAAGCAAAACATTAGTGAGGTAGAAAAGGGTGAAAGGAGAGAGAGGACAAACAGGAAGAAGAATAGGATGGAATGAAATACACAGGTAGTAATGATAATGATACACAGGTAGTAATGTGAATGGGATGAACTCTCCCATAAAATGGAAGCAGATAGCAGAGGGGATCAAAAACCAGAATCCTGCAATATGTTACTTACAAGAAACACACATGAAGCAGAGAGACAAACATAGAATAAAGATAAGAGGCTGGAGCTGAATCTATTATGCTTCAGCTGAATTAAAAAAATAAACAGGGATAGAATTCTGATTTCAGATGAAGCAAAAATAAAATATATATATACCTAATGAAAAGAGATAAGGAAGGAAACTACATCTTGCTAAAAGGCACCATAGACAATGAAGGAATCCAATTAGAAAAGTATGGAATAGTCTATCTGTCAGATCTAAGGGGAGGGGAAGAATGCATGACCAAACAAGAGATAGAGAGCATTATGAGATGAAAAATAGATAATTTTGATTATATTAAGATGAAAAGCTTTTGTACAAATAAAACCAATCCAACCAAGGTTAGAAAGAAAGCAGAATTTCTAACTGGGAAACAATCTTTACAGCAAGTACCTCTGATAAAGGCCTCATTTCTAAAATATATAGAAAACGGAGTCAAATTTATGAGAATATAAGCCATTCCTCAATTGATAGATTGTCAAAGGTAATTTTCAGATGAAGAAACCAAAGATATCTATAGGCATATGAAGAAGTGCTGTAAATCACTTTTGATTAGAGAAATGCAAATTAAAACAACTGAAATACCACCTCACACCAATCACATTGGGTAATATGACAAAAAAGGGAAAAGAGAAATGTTGGAGAGGATGTGGGAAAATTGGGACACAGGCACTATTGGTGGAGTTCTTAACAGATCCAACTTTGGATCTCCAATTTAGGAGAACAATTTTGCCTAAAGGGCAACCAAACTGTGGATACCCTTTGATCCAACAATACCACTATTAGGTCTGTAACCCAAAGAGGTCATAAAAAAGAGGAAAGAACCCATATGTGCAAATATATTTATAGCAGCCCTATTCATGATGGCAAAATATTAGAAATTGAGGGGATGCCCATCAACTGGGGAATGGCTGAACTAGTTGCTATAATTAAATGTAATGGGATATTATTGTGCAATAAAAAATGATGAACAGGCACATTTCAGAAAAACCTAGAAAGACTCCTACAAACTGATGCAAAGTGAAATGAGCAGAACCAGGAAAGCACTGTACACAGTATTAACAACATTGTGTGATGATCAGCTATGAATGATTCAGTTCTTCTCAGCAACACAATGATCCAACACAAAGGACTCAGGAAGGAAAATGTTATCCATATCCAGATAAAGAAGTGATGGATTCAATGCAGATCAAAGCATATTTTTTTCACTTACTTTATTCTTTCCTGTGTTTTTTTTCCCTTTCGATCTGTTTCTTCTCCCACAACTGTGACAAATGTGGAAATATGTTTTACATGATAGCACATATATAAACTATATCAAATGTCCTACCATTTCCAGAAGAGAGGAGAGGAGGAAGGGAGAAAAATTTGGAACTTAAAACCTTGTAAAAATGAATGCTAAATTTTTTTCTTGCTATGCAATGGGGGAAAACTACTATTTAAAGGGGAAAAAATAAAAATACATTTTAAAAAGAGAAGTAAAAAGAAAGAATGGATCCTTTCTGAGGTAAGAAGGGAATTTAAGAACTTGGGGAAAGAGGTTCAATAAGATAGAATGGAGTAGTGACAATGATTTTGAATCTCGCTTTGCCACTTATTCCCTGTGTAACTGAGCACAAGTCACTGAACCTCTCTGTACTTCTGTGTCTTTATGTGTAAAATGAATATGCTGGATTACAAGACTTCTGGCTCTAAAAAGACCTGTGATACTTTGAACTTTATTAAGAGAAATGGGGAACAAAATCATGTAAAAATTTTGTAAAAAGCATCTTCCATAAGATCAATATGTGATTTCTCAACTGATGAAGTGGAAGAGTTCTATGGTGCTGAAAGTCATCTAGTGCAAAGCCTTTTGTTTTCAGACCCATTTCTTTATGGCCTTGAACTTTTGCTTAACATTAATGTTGATTGTTGATTCTGTGTAATGAACCAGTCATTTAGTAGGGGGCTCAGCAGGCTTTGATCTTTATGTAACATAATCTTACTGATGGGCTGGTTCAACCAATAAATAAAGACAAATGAAAATCGGATTGCCGTCTTCTAATAGCTCCAAACACACAATTCAATTTAGACTTGTAAGGATAAGAAAAACACAAACAATCAAAAAGGAGATCAGAAAAGCAAGAGAGGGGTTACTATCTAGATACACCTCAGGATTCTGAAGGCTTAAATTCATTTGATCTGCATTCATCCAAAGTTACTAGAGGAGAAACAAAATAATATATCCCCTTCATGTTTAAAAAAATACTCAAAATAAATAGATTTATTTCCAGCTATATGAAATAAAGCATTTGTTTTTGTTCTTTATAGTAAGGTATCTAGAAAAATGATTCAACTAAGATTTGTACAAGATAAGGACAAAGCACCATTCTTCTTTTAAGGATAGAAAATACAAGGCTAACAGTGAGTGAAGAGATGGTTTACTCACAGTAATAATAATGATAGTTAATTCAAAATTTTTATATGGCTATGTTGTATGGTTGAAATTCACCTTTCTCTCACCCTGATGTTCCAATGAAGTTCAATTTTGGAGAAGAAGCAACTGCTTTGTCTTTGAAACCTTCCTTGATTTCCCCAGAAGTTAGTGATCTATCTCTCCTGCCTCTGAATACACAGGGCCTTATGAACTTCTCATGAATCTGTCACAGATTTGAGTGTCTGAGAGTGGGGAGGGACATCTGAAATTGTCTAGATCATCCTGCGCCTGAACAAAAAAATTCTTATAGTAACATATCTGACACATAGTCATTTAGCCTTTGCTTGAATATATATAGCAAAGAGGAACTAATAGCCTATAATGTTACTTTTTTTCCCTTACATCACACCTAAAACTTCCACTCATTGCTCCTATGTTTGAATTCTGGAAATAAGCAAAACATTTCTAATCCTTCTTCTACAATTCAAATACCAGAAGATAGGCATCATGTAGCATCTTTAAATCCTTCAAACAATCTTTAGATTGGATCTTATTTTTATAGCAGTTTAAGGTTTACCAAGTCTAAGCATTTTTGAAGATATTTTAAAAAATACTGTCTGAATAACTCAGTGAGGTAGGTTATGCAACCATGATTTCCTCCATTTTATAGGTGAAACTAAAAGGAAACAGGCTCAAAGAAAGGAAATGTCTTGTTCCCAGGCATACAATAAGAGACCAGAACGTGACATAAAACATTCTACTTTATATACCAATGTATGTGCATGCATGCATGTGTGTGTGCCTGCATGTGTATGTGTGTATGTCTGTGTCTGTGTGTATGTCTCAACTTGCTTTTTTATTGAAAACTCAGTGTAGGCAGAGTCCAATCTTATTCATTTCACCACATTCTTAGTATCTACCACTTAGATCATAAAAGATGTTCAGTAATATTTGTTGAATAGTTGAATTGAATGGCATGACATAGAATCTTTATAAATAAAGATTTTAAAAATCTGGATATTATGAGCAAAATAATCTAAGTTTGACAGTACTTAGATCACGGAGTATTAGGCAAGAATTAATATGGCTTTACAAATAACAAATCCTCTCTGAGTAATCAAATTGCCTGATAGAATAAGGCAAGCAGAAGCTATAATAAGTCTAACAAAGTGAGATATATTTGCATCTATGAAATCAAAAGAGGGCACAGCTAGTGAGAATTTATTTCCCAAGATGAGTTACCACTAGTTTGAAATAAGCATGAATGTCACAGATCAAGTCAGGTTACCTTGTAAAACAATGAAAAAACAAGACACCATTACCAAACCAAATTTGAACTCCTAAGTTTCAATTCAAGTCAAATTCATTAAGGGCCTACCTAAAATAGGGCATATTGCTTTTACAGTGTGCTCCAACATCTTTAATTGCTTTTTGATTCTTTTTTCCTATCCAACCTGGATCCACATCCTTCTCTTGGCATCTTTCGGTCTCACTCTTACACACTCTTACAGTTTCAAAGATCTTTGCCTGTTAACACTGTTCAGTCATGATTCAGCTTGTGGCTGTCCAAAACCAATCCTGTCCCATGTGAACATTTAACCTTGGAAACTCTATATGCCCCTTCTTATCACTTATATGGCTTCAAAATCTTTCTGTAATGAATAGGAAAGTGGAAGAACTATCTTTTTGGAACTGTCAAGTCCTTTCAGCATAAGTGGATTGGATACATTCCCACTGCAGTCATTTGGCTTTCAGGCCCATATTTAACATTGACTCTAATGACTTGAATTAAATAAATCATATTTATATTAAAGGTGAAAATGTGGTAGAGTAACTTGCAACCTGAAAGTCAGATTAAAATCAAAATTGCTTTAGATAACTCCTATAAAACAGTCAATATAAACCAGATGGCATTGAAGAGACACAAGTATAAATACAATGTCGTATTTTCTAAACCTCAAATTGAAACAAGTAGTCTTATAATGTATATTCCTTTTGCAAAGGGTAGAAAATCAAAATATAAAAGTAGAAAATTGAGTGAAAAACATACCTGTAAAAGCAATACAGATGTGAATCTGTTTCCTCTATATAGCAATCATTCTGACGTCTGATATTTCCAGTTTAATTATTAATAGGCAAACAAGAGATACTTCTTTGAATTCTCCAGGCATAAATGAATGACTTTCCTCTGGAGAGAATAGAAGGCCTGCATGTTTAGGAAGAAGATGGAAGCTAAAAAAAAAAAAAGAGAGAGAGGGAAGATTTTCAATACAATGGAGACTGGGAAAAGGAAGAAAATGAGAATTTATACAAGACTTATTATGTGTCAGGCACTGTGCTAAGAGATTTACAAATATTATTAGAGTTAAGGAAGTTTGATCTTGGTTAATTATCAACATTCATATAGCATTTACTATGTGTCAGGCACTGACCTAAGTACTTTAGAATTATTATCTAATTTGAACCTCACAGCAATCCTGGAAGGTAGGTGCTATTATTATCCTCATTTTGCAGATGAGTAAACTGAGGCAAACAGAGGTTAAGTGTTTCACTCAGGGTCATATGGCTAGCAAGTATCTGAGGCTGGATTTGAATTGATCTTTCTGATTCTAAGCCTGGGACAATATCCATTACATCATGTGGTTGCCCTGGGGAAGATTGTAAAATTTCAGGACCCTAGAATAAGAGACTTAGAAAGATCATCAAATCTAACCTAAGGATAGGAAAAGTGAAACCTTGATATTGCAGTGATTTGCTCAAGACATGCTTTTTCCAAGGAGGAAAAAAGAAAAAGGTACTTGAAGAAGGACTGGTTAGACAGGGGAAACAAACTGGGAAAATGTCGGAAACTATAGGGCCACTATAAAATTTGTTGTCCTAGTGGAAAAGGGATGTTTGTAGCAATGTTTGTTCCCATGAGCAGCAGATAGTGAAATATATGGCTATGTCTGAATCACAGGTGAATTCTATTAGTGATACGAATTTCTCTGAACCCTGTGCCTACCACTTCTGTAGCCATGGACAGGCACATATGGTGGAACTTTCCCCTGCTGTTCTCCACAAAGTTCATACGGACAGGTACAAGCATAGATCAGAAACATAGAAAAGGCAAAAAACAAAAAGTTGACAAAGCTCAGATTTCTCAGGATAAAATGGCTTACTTCTATATACCAAAGCAGATTTAGATAATATTTGAAAAGTGCTTAGCACAGTTTTTGCCAGATAGTACATACTTGTTCCTTTCCCCCACCTGTCTATTACTTACATTCTACTGCAAAATGTTCTCCAGAATGATAGGGATTGCTGTTGTTATTTTTAACCACCAGAAGCCCTCAGTTACCAAGCCCCTATATTATACTCTACATGTAGTGCCCAGACATAGTCAGAAGTACCTATGGTTGCATATTGAGCTATTCAGCTCCATATGTTCATATGTTATGGAAATATAATAATAAGCTCACAATAACTCTAGGGGGAAGGTGTTATTATTATTATCCCCATTTTACAGATGAGGAAACTGAGATAGACAAAGATTGAGTGAGTTGCCCAGATTGCCTAGCTAACAAGTGTCTGAAGTCAAATTTGAACTCAAATCTTCCTGACTACCAGCCCACTGCTCTTTTCACGGTGCCACCTAGTTGCCTCATTGATGTAAGGCTGATAGTGAGAAAGCAACAAGATGTATAGCCTTAATTGAACAAAACCAGACTTTATGCCTTCAAAATTAACCTGTAATTATGTACCTGGCCATAGTTTAGAGGCATGTACACACATATACAAACATGCATGTAGACACATACACACACAAAACCCGTACTGCCATCACATTAAATCAAATTGATTTTCTTGTGTTAATTCCATCAATAACCCTGTAATTTGACAAACTCTTATTATGTGCCAAGTACTGTAGATACCAGTGCAAAAGTGCCCTCAAGAGCTTATATTTTATCTGTAAAAATTTCCTCCCTCCACTTTCTCTTCTCTCAAGCAGAATTATATAGAAGGTAAGTTGATGCATGTGTAGTCAGGAAAAAACTTAGTTCAAATTCTGCCATTGATACTAGTTGTGTGACATAGAGCAAGGCATTTAACCCATAAAAAACTGTTCCAGTTTTCTCATCTGTAAAATTGAGATACAAATGCCTATAACATTCAGAGGGTTGTTATGAGATCTTAACAAGATAATCCGTGCAAAGTCAAAAGCTCCCTTGCATATATTGATAAATATATATTAGTATATTTTTGTTGTGTCATTTTCCAGGTGTGTCTGACTCTTTGTGACCCCATTTGGGGCTTTCTTGGCAAAGATACTGGAACGGTTTGCCATTTCCTTGCCCAGCTCATTTGAGAGATGAGGAAACTGAGGCCAAGAGGGTGAAGTGACTTGCCCAGGGTCACAAAGTTAGTAAGTATCTGAGGCCAAATTTGAAGCCAGGAGGATGAGTCTTCCTGACTGCAGGTGAAACGCTCTATCCATTACACTACCTAGCTGCCCATATATTAGCAACTTAGTACAATAGTAAAATAGTTGTGATTGTGATCACTAAAGACCAACCAGAGAATGGATTGTAAGCTTAATGATTAACCTAAAAGTAAATATATTGTGACTATAATAACTTGCACTTGTCTAATGCATGAGTACAGGAGATAAAGTGGAGGATGACATTTCTGAAGCTATAGAAAAAAATTAAAAATGCTTTTATGTTGTGATGGCAGAAAGGGAACTTGTGCAACCCACCATGAATCCCTTCTGAAGCAGTTAAAAGAAAGTAACCACTGTAATACTGGAGTTCAAGACAAAGTGAAGATGGAGGAATTCAGTATAAGATTAAAATGCATAACGAGGCTTTGGAGAAGTAGATATGGTCAAGTGGTTCTTACTTATGTTGAGGACTGGTCACTTTGTAAGAATATTCTGTTCAGAATGAAAATATTGAAAACTCCATATTCAAGTGAAAGCAGACAAAATGAGTACTTGTTTTAATGGGCTATTTTCATCTAGAAAGGAGATGTTTCCATGTGAATTTACTTAATAACATTCAATAGGTGTGTGAGAAATTGTATTAGAATCATGGAATATCACCTTGGAAGGGATACCACAGAGTTCTTTACAAGAAACCTAGGCTTGAAGGGTAATATATAGGACAAGTAGTTACCCAGTCTGTCTTGGAAGGGCTTTGGTGATGAGTAGTTTACTTCCTTCAGAGGAAATTCATTCCACTTTTGGCCAGGCCTTGATATCAGGGAGTTTTATTCTTGTATCTTTGAGCACTCTGGCCAAGCACAATGGGGAGATTGACAACCATAAACACACCTGCAATACACAGGTATCAACAGCACACAGATGTACTACTTTATGTTTCTGTTATGGATGATGGGGAGTATTTAGCAGGGATTCAATGAAGAGGGAGGATGAACATCATTGCCAGTAGTTACAGATTAACATTCAAGGTAGAACATTGCAGTTGGCTTAATAGTCTTTGTAAACTGACTCAAACCTAGAGACTCTGGGTTTGAGGAGGGGTTTAGTTGAATTGTGAAGATGTTAAAAAAAAACCTAGATGGGCATTAATCACTACGAATTCTCTGTGTAGACACTGACCTTTTTAGGTTACAGAAAGAACTACTGGATATGATTGTTGAACACCTGTCAGTGATCTTTGAAAAACCATGAAGTCTGGCAAAAGAACAGAAATGAGTAATGTTAGAAAGTCTTTGAGAAGATAGTCACACTAATACCTAATTGGCAGAGCTATAAGTTGGTTCAATTGTTCTGAAAAATAATGTGGCAATATGGTAGGAAAGTCACTAAACTGCTCATACCCTTTGACTCAGTGTAATGACAGAAAAGTTCTGTATATGACAAAGTGTTAATAGCACCTCTCTGTGGTAGTAAAAGAAAAAAATGGAAACAAAGTGAGTGTTTATTGATGGGGAAGTAGCAGAACAAAATGTGGTATGTGAATTAAATGAAATATTATGTAGACATAATTTTAAAATTAAATAGGAATTTAGGAAAAAACACAGAAAGACCTGTATGAGTCGATGCAGAGTAAAAAAAAGTAGATCCAAAAGAACAATGCATGCAATGACTATAAAATATAAATAAAAACAATACCTAAATATACTAAAACTCATATTACTTTTCATAACCAGTTTGGTGCCAGAGTACAGACAATGAAATGAACATAATTTCCTCCCACCTGATAGAGAGGTGGGGGACTGTGAGTACAAAATGTTCAATATAATATCATATCTGGTTACTTTGACAATCTCATTTTAACTTTCTGTTAAAAGGAAGAAGTCGATATTTGTGAAACTGAAATTTCTATTTCTTTTGTTTTTTAAAATATTTTCAGATGTTTTTTCTGGGTTAGACAAGAAAGTCTAGATTACAATCTTCTTGTGTCTTTGGGTTGGTTTGGGTTTTAGGTGTGGTTTTATTTGTTTATTTGTTTTTGAGGTAATAAATTTTTAAAATGGAAAAAAATTTAAATTTTAAAAAAAGGAAGGAGTCAAATGGATGTAGATATCCTGGGAAATTACTGAGATGGAAAAAAGCAAGAATTATCAATAAGCTTATTTTGAAAAAAAAGTATTGATAAGAGGATTAGAAAAGGGAAAATGTTTTCTTGATTTTCAAAAAGAAATCAGGAAATTAGTAGAAAATATAAACTTTAAGGCTGATGAGTTTAACTTCAAGTTCTGGCAAAACTCCATAAGATATTATTAAAAGGCTGGTTTCTGAATATTTAGAAACAAATATGTTAAGACTAAGGGCAAGCACAGCCTCAACAAAACTAAGTCAGACCAGACTCACTGCAATTACTTTTTTTTTTTTTTTGACAGGATTACTAGCCTGGTAGGATGGGAGGGAACATAGACATAATTTACCTAGCTTTAACAAGGATTTGATGTGGTCTTTCATGCTATTTTTCTGGATAAGGAGAGACATGGTCTAGATGAAAATATAGTTAGGAAAATTCTGGACTAGTTTAAAGACTGGAATCCAAAAGAATAGATTAGTAGTTTAACATGAGTTTGGAAAGAGGATTTTAGTAGAGTTAGCCAGGAGTTTCTCTCTGGCCTTGTACTTTTCAAAATTTTTATCAATGATTTTGGATGAGGGCCTAGATATATTCTCATCAAATTTTCAAATGACACAGCTGAGGGGGAGAGCTAACACTTTCAATGATATACTCTGCATTCAAAAGCACCTTGACAGTTCTTAACAACTGAGTTATAAATTTAGAGAAAATGTATGTCACTTTTTTGTGGCATCCCAATATCATTTCTCTTATAGAAAAGTAAAGATTAAGCAAAAAGGACTTACTAATTGAAACCATAAAAACCAATCTTTACCTTTGACCCAATATTATGCAATTCCTTTATGAATTTATAAATAATACTCTGAATTATGTTAAAAATAAGATGGAATCTCCTAGAGACAATTACAAAGTCCTTCAATTGGATGAGAAAATGTGAAGTCCATCCAATAGGATGAAATAGTGGCAGAATGATTAGGTAATCTTTTTTTTTTCCTCAAAAAGATCTGGGGGACTAGTGAGTTACAAGTTCAATATGAGTTAACAGTGTAATATGGTAGCCAAAATAAAATCCCAAAGAGATCTGAAACTGCATTTTATAGAAGCATCGAGCCTAAAATGAGGGGGGCAAAAGTCTTGACCAATTTTGTCTTGCTCAGAATGTTTCTGGAGTATTATATTCATTTATGTATGCCACATTTTAGGAAGAACATTAATAAGCTGGGGTGTATGCAGAAGAGATTGAAAAAATATGGTGAGCAAATTGTAGGCCATTTCATGTAAGACTCAGTTTAAGAAAATATAGATGTACAAGATGGAAATGAGAAAATGTAAAGGGATTCATGTTCTAAGATCATAGAATTGAGAGTTGGAAGGCACCTTATATGTCATCTAGTACAACTTCACTTTATTGATAATGATTATGAGGAAGAGGAGGAGAATCATTATCATAATTAACATTTATATAGTCTTTTAAGATTTTCAAATAACTTTACAAGTATTGTTATTTAATTTTCACAACAACTCCAGGAAGGTTGGTATCATTATCATCCTCATTTTACAGTTAAGGGAACTGAGGCAGGCAGAGGTTAGTTAACTTGCCCAGGGTCACACAGATAGCAAATGTTTGAGACTGGATCTGGTCTCAGGTTTTCCTGACTCCAGGTCTAGTGCTCTATCCACAACTACACCTAATTTTCTTACAATAGCATTATTATAATTATGATGTCATATGAATGCATACAACATACATATTATTATAATTATAATATATAACAATAGTATACTATAACAGTATAATAAATACAGCTAATATTTTATATCACTTTAAGGTTTTTCAAAGATTTTACACATTATCTCATTTGATTCACAGAATAACTTGTGAAATAAGTTCTATTCAATCATATTTTATAAATAAGGAAACTGAGGCAAACAGATTAAGTGACTTGCCCAGGGTCACACATATGGTGAGTGTATGTGGCAGGATTTGAAATCAGGTCTTTCTGACTAAAAGTCCAACACTTTAGAAGGCCCTAATCTACCTTTTATTTATTTCATATTATCATAATCCCTATTTTACACTTTCTATTAAAGTTAGTTTTCTAGTTACCTACTCATGAAATTCTATCTCCCTCTTTATTGTGTGTCAACAGATAGTCCCTCATATTTGCACTCCCTCTTTGCTTCTTCCTCCTAGAATCTCTGACATCCTTCAATGCACATATCAGGTGCCACTCCTATTCAAGACCTATCTTGATTACTCAAATTACTGTTTTTCTTTTCTGAAATTGCTTGGTATATACTTTACATTGACTTACTTAGATACTTGGTGTAACCTTTACATATGGGTGTTTGTGGAGGACTAGCACCTCTGATGTGAGGGCTTGCCAAGCCCTTTTCAGGGTTGCTCATCTACCTTTGGTGTCCACCTGTCACCCAACTCTTACTTGTGGTTTCAAGAAGCTATAGCATATGCAGTGGCCACATATTCATAAAACTATCTCAGCAGATGGGCTAAACCAGGTTGAAGGTAACTGACAGGCCTCAAACCAGTTGATGAGTTAGGGGGATCCCTACCCCAAGCATGTGAAGACTCCTCTCAGTGGAATAGACAGATGAAAACAATTTGTTCCAACAGCTACAAAGATGGCTGAAGCAGGCTCTATAGGGTACTTAGAGCTTGGTCAGACATGAAAGATGCCAAGGTTATCCAATGCATCCCAGGCCATCACCAGTCTTCTTAACTTTTGTCTTGCTACTGGACTTTGATGACTTTGGAAGAGATAGTGAGATTTATGACTATGTGCAACTCTGTCTACTTAAATCCAATTCATGCATAAGTCAATAGATCACCCTATGATGTCATTGGTCCCCTTCAAAAATGAAGGATGAACAACAAGGTCCTCAATGTCAGAGACAGATTAACTCCGATTTTTGTACCTTCATTTCCTAACAAAGTGCTTTGCAACATAGTAGGTGTTTAATAAATAGTTGTTGAGTGAAATTGAATTAATCCCTAGGGAGGTTAAATTGCTCACTTAAAGTCTCACATGTGGGAAGTAGAAGAGGTGGAATTAGAACCCAGTGTCTCTGACCACATGTCCAGTGTGCTTTTCATTTCACTAAAATTTATTGCCTCTAGCTATCTTCGTAGATTTGAAGGACTGTTATATAGAGACACCATAGAGTAATGCAGTGGAAAGAGCCCAGAACTTGAAGTCAGGAAGATCCAAATTCAAATCTGGACTTAGAAACTAATGAGCTGTGTGACCCTAGCCAAGTTACTATACCTCTGTCTGCCTCACTGTGAATGAAAATCATAACAGCACCTACTTCCTAGGGTTGTGAGGATAAAATGAGATATTATTTGTAACGTGCTTAGCACAGTGCCTCACACATAGTAGATTCCCTAAATGATTTAGAAGAAGAAGAAGATGAGGAGGAAGAGGAAGAGGAGATCAGATTTGTTCTGTTTGGCCCTAGAAAGCAATGTTAGGAACGATGGATAGCAATTGCAAAGAAGACGACTTTAGTTTGATTTAAGGAAAACTTCAATAATGATTAAGCCTGTCCAAAAGTGGAATTGACTGTTCTGACAAGGAAAGGGACTCCTCTTCCTAGTTCTTTGCAAGACTGAATGATGACTTTGGGGGATTTGTTGTATAGAGAATTCCTCCATGGGGAAAGAGTGATAGGAAATGGCCTCTGAGATTCCTTCTTACCCTATGATGCTGTGACTCTTTTGCTCTATGATCCCTTCTAAAGGGATCATGGCTACTTGAGTGTTTCCTCAGCCCGAGTTTCTTGGGTACTACTGCTATCTGTTAGTTGACAAGTTGAGTCTGTGATGACAAACAGCAGCAAAATAAAATGTGAGAAGTTCTGTCCTGTCTCCATCAACTGTTATTTTCAACCCATTCACCTTAATATGCAGAATGTATCAATTAATCTCCTTTTAGTAGAGATGAGTCCATGAAAATTCCCAGATATTTGTATTGTCATCATTGCTGTGTCATGCTCACAGGAATGCATGGAATATGAGTCAGTACACTCAAGTGTGCTGGCACACAAAGGGGCAAGAATTTCCAGTCTTCCCCTTTCTTTCAGGGGGAAATGACCCATGCTCTATGAACATTTATGATCATGCCTCTGTTGCAGATGTTCTTGAATTTATTATCCATTTCCTTCTTTTGGCCAGGTAGATTGTAGCATACTCCAACAGTAAGTGCTTCTATTTCTCTCCATTAATCATCACTCAATTGTTTTCTATCATACCCCTATATCTAATTCATGGATTACACTCATAGGAATCATCCTCTTAAGACATATTTCTGTTGTGCCCTCATTTTGATTTACCAGTTCATTTTGAACACATTAGATAACCAAAAAGCTGTTTTCAGTGATAAAAAACATTCCTTAATGTTCAGTTTGTAGGGACCTGATGTGGTTTTTAAAAATACATTTAATTTGCAGTAATTAGAATTAATTTAGGTTAGATATCAAGAAGAACTGTGTTCCACATCTATAGAACCTGAGTTCTAGTTCCAATTCTGCCACTTACTGGTTCTGTGAAAATGGACAAATTACTCAACTTCCCTGGTCTTCATTGAAGGAGGAAATGAAAATAAAGAAGTTGAGCTCTATTGTATCAATAAAGTTCCTTCTAGCTCTAAAATTTCAGACTGCAAGAACTTCCCTCAGTCAGAATTATTACTTGTTTGGAATGCATCACCAAGGAAGATACTGCTATTCTCTCCAATGAAAAATTTCAACACTATCAAGGACTAATTTTATGGACTGTTCTGAATGAAAACCTATGTGAAGGTAGTAGTTTAGATTGGATAAAGTCCTGGGGAAGAATAGTTTTGACATCTGGTGATTTCAATGTTTCTCTTTATACTTGAAATAGAATATAATTCTAAAAAATGTATACTTCTCATGTCATTAAGACCACTATTATTTAGCAAAAGCATTCAAAACTATAAATCCATTTTATTCAAAGTTCACTTTAAATTCAAAGTTTTTTTTTTCATATTTACAGTGGCTTAATATGCTGATACTCTATTCCCCTATCTAGGTTAATGGCTTCAAGTTCAAATTGCATGTTTGTTTTACATTTATAACACTCTTTAATTTGCATTATTGTTATTTAAATCTTCATTTCTCCTCACAAAATACTTTTTCAAAGCAAGGCATATCACGCATTACATACTTGTACATGTAATACCTGTATACACATACTTATGTACTTGTGAAAAAAGAGATAATAAGGTTACATATTATGACTTAGAGTCCTACATGTGGCCTGACGTGACCTGTGAAGTATTAGTTTGAGACTACTCATAGATTATGCTATGTTGGTACTCCCCAAAAACACACTTTCTTAGTTTGACCAATGACACTTCCTCAAGCACATTGGCCAAATGACCTTTTTTCCTTCCTAAATTAGGTCAACAAGTATTTATTAAGTATCTACTATGTGCTAGAAGCATATAATAAATTTCTGAGGTATCTAACAAGGGCTCAAGTTTCTGACTCTCCTTTCTATTTATTCCCATATCCCTGCTCTACCCAAGCTCAGACTATTTACATGGGACATAAAGAAAGTGAAGAAATCTATCAGCAGATGGTTTGCAATTCATTTGTTCCATTGGCATTGGCATTCTTCCAAATGGGAAAAGGAAGAGAACAGACCAAAGGGAAAGATGCCCAGAGTGCTGATCTGTATGAGGTGCTAAAAATACTATAGGGGAGGTTCTGAGGCAAAAGATACAAAGCCATCCAGGTGCGGGCTGCCTGGTATGCTCCAAATACCTCAAGTGTTAGTGTCCACTGTCCCTGTCAAAAGCTAAAATGTAGTGTTAGAGACAAGATTATAGATTTGTCTCTGAACTAGAAAAAGCACTTTCTCCTCCTCCTCTGAGTATACTCTCTCATTTGGACCATTTGATAGCATAAATCTGACATGAGATGGTGAAGTTCTAACAGGTCTCTTTGAAACGTCAAATAGTCAAATACTGGTTTAGAAATTAAAATAATAATAATTATAATTTGCCACTCAACATTTGGCAAAACTCAATGCAGTAAAAGCCAAACACGTTGGGGTCAAATCAAAATCCTACTCAACATTCTCTGAGTTTCAGAACTCTAATATAGTGTGGCATTTTACTTAAATAATAACTTGAATTCTGTTGTAGGATATAACTAATGTGAAAATAGGTTCAATATGAATGTATATGTATATGTAGAGCCTATATCAAAGTGCATGCCATCTTGGGGTGGGGAAGGGGAGAGATGGGGAGAAAATTTGGAACTCAAAATCTTGTGGAAGTGAATATTGAAAACTAAAAATTAATTAAAAAGTTAAAAAAAATTCTGTTGTAGGAAGCACAATAAACAAAAGATAAAACTCACTTTCATAGCCAGAACTGAGATAGTTGACCTTTGATAGGGATAAGGAAGTTTTTATTAAATACATATATATGTATATATATGTATATATAGTACATGTATACATGTATGTATGTATCTGTATTTGTATGTGTATATGTAATATGTGTATGTATAGGTGTATATGCATGCATTACACATTATGTATGTGTGTATATATACACATGCATGTCTATACATATATGAACATGTGTGAGTATATATGTGCATTCATACTATGTGTGTAGTATATATACATAAATATATGTGTATATTTACATGTGAATATATACACCTTATATATAAGTATGTGTGTATGTATATAAAATGTTCATGGTATTATATATCCATCTGTTTTCAGTATGTTTCCACTGAGATAGGGAGACTAAGAAAGCTTATAGGGGTAGGAGTGTGTGTATGTGTGTGTGTGTGTGTGTGTGTGTGTGTGTGTGTGTTTTATGAGAACCTTAAAAGCAACATGAGATAAGGTTAAAGACAATAAAAGTGTTACTGCAAATATTTCAGCAAGTATTTATAGAAATGGGAACTGGGAAAGCCACAGGAGCAGAAAGAGCAAACACATTGATGGAAGACCTGCATCCCCAGACCTGTTCTGAATCTCCCTGGGACTTTTACTGAAATGAAGTCCATAAACCTTAAAAGCAAACCACTCAAAACCCAAGACAGGAAATTGTTTGGTAAGGAAACTTCACTGTCTGTGACCTTCGGTGGAGATCACTCAGAGTGTACACACCACAGGCTCTGAAAATAAATGATAGACAGAAAATTGGCATGATGATCCCTGAGGACTAAACAATGTAATGTCATGTACTTTGTAATGGCATAGAAATTTGTCACCACGGCCTGCATGAAGGACGCACACTGTACAAACTTTTATTAATGTGCTCCATCACTTTGGTATGTGACCCCCCCAAAAAATATGTAAAATAGCCTGGCATTTTGCACATGGCTTGATAATGACTGCAGTCAACTATGCAAATTCTTAATTATTATGGCACACACCTACACATTACAACTTTTTTAATGAACTTTCTTCTGCATTAAAATTATCTTACCTTAACCCCTTACAGGAGAGTCTATGGGCCTCATTCCCCAAGAGGTGTGGTCTCTAGTTACAAGGACTAAAGAGGCAATGGTTCTGTACTGGGGGACCCAGCAGGGAACTTCCCATGCAACTCCAGTGACAGTGGCTATGAATTATTTATTAGATATATCTCTATCAAGGTTTGGACAACAATGCCTTTTTTATAATAGTTCTTTTTTTTTTAATTCAAGACCTGGTAATTTTTTTTTTAAGTACTATAATATGTTGATAAATCTGTGAAATCCCTGGTATAGGTATTCCCTCCAACAATACAGATTGCAGCCCATCTATCCCCTCTCATCCTGTTTGACAGTTTCCTATGTTCCGTAAAAACTCTATAGTAGGTCGATCCAACAGAAATAGACTTTCTGTAGTGTTTTTGACATGCAATTATCGTGCAACTCATTAAAAAGGTTTCTAAGTAATATATACAGAAGTTTGCTATTTTGAAATCTATAATCAGATAATTGCTAAGGCCTATGAGGACAAACTTCCTAAATTCACTTTTTAATGTTAAATAAGGAAAAGAATCCCCTCAATGTTAAAATACCAACTTGTGATTTTAGGTTTTTAGGGTTTTTATTTTTTTAACTTTATAATTTTGAAGAATAAATACAAACTGAAAAAACACAGTCACAATCTCTAATAATGCATTTTGAATAGTTGTTTCTATCAGTGAGAGCTCTGTCTCATTTAAAA
Organism: Vombatus ursinus; assembly: GCF_900497805.2. Classification (NCBI taxonomy): domain Eukaryota; kingdom Metazoa; phylum Chordata; class Mammalia; order Diprotodontia; family Vombatidae; genus Vombatus; species Vombatus ursinus. Next base: position 19,693,411 of record NW_020954557.1, read on the forward strand.
CTTGTATTAACCTAAGGGACTTTTTCCAAAGGTTCAGCATTTCAGTGGTCATTGAGGATTGAGTTAAACTCTCAGAGCACTTGGCTTGGATGTCACTTATGCACAGATCACACACTACATGAAAAATGGAATAATTGTATGTATAAAAGTTTTTTTATTATTATATGTATTACAGACTCCACAAGTGTTAAGTACTATATCTTATTTATTTGCATATTATTACATTATTTAAAGTATGTACTCTAGGCTCCTTACACATAGCTAATGGTCAATAGGCATTTGTGAATGGTTGAATTTTCTTCCAAAACAAATGCCAATCTAGAGGCATTATGCAAGTCCTGTTGGTAGCCAGAGTAGCTTCTCTTTCTGCCAAATTATCAAACATGCATTGCCTATGACCATGATTTCATGTGCAATTTAAAGGACATTTTCCTTGTAAAATCTTATGGGAAGCTTTGGTATAGTCTGTAGAATATTAGTAGATTGATTCTGTTTGAAGTATCACATTTTAGAAATAATTTTTTTAAGGTGGAGAGCATACAGAACAGAGAAACCAGGATGGCAAAGGACCTGAAAGAAGTGCCATATGAGGAAATAAGAGCATTTGGCCTGGAGTTTAGAATATGGGAGGTTACATGAAAGCTTTTTTAAAAATTATTTTGTTTTTATTTTTTTATCTCTGGATCCTATATCTGATTTATGCCTGTTATATAATAGGCGCTTCATAAGTGATCATTAAACTGAAATGAATCTCAGGAACTTGCTGAGTCTGAAGGCTGATTACTTTTCTGTTTAATTACAAAAGGAAGAACTAGGAGTCAGTAGAAATTGCAGAGAAACATAAGGCTTGATACAAAGAAAAAAAATTCCTTGTGTTTGCTGCTATCTGAAAGTGGAATGGGGTGCTTTAGTTGGTCTTCAGGCAAAGGCTGGAATACCGTGAATTCTTGCTCACATATAGATTTGACTAGAGGGCCTCTGAGTTGCTCTGTCTGTCCTTAGCATTGTAAAGAAAGAAGTGTTGCCCCAAACAGATAAAATGTCAACAAAGTGATCACAGTAAAGAATATTTTTGGTGCATTTCATATGTTAGGCACTTCCTAAGTGCTTATGAAATGAATTAATCACATTAAGGAAATCCAGGAGGCAGCCATAGCACAAAAACTGAATACTCTCTATCTACTTGGCTATTTGCTGACCATTAACTCACAAAACTATCTGTCTAAAAATTAAAAAAAAATCAATGTGTGCTTTGTCGATACAGTGCTTAACATACAGATATTGGGCATCATGTAGATACAACCAAAAAGGAAATTCCATATAATCAGGAAAGATGATATCTATATATTCTATGCTGGTCTAATGGCTTCTCCCTATATACTTCAGGCTTTGATCGCTGATTAATCGCTAATAAACACAAGAATTTTGCTAATGTTTATCATTGGTCCAGTAATGGAATTGGTGGGTGGATAAAAATCTTTTTATTTCTATTATGTGACCAGCTTCCAAATATCTTTTTCCCTGATTTGAAAACATTACTTTCATCAGGAAGGCTGAGACATGAGGAGACTCCACACTCTAACTTTATTAGCAGTCTCAGCTAGAAAAAGGTCAACACCTGTCATTAGAGAATTAGACCGAAATTGTCATTGAAACCATCAAATGATAAAAATTCATTTGACATAAATGTGAAAGAAAAAACATTTCTTTTACAAGGCATTGTTGTCCATTGGATAAAGCCTCTTTCTGACTTCAAATCCTTCTGGATGAAAGGTGTAGCAAAAGCAATTAGCAATTACTATTTTGCAACAAATCATAGTTGTCTGCTAGATAAAGCATTGTACTGGGAATTGGTAGACCTGACTTCTATTCCCCAATCTGCTATTTTCTCACTGTATGACATTGGAAAGTCACTTCATCTCTGTGTCAGAGAAAAGTTATAATTAAGTTTTATTGGAGTATAAATCTCTATCTGGTGGAGCTATAGAACTACAAATACAATTCCAATCAGAATAAAAAGTGCTTATCATGACTGGGTATCTACTTCCCAATGAATACATTGTGTGTATGTGTAGGAATGTGTATGCATGAGTCAGTGGGTGGGTATGAGTTTGGAATGCTTTTGAAATTCTGAGTTGTCAAGGATGTATAAGCTCATTCTCTGGCACAACTTATACTAGAGACATTATCAGTTTGATTTTTCTATAGTAATATGAAACACTGAGATTACAATTGCCCTTACATTAGAGAAATAGTTTCTATTAGAAATGACAATATATTCCTATTAGGAAGAGACCACATTTACTCTCTTTTACCTGGATTAGCCTGAACAAATCACTTAATCACCCCACACCTCAATTTCCCTTATAGACAGAATGAGGCCATTGATGATTCATCAGTAATGGCCAAACTAATCTTCAAGGTCTCAAAAGACAGAACTTGAATGAAAACTGCAAAAAGGAAAATTTAGGCATGATGTCAAGCAAAATTTTCTAAAAATTAGAATCATCTCTGGATGGAATACACTCACTCAGGAGGTAGTGTTGTTCTTTTCATTGAAAGCTTTCCAGAAGAAGCTGGATCAACTCTTATCACGTACGTGAGAGTAGAAATTCTTTATCGGGTTTTGAGTTGCACAAAAAGGCCTGTGAGGACCTTTCTAAATTTAAAATTAGTTGATTCTGTCATTCCCTACAAGCCATAATTCAACTTTTCTCCATACTTTCCCAGAGAACTAGGCCTTTGCCTGTGCTACAATCAGCTATGACAAGTTCCTGTAGCCCAAAGCCCTGTTCTAAAGAACATCTTAGTACATCTTGTATATGTGTATCAATTTATTGTTTCATTCTTTCATTACATTGACTAAGAGCCTTCTATATGCAAGGCACTGGGATTGCTGAAAGGAGGATGGATTGGAGTGGGAGGAGACTTGAGTCAGATAGACTCACCAGCAGGTTACTGCAATAATTCAACGTATGAGATGATAAGGTCCTGTGCTAGAGTGGTGGCAAGTATCACATGAGAAAAGAAGGCATATTTGAGAGATGTTGCAATGGTGAAATTGACAGGCCTCAGCAACAGATTGGATATGGGGAAGTGAGAGATAGTGAGGATTCTAGAAAAACTTCTAAGTTGTGAGCCTGAGGAACTGGGAAGATGGTATTGCCCTCTATAGCAAAAGAGAGGGTAGGAGGAGGGTGGCTAAGGGGGAAAAACAAAGAGTTCCATTTTGAAAATACTACATCTAAAATATTTACTGGGCATCCAGTTTGCGATGTCTGAAAGGCAATTAGAGATGCAAAGTAAGAGAAGAACAGAAAGATTGAGGCAGAATAGGTAGATTTGAGAATTATTGGCATAAAGATGGTAATTAAATCCATGGGAGCTGATGATTTCACCAAGTGAAATACTATAGAGCCTGCACAACCTGCAATCCTTGTTGTATGCCAAAGGATTTTGGATGGCCCATGAAAAATGTAGAGGAAAACATCCTCTACATTTTTCACAGGTCTCCTGAAATCTTCTGGTGTGCCCGAGGGCCACTTATAGCTTGCGGACTGCAAGTTGTGCAGGCCTGTTATAGAGGGAGAAGAGAAGAGGACCTAGGACAGAACCCTGAAGGACATCTATGAGAGAAAGATCTAGAGGAAGATCCAGCAAAAGTTATAGAGGAGTGATTAGATAGGTAGAAGGAAAATCATGTAACAGTGGTGTCCTTAAAACCTAGAGAGAAGAGAGTATCTAGGAGAAGAGAGAGATCAACAGTTTTGAAGGCTGCAGAAAAGTCAAGGAGAATGAGGATTGTGAAAAGTCCATTGGATTTGGCAACTAAGAGATAATTAGAAACTTTGTAGGGAACAGTTTTGGTGGAATAAGGTCAGAAGCCAGATTGTAAGAGATTAAAGAGAGAGTAAATGGAGAGAAAGTAGAGGCATCTATTGTAGATGGACTTTTCAAGGAGGTTAGCTACAAAGGGCAGAAGAGATGTAGGATAATTAGCCAGAATAAAAGGTTCAAGTGAGGATTTTTTTCAGAATAGGGGACACATGGGCATGTTTTTAGGCAGTAGGAAATGAGCCATTAGAGAGGAAGAGACTGGAAATAAGTGAAAGAGTGTGAATGAATGGTAGGAATAATAAAAAAAAATGAGATTTGACTGGGCTTAGTTGGCCATATAAGGGAGCTAGAGATTCAAGAGAGGATGGTGTAGAATTGAATTGGTTCACCAACAAGTCAAGATAAGGAGAAGAAGAGAGAGTAGCTAGTTCAGTGGAGATAGTCTGGGATAAAATTTATGGTCCAGGGATTGGAGCTTATTTGGAGTGGATAAAGAGAAAGGTTATACAGAGGAAGGTAGGAGGAAAAGTGAAAAATCAACAGGGGTTTTTTTTTTGGATTATGGAATTTCAGCATTCTTGAACATAGTATATTTGAGAGTGCTGGCAAGATCTTTGTGTGTGATTGAGGTTGGATGGAAGAGTAGTTCATGGGAGGGTTAGGGTTAGGGTTAGGCTCAGGAACTAAGTGGTTAGAGTATTTGAAGGAGAATCTATATATTTTGAAGTTTCTTAGTATGAGGGCAGAAGTTGGGCAGGAGAGAAAAATCATAAGCCAGGTATCAAACTCACTGAAGAAGGGGAATGACCTGGGCATCTGTAGACATCAGCTACCAAGATTTTGATAGGGAGGTAGATGTGAATGCAAGAACCTCAAAGGAAGAGAGGTTATTGAGTGATGGAGAAAGGTGGAGAACCTGGAAGCAACAATGGGAAGCAAGGAGTATTTCAATTCCCCTGCCTTAACCACTTAGCCAAGGAGAATTAATAAAGATGCAGCAAGTACTGGATGGGGTGGCCAGAGAGATTGTGTTCGCCAGGAGGAAGCCAGGTTTCAGTAAGACCTGAAGCTAAGGTGGAAGGAAGGAGTTGGAGATGAATAGATTTAAGATAAAGGGAAATTTGGTGCCTATTGACATGTTCTAGAAGGCAGAGTGGAAAGGATGGGTGGAGTTAGGATGAAGCTTTGGGGGGGCGCAGTTAAGGGGTAATGAGAATGCAGAATTTCTTGGTAAGTGATATGGAATGGGGTTTGGAAGATTATCTGCAGGATTTTAGAGTCACTAGAATGTGAAGGTTATGACCAAATGTGAGAATAGTTATCATTCTCAGGAGTGTGAAATGAAGAAAAGTGCAGCTGGAGTCCAGGACAGATGTAGTAGTCACAGAGGCAACCACCAATCAGGAACAGGGTTCAAAGTTAGACATGACAAAGAAAATGGTTGAGTGCTCCACAGCTTGAATTCTGAGTTAGACAGAATGGTGGCTACTAAAGAGAAGTACAGAGTGGAACTTTATGTTGTGAATGGCAGAGGTAATAACTAATCTGAATTGATAGTGCATCTGCTTTCTTCCTCTTAGGATGAAAGTGATGGATCATAAGTATGGAAAGAGGCCTACATTATCAAATACTGCCAATACATTGATTTGCCTTCCTTCCTTCCTTCTTTCCTTCCTTCCTTCCTTCCTTCCTTCCTTCCTTCCTTCCTTCCTTCCTTCCTTCCTTCCTTTCTCTTCCTTCCTCCCTTCCTTCCTTCCTTCCTTCCTTCCTTCCTTCCTTCCTTCCTTCCTTCCTTCCTTCCTTCCTTCCTTCCTTCCTTCCTTCTTTCCTTTAGCTAAATCTTGATTCTTACTAATGTCTGACCTCATGTTTGAGAACAACAGATAACAAATACAAAGCAAACTCTGAGCTCTTCATCTGAGTCCTTCCCCTATGCCCCTCTTTAATCTCTTTTGCCAGCCTGTGTTTACTATGATCTCCACCTTTAGAACATCTGGGTAAATGTGTATTACTTTAGTTTTCAACTCCATTTAAGCAGTATTTTATTGTACCTTAGCATAAGATGACTCCATTGTAGCACTCTATAAGCAGTTGAGTTCCACATTATCCAACCCCTACCCCTGCCCAAACCAGTGGTAGTAGAAATCTCTTGAAATAAAAGAGAAACATAAAATCATCAGCTACTTAAAATACTGGGCCAAGAAAATAAACAAAAATATTCATCAATGCAAGGTACATTATTTGGCACTACTATGGAATCATAAGATTTTCAATTTTTACCTACGTAGTTTCTCTCATATAGTCTTTTGGAAAGCATGCATTTTTTCTCATACAAAGCATACAGTTGATTTTCACATGAACGCATCATTCTTCATACAACTTTTAACTTTTAAATTAATAGAACTGTTTTGCCCAACAATCTCAATAATTGTATGTGCAAATACTAAAAAAAAAAGATCTATGATCTCACTGATTTAAGAGTTCTCTCCAATAATGCAATATGTAATCAATTCATATCTGCCAGTCCTATCTGTCTCTTATCCATGTCTGTACAAATGTTTGCCACAGAGAATCCACTTAAAGTGCTGAAAAAATTACTCACTTTTCCCTGACACCTTGAGGTTACCATTAGAGTAGCTGTCATCCTCCTTCTTGATATGTGATGATCACATCTTCTTTTCATATCATACACTTTCTTGATGACCTCCCTTTGCTTTTGTTCTGTACCCTGCAGCCAAGATCTCCATTCCACTAAAAAGAGAGAAGGCAGATAGGGTACGTGGTCAATCTTTGCTACAAGCCTATTTGGGTCAGCTAGTGCAGTCACACAGCTGATAGTGTGAGATATTGAGGAAGAGTGTTGAGTGACCTCCATGTAGAAGTCAGTTCAATTTTTTTAAACCTTCTTTTGGATTCTGGGTGTCCTAAATCAGCTGAAATTTCTGTTTTGAAGAGATTTGAGAAGTCTAAGAGATCAGAGTCTAGTCTTCCTTGTTTGTAATGTGGTCCATATTATAGCATGACTTTTAATAACCTAAACTGTACTAAGATTATCCCCACTAAGAGTGGGGACACTCTTATATAAGAATGACAACAATTTCCATGCAGATAATTTGCTAAAATATATGAACAGGCAGTTCACAAAGGAAAAAAAAAAGCTCTCAAGGTCCAGATCATAACATATCTCATGCCTATTACATAAGCAAAAGTGAAAAAAATAAAAGGAAAAGAAAAAGAAAATGAAAATTGTTGGAGGTACCATTCAAAAACAATCATGTTAGCTCATTGTTGATAATGCTTTAAATTGGTTTAGCCATTGTGGAACACAATTTAAAACTGCATCTCATCACTAAATTGTGCATACCTTTGACTTAGCTATATTAGTATGATCCCTATATCCAAAAGATCAAGGACCCACATGTCATATATACGTATGTATGTATGTATACATACACACACACATATATGTGCATGCACATGTGTATATGTACATGCATACACACAATACGCATATATATTATGTCAGCTATTTTAATTGTAGCAAAGAACTAGAATCAAAGATTATACCCATCTTCTGAGGAATGACTGAATAAATTTTAGTATATTATTGTAATGAAACATTATTATGCAGTAAAAAATAATGGAGGGCCAGCTAGGTGGCCACTTACTAGCTGTGTGACTCTGGGCAAGTCACTTAACCCCAATTGCCTCACATAAAAAAAAGAAGAAATAGTGAAGGAGATAGTTCAGAGAAACCTGAGATAACTTGTATGAACTGATGCAAAATGAAGTGAGAAGAACCAAATGAACAATTTATACACTAGGAACAATATTATAAAGAAAAACTTGGAAAAAACTTAGTAATTCTAATCAATGAAGCAACCAACTACAATTCCAGGGAACTGATAGGTCTGATAATGAAGCACACTGATAATCATCTAAAAAAAGAGTAAACTCAAGGTACAAAATGAGAAATGTATTTATTGAAACAATAACTATATTCATTTATTTTGCTTGGTTATGCTTATTGTTTCAAAGACTGTTTTTCTTTTTTTTTCATGTTGGGGGAAGTGTTGGGCAGTAGAGGGGAGTTTCTGATGGGGTGGGAAAAAAAATAAAAAGGTCACTGAAGCATTTTTTTCATTCACAAAAGACAAAACAAGGAACTTCAGAAAGAAATACAGACAAGCAGGACAATTTTGAAAATAATATATTGAATTTATGTTATATATAATATTAAATTATATATATAATATAAAATTATATATATCATATTAAAATCAAGTTATATATTTTAGATTTTCAAAGTTTCTCATATAATCCCTTTTTTTCTCTACTTTTTCTCCCTTGTCCACTTTTTTGCAAAATAGGCAAACAAGGCTTTGTTTAATTTACTCTTTTTATCTTTTGTTGTTGTTGTTTTCATTGTTGTGCTTTTTAATCTCTAGTATAAAGGAGTCTAAAGAAATATTGAATAATAGGCAAGCTGGCGGGATTGCAAAATATCAAGAAGGTTTAGCTGCATCAATCACTCAAGAAGCATTTATTAAGCACATACTCTGTACTAGACATTCTAGCACTCGTGATGCCAATTATAGTTGTTCAGTGGTTCAGTCATGTCTGACTCTTTGTGCCCCCTTTACAGGGTTTTGGCAAAGATACTGGAAGGATTTGCCATTTCCTTCTCCAATACAATACCAATACAAAGAATGAGGTAATTTAAGTGATAATGGGGAAAGGAATAAGTACATAAGTATATGGAGAATAAATACAAAATAGTCAAATACAACCTAGTTTGGGCACTAGCAGTTGGGAGAATAAGAATAGGCTTTATGTATAAGGTGGTACCTGAGCTCAGCCTTCAAGGAAGAAAGGAATTCTTTGTGGTGGAGTTGAGAAGAGAGTGCATTCCAGGTGTGGGGCTTGTCCATTTCAAAGGCACAGCGATAGAAGATGGAGTGTCATGGCTGAGGAACAAAAAGAAAGCCAGCTTGGCTTTCTGGTCAGAAAGTGCAGACAGTAATGTTTAATAAGCCCAAAAAATGTAGGTTGGAGTAAGATTGTGAAGGTCTTAAATAGTTAAATAAAGTAGTTAAAATTTATCCAAGTTGTAACAGGGAGCCACTGGAGTTGATTGCATAGGGGAGTTACATTATTAGACTGTACTTAAATAAAATAATTTTGGCAGTAATATGTAGTCTGGTCTATAAAATGGAGAGATTTGAAACAGACAGATTAACTAGGAGTTCACTGGAATAATCTAGAAGAAAATCATTATGTCTATGCCTAAAGTAGGGTGGTAGCTGTGAAAGTAGACAGGAGTCATAGATAAAAGATATTGTGGAAGTTGATTTATTATAATATTTATATATGATATAAATATTAATTTATACAATACAGTATTTTATATGTGTGTATATGTATATATGTGTGTATACATATATACATGTGTATCTACATATATATGTATATGTAGATACACTATGTAATTCAATATGACAATGCTGGGGCCATGGGGAAAAAAGCAATGAGTAGTTGAGGTAACTGACAAGGTTATTAAGAGGTAGGACTGGAAGGATGGTGGTATTTTTGAGAAAAATAGGAAAGTTTTGAAGAAGGAATAGTTTGTAGGCAAAGATAATGAGTAGAGTTTTGAAAATGTTGAGTTTGGAATGTCTTTAGTACATCACATTTGAAATGCCCAATATAAACTAGAAGTGGATAGGTCTAGTCTTCCATGCAAATGAAAATAGATTTCCTCTCCAATCATTCTTAACTGCCCCAAATGATCCATTGCCAGTCCTTCATTAGTTGTTTTATTTGTTTTTTGTTTTTTTTTTGTTTTGTTTTTCCCCCCATACAGGCATCCCTAATCTTGTTTAAGTTAAAATGGAGTCCAAGATCCTGAATTTCTAACCAAGGTGGATTTGATTTGGTAGGCCTCTTATTCTCATCTACTTTTAGACTTGTCTCCAGATTGGGGGAGAGGAAAAGGATGAATAGGAGAATTACTTGAAGAATGAATTCTCTATCTGACATCCAAAGGAGCTTACCATGGGCATCTATCCTTCTTGCTTGCACTGATACTACAGTTCTTCCTTCACTGTGCATGGAAGTCTCAATAATTCTTATTCTTTGGTACTGTTAACTTTACCTTTTACTCCCTTAGATAAGAAAGGTTATCCCTTGTCTGGTTTGCCAAGACTCTTCCCATAGGCTTGAAACCATCCTGAACTGACCTTAAAGTCACTTTATTTATCCTCACTGGAATTTACCATGTACATATTTTGATGGAAGCTTGTTTGTTTCCCACCTTTGACCTATTATTCTGTATCTTTCTTCATTTGTACAAAACATTTTACTGGATAAGTTTTAAGATTAGTTCTTGTTAGTTGAAGCTTGATTTCTTGAATTTTTGTTTTAGAACAATAGTGCACCTTGTAAGTAAGCACAGAGAATTGACTTCTTTCTCTGCCGGTTTTTATTGTTTCCCTGCAGTACCTCCCACTAAATTTTTATTTCTGACTCCTGTTGACATCAGAAATGATTACAGATAGGTCTTCACTTTCATAAAAGTAGCCAACTCTGCCTATTTCCTCATGTTATTTTTAATTGCTCAACATACTGAGATTTCCCCCTTTTCCATAGTTTCTCATCATAATAACAATAGTCCTCCTTTACAGTTTCCAAAGCACATTCATAATATATAAGATAGATACTCTAGTCTTGTCATTCTCACTTTACAGATGAGGAAGGAAGGAAACAAGACTTTAGCAAGCAGCTACTTTGTACCAGACACCGTGCTAAGCAAATTATAAATATCATCTTGTTTGATCCTCACAAAGATCATAGAAGATTGGTGCTGATCCTTTATATCCTATTACAGTTGAAGAAACTGAGGAAGACAGAGGTCAGGTGACTTGCCTAGGAAAAGACAGCTAGTAAGTGTCTGAGGCAGTTTCTTCAAATGAGCAATTTGAAGTGCAAAGAGATGATATTTGCCTATGATAAATCATTAATATATTTCTAATAGATGTACAACCCAGAATCATAATCAAAACCCCCTGACTTTAAGTCTAACACTCTTTCCACTGCCAAAGTGGACTCATCATTACAATTTGACAACATCAAAGATATATCAAACATATATATGGCCACAACAACAGTTAATTTCTAACAGTAGCACAGAGGAGGATGCAGAAGAGTTATAAATTGTCACTTTTCTGAAAAATCTTCATATATAATGCATATAGAAAAAGTGGCAGCCATTTAGGTCATAAATTATAGGTCTGCAATTCACCCTCTGAAATTTATTCTAGTAGGCTCAAGGCTGAAAGAATATTGAAGGGAATTTTAGAAGATTCTCCTCCTCTCTAAACTTACAACCCATATGTTTCTTTTCTTTTTTGCAAGAAGAATCAAAACTCATGGATACATGAAGGTGGCGCTGGCACATTGACCTTAGAACCCTTTAAAGAAAAGGAAAAACAGTATGTCTGTTCAGATACAGTGATATTCTTTACTGTCTATGGTGACCTTATGTACTTTACATGAGACATCTTACAATTTAACTACTAGGGATGCTCCTTCAGGTAATTTTTTACAACATAAAAAATCTGAATGAGAAAAGTATTCTTCTTTTTACTCAGATAAAAAGTGAAAGACCAAAAAAGTAAAAAAAAAAAAAACAACTATATGTGCATACATAGCATTCTTGTATAGGTGGACCATTTTTCCTGAGAGTCACTTTTTTGTGTTTAGAATTATAAATATTCTATTTTCTGTACATAATATATAAATATTTTCAAACTTCAAAAAAAGCATTTTGTTTTATCTAAAAATCTAGCATTCAGGGTTACAAATGTTTTTGAAAAATGAATAAATGGAAATTAAAAGCATACCAACATTTCCAAAGTTGCATAATTAATTGGTTACAAAGTCAGTAGTCACCAAAACTTTCTATTTCAAAGTATTTTCCAGTAACTTCCAAAAAATTCTTCATTTTATTGATGGATATATTTGAGTTTAAAAAAAATCCACATGTCTTGTATAAAAGTACTTAGTATTAAATGTATGTCTAAAATCCTTATTCTGGATAGCACATTGCACAACCTAAAGCGAGTAAGGGTGAGGTTCTGGGTTTGGATTAGATGATCTCTAAGCTCTAACATTTTAAGACTCTAATATAATGGTGGGAGCAAAAAAGGCAACTATATTGAAAGAGCCTGAAGATAGGAGAGTACTTAAACCTTGATCTATTTATATATCCGAGGTTTATTTAGAGCTTTCAGAAAGACAGTAAATGTCTTCTGGATCTGAGTGTATCATTAGGTTACACAACTTTGGGGTCTGAAATGCTGGAGCTAATTTTATATATGTTCTTCTGGGGAAAAAAAAAGAAAGAAAGTAAAAGTTGTTTTTAATGGGACCACTTTGTTGGTTGTTTCTTACAAATCAGTCCTAGGCTTTGCCTTTTTAGAAAGTGGCAGCCAAGAGCCTAAGGGAAAGGGAGGACTGCCGGGGATTTTAACCAATGAGTCGATTGTTTTCTTCTGTCAGGGAGTTAGTGCTAATCCTTTTCATGAGCTGGCTTTTTCCTTTGGTCAATGACACAAACTCATTAGTTCTCCTGCCTATGGTCTAGTGAATCAGCCAAAATAGCAGGAAGAAGTTGTAAAAGCAAAACCCTTAGAAATAGTCTTGGAAAACAAGTTTTTGAGCTTGCCTTATTTGTTGTTTTTGACATTTTTCAGGCTTGATATTTCTTTTGGACTCTGAGGATTTGTCAATAGGTCACTAAAATTCCACAAAAAGGAAGAAAGAACAAAAGTGAACCAAATGAAATGATAAGATTCCTAAGCTTCACACTTACTGCTTCTTTGTGGGTCAGTATGTGCCTTTCCATACATTCATTTATAGAAATGTGCTGAGTCATAGAATAAAAGTGAAAAGATCTATAATTTCATTAGTGGAGGAATTCTTGTTAAACAGATTATAATCCTTCCCTACCTAAGTAGGTAATTTCAAGAGCTATTATTGTAACCAAAATAAACTATGTCCTGATAACCAATCTCCAAATTTAGGCCTTTAATGATACACCCACATAGTCTATCACCATGGTCATCTTTGAAACCTTTCCAGTATGGAAGAATTTGCCAGAGCTTGTGCTCTACTTCTACATAGCCTTTGAGAACCCAAGTCACTTCTATGCCATAAGCTTTCTGTAAATGAGATAGATAGCTTACTGAGTCTGACAGAGATATATGTAAAAATCCAACTTTCTCTCTCTCTCTCTCTCTCTCTCTTTCTCTCTCTCTCTCTCTCCCCTCTTTCTTTCCATCTAGTCTCATAAATATATGAACTACTTTCTATCACTATTCTTAAATATTTTTCCCAATATAGAACCTGCCAACCAAATGCACATACAAAATGAAGTAGAAAAGTATTCTGGGCAGAGTTTTCTAGAGAGTTATAGCGTATGTTTTTCATGTGAGCTGTAGGTTCCAAATTACCTATTTGTCATTAAAATTATTGTCAAATTCATATGCAGCATGAATCTATATTCTAGAAAATGGAAATTAGTCTTTAAAATTATTTGCTCAATTTGAAGAAATTGTAAGCCCTTAAATCCAGTTTGAAATGAACACATAGTTTATTCCGCTCTTATGCACCTTTACACTCTACTTTTATATTTATTTGTCTTATGCCACTCTATAGACCATAACCTCTAAAATACATCATGTTCACACCTATCTATATACATTTTCTCATGTTAGTCCTCACAACTGAAATGCTAACAGGGTGTTATCTCTGTCATTCAATATCATGTCGATTCTCTCTGCCCCTCCAAATCCTCCAAAAGTTACTTTCAATCCCCAGTTAAAATTCTACCCTTTGTTCATGAAGCCTACTCTTACTATTCTGGTACAAATTCATCTCTTCATTCACTGAGCTATTATTGGAATTGATTTCTATACAACTGATCTTAGTCTTTATTGTCTTAATTTATTCGATTTAGTTTGTTTATAAACATTAATTTAATTGTTGGCATTTTCAATGTGAGAGTTTTGTCCAAAGTTGACATGCTACTATAAGAAACAAACCCAGTAAAAATTTTACATTTTTACTGTAAATAAAATCATAAGATTTAAGACTAATCTGTATAAGCAGATACAAATAAAATAATTGGCAAAGTTGTTTTTTTAACTTAAAAAGGTATAATTCAATGGGACACTTGTTCACATTGCCTTGCATAGTCCATGGGAAACATAAGTGGGGAAAAAAATTCACCATGAAAATAATTGTTTAAGTGTCAATATCTGCTGAGTATCATGAGGAGGTCAAAAAAATTCTGTGAATAATTCAATTGACTTCTTCCAAATGAAGTCAATGGATACCTTGGTTCTTGGTGACTTCAATGCAAGATGGGCAAAGGGAAGAAGAGAAAAAAATGGAAATATGATTCACAATTGATAAACAAAAGAAAGGGACTCACAGACTCTCCAGTATTACTTATGCCAATAAGTAATTAATATTTTCTTCAAGAAGAAAGTCAGAGTATGCTGGGCATGGCATACATGGAACAAAATCACTTACACAAATAGCTAACTATATTCTAACAGACAAATAATGACTACTTAATGATGAAGGAGTCATTTTAGAGTCAGTTGTATATGTGCAGCACACCACTAATTCATAGGAGTCAAGGTAAAATCAATATAAGATTAGAAAAATAAAGGTTAAGATGTGAAGATAATTAGTGAAATTATTACAGCTGTAATTGGACTTAGTCAAACAAACAATTAATGGCAAAAAATTGAGAGATTTATAAAAGAAATGACATTGAATGAACATAATATGTAGGTCTTCTCAGCTGGAATTAGAGACATGGTAGTAACTTTTACCTGGGTTGCTTGATACAATGAAGGGCCATGAAGGCCAGATTCTTTTTGGAGTACCTGGACTTCTTATTATGTTTCATAAAAAGAGAATGGATCAAATGTCACCCCACCAGGAATATAATTGCATCATGAAACTCCTCATTAACCTGTGGAGAGATATATGCAATAAGCAAAAGAGGAAAGCCCCATGAACATACAATCAGGAAGATGTGAATAAAGCATTTACCTACTGTATTAATCATGACTGAAGGCTCTTTTTCATTCTCCTTAAGAAAGGAATACATTTGACCACATAGAGATTACAAGAGGCTTGATGAAATAATGATCTAAAATTGCTATTCTCTACATCTGATTTCTGACATTTCTGGTAATAATTACAATGTAAACACATATAAACTTCATTTTTGAAATATTTAAAATCACATGAGATTCAGCTTGCAGTTAAATAAAAGATGGTCTTGAATAAAAAAAAATTTGAAAACTATGAATACTGAATTATGTCCTTTTGGGCTACTCAATGTTTCAGCAACATTATAGTATTTAATTAATAATGACAGCTTAACTTCTCAATTAATTTGTTATAAAATGGATGAAGTTTGTGTACCTTTGCACCCTGATCAGTAACAAACTTTTCACATGAATAAACTTTTAATCAGGTTATGACATTATTACTTACATTGCAAATTAGAGAAAAGCATTTTCCATTAAGCTCAGGTAGATTATTAGAATTTATTTTAGCACTGAAATAGACCACTTATTCATCCAAAATATATATAGGCCATACATCACAAAGTGAAATTTCGTAAAGTGAAGTCCTTCCTATGATTCCTAGAGATTTTGAATTTTTAATATGCATTTATAAACCAGAGTCCTAAAATCACTGATAAAATTTCACAAAAAGTAGCTAAATTCCACTGGGAACTGGTACAACAAAGGTTTTTCAGGCCTTGAGAAAGGAGCTTCTGTCAGTACCATTTTTATAGCATCCCTAAGTGTGTGTTATTTATGAAGACAGATTAATTGGAGGAAGTTCTTGAAACATCCCTCATACAAAAGGTTGATACAGATGAGGTGAACTTAAACCTGGAAACCACTGCCTACTACTCAAACTATTTAAAGAGATCATATTGCAATAAATAAGGAGTTATTAGAAATCCAGGTAGATATGGAAATGTTACATCATCATCTAGAAGGGTATTAATAATAGGTGATATTGGTCCAGCAAATGAGATAGACACTTCTGTTCTCCAGTCAGTAAAACCATTATTGCTACCATCCAAATGCCCTGGCAATTCATTGTCAATCAGTCAACAAGCATTTACTAAGCAACTTCAATGTTCCAAACTCTATGCTAAGTTCTGGGGATATAGAGAAAAGAAAAAGACAGTTCTTTCTCTTTAGAATCTCACATTGTAATGGGGGAAACAACATGAAAATAACCTTGTAGAAAGAAAATATATACAGAATAAATTAGAGAAAATTAATAATAAGAAGACATTAGCACTAAGAAGGAAAGGAAACACTCCTTATAGAAAGTATGATTTTAGCTGGGACTTAGAGGAAGCCAGGAATATCAAGAGGTAGAGATGATGAACAAGAGCATTCCGGACATTGGGGACAATCAGTGAAAATATCCAGAGTCAAAAGATAAAACTTGTTCAAGGAACAGAAAGAGGCCAGTGTCATTTCATAGCAGAATATGTGGAAATGAGGATGGTGGAAGAAGAATGGAAATGTAGGGAGTGTTTAGGTTATGAAAGGCTTTGAACACCAGAGGATTTAAAATTTGATCCTAGAGGTGACATTGAGCCACTGGAGTTTGTTGAATAGGAGAGTGAAATGTTCAGACTTTTGTTTTAGGAAGATTATTTTGATAGCTAAGTGGATGATGGATTGGAGTGAGAATAGACTTGAGGTAGCAAGAACAAGCAAAAGGTCATTACAATAGTCAAAGCATGAGATGATTATGGCCTGCACCAGTCAAAGACGGGTGATGTTATGAAGGTATAATCAAAAAGACATAGGAATAGTATGGATATGGGAGTGTGACAGGGAATAAAATGTCAAGAATGACATCTTGGTTATGAGCTGGGTTGACTGGGATAATGGTGGTACTCCTCAAGAGTTATAGTGAAGTTCAGAATAAGGGAGAACTTGGGAGAAAAAATAAAGTTCAATTTTGTCCATGTTAATTTTAAGACGTTTATGAAATATCCAGTTCGAGGTATCTGACAGGCAGTATGCAACATGAATCTGAAGATTATTAGAGAGGTTAAGGCTGGATATGTAGATTTGTGAGTCTTCAGTAGAGATAAGATCATTGAATCTATGGGAGCTGATGAGATCACCAACAAAAACAATATAATTAGAGAATAGAAGAGGGACGACAACAGAGTTCTAGAGGCTATCACAGTTGATAGGAATGGCATGGATGAGGACACAGGAAGGAAGATTGAGGATTGATTATATAGGTCGAAGAAGAACCAGGATAGAGAAACACAATAGAAAACTAGAGAGAAAACAGCATCTAGGAAAAGAGGTTGATTAACAGTATCAATGACTTCAGAAGGCAAAAAGGATGAGGTTTGAGAAAAGTACATTAGGTTTGATGGCTAAAAGATAATTAAAAACTTTAGAGAGAACATTTTAACTGAAGGGTAGGGTCAGGAGCCAGACTATAGGTAAATAATAGAATTAGAGAAAAGTAAGTGGAGGCACCAGGTATATATATGACATCGTAAGGAGTTTAGCCACACACGCAATAAAAGAGAGTTATGGGAACATAATTATTGGGAACAAAAAGAAGTGAGGTTTTTGTTGTCTTTGGATGAGGGAGACATGGGCTCATTTGTAGGTAAGAAACAAGTAGATGGAGAAAGATTTAAGGAGAAGTGAGAAAATAGAGATGATAGAGGAATAAATCTGTAAGACATAGGTTACAATGACATCACTTGTGCAAATACAGGGATTTGCATTAAGAAGTGACATCTTATTATGTGAAAAGGGTGAAGGAAAAGATAATAACAGAAGGCATCTGTGTAATGTGAGATAAGGAAGGAGAGCTTTTCTAGTGATTAAAAGTAACCTAGCAGCTATATTGTCCCAGATAGTAGACTTGAATGAATTAACAAAGGGAGAAGTAGGTTTCTCAATTATACTAAAAGGCCATAAGTACTGGCTGCCATATTTCAACTGAAAGATGATGGTGCCCACACAATGATGAAAGGAGGTCACTAGAGTACATAAAGATCTCATGTGGGAGGAGTCCAGGTTGGAACTTGATGAAGGAATTAATATGCAATTACTTCATTTGGTCAATTGTACAAGTGATATTTGTACATGTCTGTATGAGGAGCTATGAAACCTCACCAAAAGTCATGGAGCATGGTTTAACCTTTATTACATTCCCCTATGACCTTACTTCCAAGAAATATTAAATTTAATGATAGATTTATCTCCATTACTGGGTCATCAAGGTAGGTACATGGCACAGTGGATAGCATACTGGGCTTGAAGTCAGACTCCTCTTCCTGAGGTCAAATCCAGCCTCAAACACTCATTAGATGTGTGACCCTAGGCAAGTCACTTAACCCTGTTTACCTTACTATTCTCATCTAAAAAATGAGCTGGAGAAGAAAATGGCAAACCACTCCAGTATCTTTGACAAGAAAACCCCCAATGGTGTCACAAAGACTCAGACACAACTGCAAAAGAACTCAACAACAACAGGGTCATCAATCATTTTGAATAATTATCCTTTTTTTATGTTACGGTAATTTTTATTTTTTTTTTGTTTTCAACATTTACTTCCACAAGATTTTGAGTTCCAAATTTTTACCCCATCTTGCCCCTCCCCCACCCCAAGATGGCATGCATTCTGAATACCCCTTCCCCTAGTCTGCCTTCCCTTCTATCTCTCCCCCCTACTCTTATCGCCTTCCCTTTCTATTTTCCTGTAAGGCAGGATGGATTTCTGTACCCCATTTCCTATATTTCTTATTTCCCAGTTGCATGAGAAAACTTTTTTTTAAACATGCGTTTTTAAAACTTTGGGTTCCAAATTTTCTCCCTTGCTCCCTCCCCGCCAACTCATTGATAAGGCAAGCAACTAAATATAGGTTATATATGTGCAGTTACACAAAACACTTCCATAGTAGACATGCTGTGAAAAACTAACTCTATTTCCCTTAATCCTATCCCACCCCCACATTTATTCTATTCTTTCTTTTGACTCTGACCCTCCTCAGACGTACTTGCTTCTGATAACCCCTTTTCCCAATCTGCCCTCCTCTCTATCATCCCCCTACTCTCTTGTCCCCTCCCCCCCATTTTCCTGTAGGGTAAGACAGATTTCCATACCCAATTGAGTGTGTATGTTATTCCCTCCTTTAGTCAAATTCTATGAGAATAAGATTCACTCATTCCCTCTCACCTTCCCACCATTTCCCCTCCACTGTAAAAGCCTTTTCTTCTCGTTTTTTTTGGTGAGATAATTTACCCCGTTCTACCTCTCCCTTTCTCCTTCTCCTAGTATAATCCTCTCTCACCCCTTAATTTTATTCTCCAGATATGACTCCTTCATCTTTAACTCACCCTGTGCCCTCTATCTATCTATCTATCTATCTATCTATCTATCTATCTATCTATCTATCTATCTATCTATCTAT
>NW_020954557.1:19712825-19746523 GCF_900497805.2 Vombatus ursinus
TATCTATCTATCTATCTATCTATCTATCTATCTATCTATCTATCTATATCTACATATACTTACATATAATTTTTCCCCTCCAGCTACCCTAATACTGACAAAGGCTTCATGAGTTACAAATATCATCTTTCCATGCAGGAATCTAAACAGTTCAACCTTAAAAAGTCTCTTATGATTTTCTCTTTCCTGTTTACCTCTTCATGTTTCGCTTGAGTCTTGTATTTGAAAATTAAATTTTCTATTCAGCTCTGGTCTTTTCATCAAGAATGCCTAATGGGGGGCAGCTAGGTGGGGCAGTAGATAGAGCACCAGCCCTGAAGTCAGGAGTTCCTGAGTTCAAATCTGGACTCAGACCGAAAAAAACACTTGACACTTACTAGCTGTGTGACCCTGGGCAAGTCACTTAACCCCAACTGCCCCCAAAAATAAAATAAAATAAAATAAAATAAAGAATGCCTGAAAGTCCTCTATTTCACTGAATGACCATTTTTGCCCCTGCAGGATTATACTCAGTTTTGCTGGGTAGCTGATTCTGGGTTGTAATCTTATCTCCTTTGCCCTCTGGAATATTATATTCCATGCCCTGTGGTCCCTTAATGTAGAAGCAGCTAAATCTTGTGTTATCTTGATTGTGTTTCCACAATACTTGAATTGTTTCTTTCTGGCTGCTTGTAATATTTTCTCCTTGACCTGAGAACTCTGGAATTTGGTTACAATATTCCTAGGAGTTTTCCTTTGGGGATCTCTTTCAGGTGGTGATTGGTGGATTCTTTCCATTTCTATTTTGCCCTCTGGTTCTAAAATATCAGGACAGTTTTCCTGGATAATTTCTTGAAAGATGATGTCTAGGCTCTTTTTGTGATCATGGCTTTCAGATAGTCCAATAATTTTTAAATTCTCTCTCCTGGATCTATTTTCCAGGTCATTTGTTTTTCCAGTGAGATATATCACATTGTTTTCTAATTTTTCATTCTTTTGTATTTGTTTTACAGTGTCTTGATTTCTCATAAAGTCACCAGCTTCCAATTGCTCTATTCTAATTTTTAAGGAAGTATTTTCTTCAGTAATCTTTTGGACTTCCTTTTCCATTCAGCCAATTTTGTTTTTTAGGGCATTCTTCTCCTCATTGGCTTTTTGGACCTCTTTTGCCATTTGGGTTAGGCTATTTTTGAAGGTGTTATTTTCTTCAGTATTTTTTGGGTCTCCTTTAGTAAGCTGTTGACTTGTTTTTCATGATTTTCTTGCAAAACTCTCAGTTTTTCCTCTACTTCTCTTATTTGCTTCTCAAAATCCCTTTTGAGCTCTTCCAAGGCCTGGGTCTGATTCATATTCTTCTTGGAGGCTTTGGATGTAGGAGCTTTGGCTTTGTTGTCTGTTTCTGGTTGTATATTTTGATCTTCTTTGTCACCAAAGTAAGATAATATAGTCTGAGTCTTTTTGCACTGCTTACTCATGATCCTGGCCAATTACTTGAGTTTTAAACTCTTTGTTAAGGTAAATGTCTGCTTCCAATGTGGAGAATGTACTGTCACAAGTTTCAGGGGTTTGTATAGCTGTTTTCAGAGATACTTCTAGAGATCTGAAAATTTTCAGTTCTTCCAAGGTGCTATGATAAAGGGCGAAGTGTTTTCTCTCCACCGCTGCAAGAAGTTTCACCACACCAGCATTCCTCCTTGCCCCAGGACTGCCCCTCAGAACTGTGACCCAGATCCAAGCACTGATAAAGCAAGAGATTCCTGCCTCAGCACTGGGAAATACATCCCTGCAACCCCTCTCTTATCAGCCACTTGATTCCCCCTCAGTCTGTGGGCCGGAAGCTCAGGGAACAGCCACAGCCCCCGGGGGTGGCTGAGACCTAGCTCGTTCTCTCACCGCAGTCACAGACTTTTCCCACTGACCTTCCAAGTTGTCTTTGGTGTTCATGGGTTGAGAAGTCTAGAAACCACCACAGCTGCCTGAGATTCAGCCCTCTGAGGCCTGCTCCAGGATTGCTGTGGCCTGCATGCCCGCGCCGAACTGCCCTCCTCTCCCCGTCCTGCACAATATACCTTTCCAATCAACCATCCAGGCTGTCTTTGGCTAGAAATTTGTTTCACTCTGTCTTTTTGTGGGTTCTGCTGCTTTAGAATTTGTTTAGAGCCATTTTTATAGGTATTTGGAGGGGTTTGGGGGGAGAGCTCCAGCAAGTCACTGCTTTCCCTCTATCATCTTGGCTCTGCCCATGAGGCTCAATTATCCATTTTTTAAAAAATGTACCACAGGACTCCGCATCCAAAATTGCTTTCTGAACCCAAAATATCTTGGTATTTCCCAAAACATGTAGTTAAGATACATGGACTTCCAGCATAAATAGTACCAATTTGGTTCTAGGTTCCCAAATTACAACCAAAGTAGATGGAATATAGTCTCAGACAAATGCTAAATCAGGGATGCATATTTATACTACCTCTGGAAAGCCTTCACATAAAAGACTGATTGACAGATAATAAGGACATGCTAAAAATAATCACAGAAGACTCATAGGGATAGATAGATAACCGGAATCACAGTTGGCATGTTCTACTCGTGGTACTTCTTAATTCCCTCACCCCACACGCTCTTCTACTGCCTCCACACGCAGATAACATTACTTACAACTTAGCTCAGGGACAATTCTCTTGGTACTGTCCCCTGAAAGTGTTGACCTGGCTCATATTTTTCAGCCTCATCATATACCTGGCCAGGGTGCTGACTGTATCAGTGGTTTCTAAGAAGGCTGATGCTGTTTGAGCATGGTAGAGTTGGACTGGCTATGAGTGCTGAATCATAGTTCATGTTGTCCACTGAAAAGTTCTGCGACTCATTTAAGCTATGCTGTAGATAAGAGGAGAGACAAGAGGAAAAGAAAGGGCCATTGTTTGGAGAAGGTAGAACGATGATAATTGATGGGAAAGAAATGTGATATTTAAATTAACCGAAAAGAAGGCAAAACTGTTCAATATTTCTTGACCTTCTGTAAACGAGTTGGAGAAACTCCATTCTTGATTGGGAAAGATATAACAAAAGTAAAAAAAAAAACAACTGCAAGACAACATAAATGAAGGGATGGAAATATACCAGATATATACCTTTAGTGGGTTATAATCATGAGGCTAAGCAGAACAATATACCCACTCCTTTGCAGAGGTGGAAGGTCCACATTTGATCAGTTTTGCTACTTGTGTTTTCTCCTTTCTCTTTTTTTCCTTTAATTTGTATATAATATAACTTTCTGGGAGACAAGAGGTATGGGGGGAGGATTTAAATAATGAAAAATAAAATTCATTAATAAAATTTATTTTTCAGAAAAATAGAACCTTAGTTACCAGAATGAAGGAGGTGATGGTTCCATTGTACTGTGCCCAATCAACCCATATTTAAAGTTTTGGGATCAGTTCTGAATACATTTTAATAAGAAAACTGGCAAATTTAGTTGTATCAAATGGAATAAGGTGCTACAAGAGGATTGGTTTGAGTCATCCAGGATTTTTACACTGGAAAAGACTTAGGGGTGGCATAATAAATAACTGTTTTCAATTATTTGAGGGTCTGTCTACAGAAAAACAAATTTGGCATGCTATGTTGAACTCCAGAAGGAAGAAATAGGAGCAATCGGTGGGAATTTCAAGGAAACAGATTTTGGTTAAATAAAAAGAACTGTCTATTGGAGCTATGCAACAGTGAAATTGGCTGCCTCTGTAGCAGTGATTTCCTATCTCTGGAACTCTTTTATTTTAAGGATTTTATTTTTCCCCAGTTACATGTAAAAATAATTTTTAACATTGGTTTTTAAAATTTTGAGTTACAAATTATCTCCCTTCCACTTTACCCAGCACCTCTTATTGAGAAGGCAAGCAATTCGATATAGGTCATACATGCAAGACACTTACATGACAGTCATGTTGTGAAAGAAAATATAGACCCCCCCTCTAAAAAAAATAAAGAAAAGTGAAAAATATGCTTCAATTAGTATTCAGACAACATCAGTTCTCTCTTTGAAGATAGATAGCATTTTTCATTATGTCTTTCAGAGTTATCTTGGGTCATTTTATTGCTAAGGATAGCTAAGTCATTCACAGCTGATCATCTTACAATATTGCTGTTACTTCAGAGCACATTTCACTTTGCATCAGCTCATGTAAGTTTTCCAGGTTTTTCTGAGAGCATCCTGTTCATCTTTTCTTATACCACAATAGTATTCCTTCATAATCACATACCACAGTATGTTCAGCTATTCCTCAACTAATGGGTATCCCCTCAATTTCCAATTCTTTGGCATCAGAACACCACAATAGTATTCCTTCATAATCACATACCACAGTATGTTCAGCTATTCCTCAACTAATGGGTATCCCCTCAATTTCCAATTCTTTGCCATCAGAACACCACAATAGTATTTCTTCATAATCACATACCACAATATGTTCAGCTAATCCTCAATTCATTGGCATCCCCTGAGTTTCCAATTCTTTGCCATCAGCTGCTATAAACATTTTTTGTACATGAAGGTCCTTATCCATTTTGTTTTTTGTCTCTTTTGGGATACAGACCTAGTAGTGGTATTACTCAAAGGGTATGTATGGTTTTATAGCCTTTGGGGCATATTTCCAAATTGCTCTAAAGAATGGTTGAATCCATTCATACTGCATGCATTAACACACAGTACATTAATGTCTCATTTTTCCCACATTCCCTCCATTATTTCTCATTTTCCTGTGCTGTACAATTAGCCAATCTAATAGGTATGAGGTAGTACCTCAGAATAATTTTAATTTGCATTTCTCCAATAAGTAGTGAGTTAGATAATTATTTCATCTGGCTATAGATAGCTTTGATTACTTTATCTGAAAATGTTCATATCTTTGGATCATTTGTCAATTTGGGAATGGTTCTATAAATGGTTTTATAAATTTGACTCAGTTCTCTATATGTCTGAGAAATGAGGCCTTTATCAGAAAAATTTGCTTCAAAATTTTTTTTTCACAGTTACTATTGCTAAATATATTTCCTTCTATCCTATTCCTCTCATTTGTTCTATTCTCTCTCTCCTTTCACCCTGTCCCTCCTCAAAAGTGTTTTGCTCCTGACTGCCCCCTCCCCCAATCTTCCCTCCTTTCTACCACATCCACTTCACTTATCCCCTTCCCCTCCTACTTTCCTGTAGGGTAAGATAGATTTCTATACCCAACTGAGTGTGTATGTTATTCCCTCTTTGAGCTAATTCTGTTGAGAGTATGCTTCCCTCACTGTTCCTCATCTCCCTCCTCTTCCCTTCCACTGGGAAAAAAAAGAAAAACTTTTTCTTGCCTCTACCTCTCTCTTCCCTTTTCCCCAGTACATTCCTCTTTCACCTCTTAAGTTTATTTTTTTAGATGTCATCCCTTCATATTCAACTCACACGTGTGTCCTCTGTCTATATATATTCCTTCTAATTGCCCTAATAATGAGAAGGTTCTTATGAACTACAAGCATCTTCCCATGTATAAATGTAAACAGTTTAACCTTATTAAGTCCCTTATGGTTTCCTTTTCCTGTTTACCTTTTTATGCTTCTCTTGAGTCTTGTATTTAAAAGTCAGATTTTCTATTAAGCTCTGTTCTTTTCATCAAGAATGCTTGAAAGTCCTCTATTTCATCAAATATCTATTTTTTCCTCTGAAGGATTATACTTAGTTTTGCTGGGTAGGTGATTTTTGCTTATAGTCCTAGTTTTCTTGCCCTCTGAAATATCATACTGTTTTCCAGGTCAGTTGTCTTTCCAATGAGATATTTCACATTGTCTTCTAATTTTTTTTTCATTCTTTTGGTTTTGTTTTATTGTTTCTTGATTTTTCATAAAGTCATTAGCTTCCATTTGCACAATTCTAAGATTTAAGGAATTATCTTCTTCAGTGAGCTTTTGTACCTCTTTTCCATTTGGCCAATTCTACTCGTTAAGGAGTTCTTTTCTTTAGTGAATTTTTGTGCCTCTTTTTCTATTTGGCCAATTGTGGTTTTTAAGGCATTCTTCTCCTCACTGGCTTTTTGTACCTCTTTTTCCATTTGGCCTAGTCTGTTTTTTAAGATGTTATTTTCTTTAACATTTTCTGTGTCTCCTTTACCAAGCTGTTAACTCACTTTTCATTATTTTCTTGCATCACTCTCATTTCTCTTCACAATTTTTTCTCTACCTCTCTCTGACTTTATCTTCTTCTGAGAATGTGTTTTGATCTTTCTTGTCACCACATTAATTTTCTATAGTTAGAATTTTTTGTGAAGCTGTTTTCAGATATACTTCTAGAGACCTGCAAGTTTTTAGGTCTTCCAAGGTGGTGTGATCTAAGGAGAGATGTTTGCTGTTCTTCTGGCCCTATGCTTTGGTCTGTGAGTGACCACAAGCACTCTTTTCTGTTCTGGAAATGTGATGAGGTTCCACTACTCCACTGTGGCTGTAAGCTCTGGTGTGCTAGTGTTCCTCCTTGCACTGGGACTGACATGGGCAAAGCAACAGAGTCCTGCCTTAGTGTAATAAAGAGATCCCAATCTTCTTCTGACCAGTTTTTCTACCCCCTTGCTGTCTGTGGATTGAGAGGTCCAGAAGTAGCTGTTGCCACTGCTGACTCAGTAGTTCACAAGGCCTGCTCCTGGTTTGCTGGGGCCAGGGCTGTGCTGGCTTGGCCTGCACTCTACTATGCACCACTCTCACCCTGGTGTGATAGACCTTTCCTGCTGACCTCCTAAGTTATCTTTGGTGTCTGTGGGCTGAGAGGTCTGGAAATTGCCACTGCTGCCACTGATTCAGTTGCCCTGAGGTCTGCTCCTGATTTGCTGGTCCTGTGCTGGACTGTGCTACTCTCTCACCCTGATGCAACAGATCTTTTCTGCTGACATTCTAAGTTGTCTTGTGCTGGAAAATAGTTTCACTCTGTCTTTTTGTGGTTTCTGCTGCTCAACAATTTTAGAGTCATTATTTAAAGGTATCTGAAGGTGTTTGAGGTAGAGCTCAGGCAAGTCCCTGCCTTTACTCCACCATCTTGGCTCTGCTCTGGAACTCTTCAATTTCTGTGGAGATGATCACTTAGGCATATTTTAGAGAAGATCCTTGTTTGTGTACTGGTTGGACTTTAGGGATCTTTTCAGCTAATTCCTTTGTGGGAATAATTATGATGGTAGAATTAATAAGCAATTGACCTTAGGAGATGTCCACATTGGCATTTATCTATGGCTTGCTGAAAACAAAAAGTTTAATTATTTACTTTTCAATGCTAGAAACATCTTTATAATATTTTGGTTTCTGCCATGAAGTTATAGGGAAAGTAACAGCCACATCCTCAACTCCCACATAGTAAACATATATTATACCAGTCTGGAAAACACTGTGCTTGGTAGGGTTTCCCCAGTTCTTTACTTGGACATTTTGTACTGAGCAATTAATTGTACATAAAGGGAATCTTATGTGTAGGGGTTAAATCAGTGAGCAAACTATAGTCCAAAGTCAAAAAAGTCTTTGTGGACAATTTCCATGCCTTGGGTAGAGAGAGCCATGGGGGAAGGGTGTTGTCATTTGTAAAATACAGTAGGGGAAAGGGTGGCTCTAAGACCTGATCTGGACTCATTAAGCATGTCCCATGTTTGTACTAGAAGAATCTCTCAAGAGGTAGAGGGTCCCAGGAGGAGTCACACTCAGCAGCTAAGAAAAAGTGAGATGGGCCAGGATGACAACTATATTGGCACTAGTACTATTGTCTCTACTGATTTTAGCATCTGATTGACCTCTCTCTCTTTCAGTCTTCACTGAGGCCAACAGTAAATGTCAAGCTTTGTTTAGTGATTAACAGATCTTGCAAAATCTATTACCAAAGGTACTTCAATGCAAGAGCACAGCTACAACAATTCTTTTCTTTCATTCTGAGCCCAAAGTGAAATCCCTAAAACATAGTCCTTGGATTTTTTTAACCTCCTATTTATAATACAAATGATAATGGCTATGAAAGTTGGAGCATGCATGTCTTAGTTTCCAAAGAATTCCCTACATTGAAAGAATTGCACACTTTTTTGTATCATTGCATTGCAATAAAAGTAGCCAACATTCCTGGACTCTATAGCTCATTTGAACAGCAAATACAAAAATAAATACATACTTTTATTACCCCATTTTCCTTCTTTTTTAAGAATACAGTATATAGTCTTCCCCATAAAGAAGATACAGTAGGAATCACAACCAGCACCCATTAGGTCAGGGACTTATTTCCAAACATAATAAAAATATTATGTCTCCATTCAGTTTATAAGGAACAAATCAAAATGTGTTGTTGTTTTTTTTCTTGGTTCAGGCATTGCTTTGCTTTTAGGAAAAGGAAAGGCAGTAGAGAATAGTGAATTGTATCTAGACAGGCACCAAGAGTAGTTGGGTATTTCAACATTTCAAAAAAAAATTTTAAGTGTCTACCAAGTTCTGGAGATAAAAACAAAAAGGGAAAAAATAGCCTCTGACCTCAAAGTATTTATATTTCTACTTGGTATGAGGGAAGAATACAACATATATACAAATAAGTAAGAGTACTGAGTAAGTTTAGTTGAAGAAAGTAATAACAACTGAGGCATCATGAAAAGTATTCTGTAAGAGAATGCAACTGAATTGAACATTGAAGGTAGCAAGGGAATCCAGAGGTGAAGGAGAACATTCCCAACTTAGGAGATAGTCTGGGCAAAGGCATGGGGGCTAGAGATGGAATATTTTATACTGGGAACAGCAGGTATTTCTGTTTGATTGGGAAGTAAACTGTATGATGGGCAGTGATTTGAAATAAGTATGAAAAAATAAGCTGGAGTTAAATTGCAAAGGACATTAAATATGAAATAGAAGAGTTTGGATTTCATTTTGAAGCACAGGTTTTTGGCCTATAGCAAAATAAAAGAAGAAAAATTTTTTAATCAATGCAGTTCAATATATTTGCTTTCCTTTGTAATCTCATGCATTTTATTTTATGCATTTAAAAACATTCTGAGGAGTCCATAGGCTTTACCAGATTATCAGAAAAGCTAATCATACATTTATGAATGTTAACAATGCCTGTTCTACAGGCAATAGGGAAGGAACCAGAATCTTTTTAAGCAGAGGCATGATTTGGCTATACCTGTTCTTTAGGAATATAACTTTTTGGAGCTCTGTGAACTATGGACTGAAGAAGGGAGAAACTGAGAGCAAGAGTGCAATTAGAAGGCTATTGCAATTGTCTAGACAAGAAGTGATAATGGTCTAAACTAGGATGATGACTAAGTAAAGAGAGATAGATGCAAGAAATGCTACAACTGATTTGTTAACTGATTAAATAGGAGAATGGGGAAGAGGTGATGGAGAAAGAGAGTAAAGAGTCAAGGATAAAATCGAGGCTGTATAACTGGGAGATGAAAAAAATTGTGGAATTCTTAACAGAAATATGAAATTGAAGTTGGGAGTGGATTTAAGGCAGGAAATAATGGAGTCTATTTTTGACATGACGTTCTAAAAGTCTATGGGATATTCACCTAGTTATGTCCAAAAGACAATTAGTGATACAGGAATGGAGATCAAGAGTGAGATGATAATTAAATAGAGCTGTAATGATTTCAAAGAGAATATAAATAAAGAATAGAAAAGGGCATGAGATTAAGCTCCTGTGTATGCCCATTTAAAAGCAACTGAGAAGAAACAGTCAGAGAGGTAGGGTTATAAAAACCTAGAGAAGAAAGAAAAAAAAGTCAAGTCGAGTAAATAAGTTGCCAGCAAGCATTTTAAGCACTTATTGTGTGCCAGGCCCTGTGCTAAAAGTTGATCAATAGAACATCAAAAGATGGAGAGATCCAAAGAGATAAAGAAAGATGAGAATTGGGAGGGGAAAAAAGAAAATATGATTTAGCAATTAAGAGACAATTTCATGATCTTTAAAGAGTAAATTCAGTTGACTAGTAGGGTAAGAAGTCAGAATGCAAGATAATGAGAAGTTAATTTGAGGAAAAAAACTAAAGGTAGTAAATGTGATTGATTTTTTCTATTAATTTGGCTGTGAAAGGGAGAGGAAGCATGAGAAAATAACTTGAAAGAATAGCAGCATGATATGAAGCTGAATGGAAGAGATCTAGGTATGTTTGTAAACTGCAGGAAAGAAGACAAGGAATAGAGATTGGTGATGTAAAAAGGAAGCAGAGAGTTGATCTTCAAAGGAGAGAGGGGGGTAGGGAGGGAGGAATTATATCAAAGTCAAAATAGAAGACAGGGCCACCTCTTCTCAGATTCTAAGATAAAGCAGCAGAGAGCAGGTAATAATTTTGAGCAAATTTGACATGTAGACTAGGAGAAAAGAGGAAGTTGATGAAGAATGACCTTTACATTCTCAGTAAAATATGTGGCAAAATCCTCTGCTGAGAGGGAGCAAGAAGAAAATGGTAGCATAGGCTAAAAGAGAAATTTCATATAGATGCTATGAAGAATGAAATCTGGGAAGTCATTCTGGGAAGAGAAACAGACATTGCAGCAATGAGAGCCCTGTTGACATTAGACAACACTTTAGCAGACTCAGCATAGCTATAGGACTTTTTCTAGCAGCCCGTGTTTATCGGCACCCAAAGGCAACAGGACATTTGGTCAACTCTTATGCCAATACTCATAATTAGTATTTGCAAAAAAAGGCTGTCAGTAAGATAGCTGTAGCTTATCCACCAGCATCTGGTGTAAAGGACAAAGCAGTGAAGGTATTGGATGAATAACTCAATAAGATCCTATTGATTAATATAAAAATAAACATTAACAATCAGAGATTTTGTTGAAAAAAGGAAAAAGTGAGAAGGGTGAGAGATAGGTTAGAAAATATGAATCAGAATTAGGGAAAGAATGAGGTAAAAGGTTGGTAGATGATGTAGAAGACGTGTCTATATTATTCATTCTTTCTTCCAGAAAAGAAAGGGGGAAAGGAAGGGGAATAAGCATTTATTAAATGCCTACTATGTGCCAGGCACTGTGCTAAACTCTTTATAACCATCATCTTCTTTGATCCTCCAAATAACCCTGTGAGGTAGGATGTGTTATCCCTATTTCTGAGTTGAAGAAACTGAGTTGCAGAGGTTAAGTGACTTGCCCAGAGTCATCTAACCAGGAAGTAACTGAGACTGGATTTGAACTTGTCTTTTTGACTCGAAGTCCATCCAGGACTCCATCCATTGCACCACCTAGTTCCTCTAGAAAAGAAGAAAAATGCACCAAACATGCCAATTAACCAATAATATCACACACAAAAAATGAAATTGATTTATTTTAGCAGACAGATAATGATTCAGTATTGGTGAGGGAATCATTACTGAATCAACTATCTAAATGCAGTCTGAATGTGGTTGTTAGCACAAAGATCAAAATTATTACAAAGCTGAAAGAAAGAAAAAGAATTGGGGAATGATACAGTAGATAATTAAAACTACTTCATTCTAAACTATTTAAATGAGTTATCCATGACTAAAATGGGTTATGGATGGAAGAGAGGACATAGACATGGAGTAAAATATTTTTAAAGAAATTTAACTGACAAAAATTTTTTGCTATAATAAAAAGACCAAAACAGGCTAAAAAGTACTTTAGTCTTTGAACACTGAAGTTCCTTGCTAAGCAAAGAGATACAGCATCCAAGGGCAGCACCAGGTCAGAAAATAAACTTGTTTGTAGAATCTTAACAGAAGAATGATTACATAATATGAACAATGTCACTTTGTTAAATAGAGAGAAACTATTGTGTATAAAACCAATTTAAAGGTTGGCAAATATCCTACACTAAGTAAAATCATCCCAAGGACACAAAAGGATAAAAATTGAAGGAAAATGGAAAAGATCTACAAGATTGTCATAATCGACACTTTTAACCATGAGAGATATTGGGCAATGTCACATTTGAATTTTAACACCACAGACAGAGTAGAATGGTATACAGAGAAGTACATAGAAAAGATCTGTGCTAGAGACAAGATGGGGCATTATGATAAAATCACAAGGTCTTTGAAGGAAAGGAATATATGAAAAAAATGAGAAAATAAGTCTTAGATCTTATTAAAATCAATAGTGACTGACCAAGAGAATACCTATAGCTAGTAAACTATATGTTTACTTTCCCATTTATGTAAATATTTTATGGGAAGTCATCTTCATCACGGCATACTTAATAAGAGTATTGGAAGCAACAGGCAGGCTCTCACAGGTGATGCCTTTAATGAATGTGAAGATTATCCTAAGGAAAAGATGTAAATGTAAAAGTAAACAATATTGCTGACCTCTTTTTGGGAGCACAAGGGGAACTGGAATAGAAATTTCTAATAAATGCTTAGTTAGTCAGTATTTTCTGTACTTGAATACATTTATAAGACTCATAATTTTCATTGGAAACACTCTTTGCCTATATTGTATGTTTCTATTTAGCACTTAATATCATTCAGACTGCATGGGTTGCATAGAATTATTACATTTCAGTTTGTAAGGAAAGCTCTATAGAGGAAAATTAATTCCTCATAGGCTTTATGCTTAAAATTTGTGAAGTCTCCCTATGCAAGTCTGCATAGACCCAGTTGAAGACTTTCTTTTCTTGGGCATCTGAGAAATGCTAGGTTAAGCAGAATATCATGTGTCATTGTTGGTGCAGCTGTGTTAAATTGTAACATATATAAAACACATCCACTCATTAATGTTATAATATACTTTGTCAAAATTAATGTCTAGAGGATAGGCTTCTGGGATCTAAGATGGTGGAGTAAGTAGTAAATAGCTGTAACTCTTCCATACTCATCTAACAACCATAAAATAGAGCCCCAAAACAAATCTGAGACAGCAGAAGCAGCAAGAAGACAGGGAGAAACAATCTTTTAGCCCAAGAATCTTGGAGGATTAGCAAGAAAGATCCATCTCACTCAGGTTAAAGCGGAGCGCAGTCCAGGACTGGAAGCATTCCAGCAAGCCCCACCTCAGCAAACCAGAGAGACATCCTGAGCCCCAATGTGTTGGAGCAGGCAAACAACAACACTAGAACTCCTATGAGCCTTAGCATAGCCAAAGGAAACATTCAACAAAATAGAAGGATTTCAAGCCTTTGCAAGGAGAAGACCAGAACTAAACCAAAGATTTGACCTCTAATATCAAGACTCAAGAGAAGTACAAACAGATAAAAAGGAAAAAAGAAAGCATACAAGATTCAATAGAATTAAACTATCCAGAGTCCTACATGGGAAGATGATGCTTGTAACTCTTAAAAATTGTATCACTAACAGTAAAGATGGAAGGGATATACATCAAGAGAGTGTCCAAGTATAAGGTGAATTTGAGGGAATGTCATAAAAAATTAAGGGATGAGAAAGAGAAGTACAATAGTTACAGAAGGAAGGAAGAGTTTGAATGGGGTAAATTATCTCACATAAGAAAGACCTATTACAGTGTAGGGGAAGATGGAAGGGTGGGCGACAAGCATTGCTTAAACATTACCCTCATCAGTATTGGCCCAAAGAGGAAATAATACACACAATCAGTTGAATATAGAAATCTATCTTACCTGATAGGGAAGTAGGAGGGGAGAAGATTAAGTGAAGTGGGGTTGGGGACTGACAGAAGTGAGGGCAGATCAGGGAAGGTGGTAGATAGAAGCAAAACACTGGTGAGGTCGGAAAGGGTGAAAGGAGAGAGAAGACAAACAGGAGGAAGAATACTATGGAGGGAAATACACAGGTAGTAATCATAACTGAGTTTGAATGGGATGAACTATCCATAAAATGGGAGCAGATAGCAGAGTGGATCAAAATCCAGAATCCTACAATATACAATATAATATATACAATATCCTGCTAAAAGGCACCTTAGACAATGAAGTAATCAAATTAGAAGAGCAAGGAATTGTCTACTAGTCAGATCTGTGGGGAGGGGAAGAATTCATGGCCAAACAAGAGATAGAGAGCATTGAAAAATGTATAATAGATAATTTTGATCATATTAAATTGAAAAGCTTTTGTACAAAAAAAAAAACAAGACAACCAAGATTAGAAGGAAAACAGAAAGCTGGAAAACAATCTTTCCATCAAATGTCTCAATCTTTCTATCAAATGTCTCTGATAAAGGCTACATTTCTCAAATATATAGAGACCTGAGTTAAATTTATGAAAATACAAGCCATTGTCCAATTGATAAATAGTCAAAGGATGTGAACAAGCAGTTTTCAGATGAAGAAATCAAAGATATTTGTAGGCATATGAAGAAGAGCTCTATATCACTTTTGATTAGAGAAATACAAATTAAAACAACTCTGAGGTACCACCTCACAGCAATCAGGTTGCGTAATATGACAAAAAAAAGGGAAAATGATAAATATTGGAGAGGATGTGGTGAAATTTGCATATTAATGCACTGTTGGTGGTTGTGAACTCCACTTGATCCAACCATTCTGGAGAACAGTTTGGAACTATGCCCAAAGGGCAATCAAATTGTGCATACCCTTTGATCCAAAAATACCACTATTAGGTCTGTATCCCAAAGAGATCATAAAAAAAGGAAAAGGACATACATGTGCAAAAATATTTATAGCCAGCATATTCATGTTGGCAAAATATTGAAAATTGGGGAATACCTATCAATTGGGGAATGGCTGCACATGCTATCATATTCCAAAGTAATTGGATGCAATTGTGCAATAATAAATTATGAACAGGCACATTTCAGAAAAACCTAAAAAGACTCATACAAACTGATGCAAAGTAAAATGAGCAGAACCAGGAAAACATTGTACACAGTATCAGCAACATTGTGTGATGATCAGCTATAAATGAGTCAGCTCTTCTTAGCAATACAATAATCTAAGACGAGTACAAAAGACTCAGGAAGGAAAATGCTATCCATATCCAAATAAAGAACTGATGGACTTTGAATGCAGATCGAAGCATATTTTTTCACTTAATTTATTCTTTCTTGTGTTTTTTTTTCTTCAGTTTCATTTCTTCTTCTACAACTGTTACAAATAAGGAAATATATTTTACATGATAGTGTATATATAAACTGTATCAAATGGCCTACCATTTTCAGAAGAGAAGAGGGGAGGGATGGAGGGAGAAAAACTTGGAACTCAAAATATAATAAAAGCGAATGCTAAAAATGTTCTTGATATGAAATTGGGCAAAAAATAAATTACTATTTAAAAAAACTAATTTATTTTTGCATATTTGTTACATGAATAAGATAAAGAAAAATATAGCTGAGTTTAGAGATACAACATGGTGATCTGGATAGGATCCATTTTTAAGCCAAGGACAATCTAGGTTCAAGTACTGCCACAGACATATGCTGGCTTTGTAATCCAGGGCAAGTCACTTAAGGTCTTAGTATTCTATGCCTGTGGTGTCAAACTAAAATAGAAATAGGACCACTAAGTCATAAAGAAGGATCTCTATGGCCACATTTTGACTTATAATACCACATAAAGGTCATGTGAAGAAAGATGCTATCTTCATTCAGAGAAAGAACTGATAAACAGAAGCACATATAGAATAATTTTACACATACAAACATGTATGTATACATTTACACATATATACACATATTCATACATACATATATATACACATACATGTATGTATACGTGTGTGTATATATACACACCTACATACATTCATGTGTGTATACACACACACACATAGTTGTGTCTAATGGTAGCCATCTTTAGGGCAGAGGGAAGTGAAGAAAAATAATTTACATGATACTTGTGTTGTATATTTGAAGGAACGAGCAATTATGCATAGTAGATTTGTAGTTTCATGTGTAATCATCTTTTTAAATGCAGTAATGGAAATGTTTATGTTATTCCATAAATTAAAAATAAAATTGAATAATGATTTAAAAACACGTATTAATATTATCTGTGATTTACTTTGTTCTTATTTATTTTTGCTAAATATTTCCCAATTACATTTTAATCTGGGCTATATGTGCCTTCAGGCTATGTGTTTGATACCTCTTTTTTTAGGCAACTGTCCTTACTATTAGTCACAGGGCAAGTACTTAGCTTCTACAGCAGCAGCAGGTTTTTTATGTCATAGCTCCTTATACCATTGAAATTAGAGAACCAGGCCCTATTTGTATCCAAACTAGGTTAAGAAAAAATTGGTAACTTCCTAAGGAAACTATACATCTGTTAGGAGACCCTTGTATTTCTTTCTACTCTATAAGACACCCTTCCTCTCATCTAAAGTGCAGCCTTAGAATTTCACGTGAGCTTCACAGCTCATGGTCACTGCAGCTGTTCCAGTCAATTCTGGCTACTTACCAGTATGAAGAAATTAACTGTTTCTTTATTAACCCAGTAAATTCTTCCAGATCTTCTAACTTCTTTCCCTGCCAGGAAAGGGTTGTCTTTCTTTTTTCTTTTTCTTGTGAGAGGAGAGCCAAGATCGTTGAATAAAGGCAGAGACTTGCCTGGCCTCTCCCATATTCCTCTCCAAAGAACTTTAAAACAACATCTCAAAACAAATTCTGGAGCAGCAGAAGCAAGAAAAGGATTGTTTGAAACAATTTTCTGACCCAAGACTATGGAGAAGTTGGTAAGAAACGTCTGTCTCACTGGAGTGAGAATGGAGTGCAGTCCAGCACAGGCTGAGCAAGACAGCAGCCTATTTTTGTGGGGGAGGGAAAAGTAAAACTGAATTGGTAGTGGTTTCCACAGCACTCAGGCCACAGACAATAAGGGGGTTGGACAACTGATCAGAAAGACTACAGAAGACCATTTGCTGGCACTAGGTGCTGGATTCTATTGCATTACCTATAGGCAGTTCCAAGTCACACTGTCTGACAATAGATCATGATGCTTCAGGGGAGAGGAAATCTTGGTCAAGGTTCCAGGGTGGAAAAGCAGTCTTGTGCTTGCTCATAGACCAGATCACAGACCAGGAGAGATGTGATTATACAACTTCTTTACTCATACCATCTTGGAAGAAATAAAAACTTACAGACCTCCAGAACTAGCTCTGAAAACAGCAGTATCAAAAACCTGAAACTTGGAACAGTTCCCCCTTCATCCTGGAAGAAGCAACCAATTTTAACATGAAGTTAAAAATCAAGAAATGGGTTGGGAATAAATCAGCAAACAAACAAACAAAAAAAGAAACTAACTATAGAAAGTTATTATGGTGACAGGGAAGATTAAAACACAAACTCAGAGGACAGCAACGTTGAAACAAATATATCTAATGTCTAAAAGAAAAATATAAATTGGTCTCAGACACAAAAATAATTTCTAGAAGCACTCAAAAATGATTTTAAATGTCAAATAAGAAAGGTAGAGGAAAAATTGGAAAACGAAATGATTGCGATACAAGATAATCATGAAAAAGAGTCAACGGCTTGGCAAAGGAGGCACAAAAAATATATACTGAAGAAAATAGTACCTTAAAAAACAGAATAGGACAAATGGTAAAAGAGACACACAAATCTACTGACTACAACTCCTTAAAAAGCAGAATTAGCTAAATAGACAAGGAGGTATAAAAGCTCACTGAAGAAAATAATTCTTCAAAAATTAGAATTTGGCAAGTGGAAGATCATGACTCCAGGAGACGTCAAGGAACAATAAAACAACATCAGAAGAAGAAAGTGTGAAGTATGCTATTGAAAAACAACTGAAATGGAAGATAGATTGAGGAGAGATGATTGAATAATTATTGGAATACCTGGAAACCATGGTCAAAAAAAAAGAGCCTAGAAATCATTTTTCAAGAAATTATCAAGAGAAACTGCCTAGATATCCTAGAACAAGAGGGTAAAATAACAATTGAAAGAATCCATTTGATAACTTCCTCAAAGAGATCTCAAAATGGAAACTCCCAGGAAGATTGTAGCCAAATTCCAGAGTTCCCATGTCAAGGAGAAAAAATTGCAAGCAGCCAGAAAGAAACAATTCAAGTATAGTGAAAATACAGTCAGCAATCCACAAGATTTATCAGCTTCTATATTAAAGGATATCAAGGATTAGAATATGATATTCTGGAGAGCATAGGAGCCAGAATTGTAACCAAGAATAACCTACTCAGCAAAACTTAGTATAATCGTTCAGCAAGATAAATTGATATTTAATGAAATAGAGGACCTTTAAAAATTCCTGATGAAAAGACCATGGTTAATAGAAAATCTGACTTTCAAATACAAGACTCTGGAGAAGCATAAAAAGGTAAACAGGAAAAAGATATCATAGTGGGCTCATTAAGGTTAAACTGTTTACATTCCTACATGGGAAAATGATACTTATAACTCCAAAGAACTTTATTATTATTACTGTAGTTAGAAGACATATACATAAACAGAGGACACATGTATGAGTTGACTATGATGAGACAATGTATAAAATTAATTAATTAATTAAGGGATGAGAAAGAGGGATGTACTGGGAGAGGGGGAAGGAAGTGGCTAAAAGGGTAAATTATCTCACATAAAAGAGGTACAAAAGAGTTTTTATAATGGAAGGAAAGATAGGGAGGTTGGTGGACAATCTCATCAGAATTGGTTCAAAGAGGGAATTATATATACATTCAGTTGTATATCCATCTTTCCTTAAAGGGAAATAATAGGGGAAGGCAATAAAAGGAAGGGGAATGATAGAAGGGAGGACAGATTGAGGGAGGTAGCCGTCAGAAACAAAACACTTTTGAGGAGGGACAGGGTGAAAGGAGAGAGAGAGAAGTATAAACAAAGGAAAATTGGGATCAAGTGAAATACAGTTAGAAATCATAACTTTCAAATAATTTTTACATAAAGGTTCTCTGATAAAGGTTCTCTGATAAAGGTCTCATTTCTCAAACACATAGAGTACTGAGTAAAATGTATAAGAATACAAGTTATTCTTCAGTTGACAAATAGTCAAAGTATACGAACAAGCAGTTTTCAGATAAATAAATAAAAACTATCCATAATCATATAAAAATTCTCTAAATCACTATTGGTTAGAAAAATGCATATTAAAACAACTCTGAGGTATCATCTCACGTCTATCAGATTGGCTAATATAACAAAAAATGAAAATGACAAAGTTGGAGGGGATATGGACAAATAGGGACACTAATGCACTGTTGGTGGAGTTGTGAAGTGATCCAACTATTCTAAAAAGCAATTTGGAACTATGATCAAAGAGCTACAAAACTGTGCCTACCCTTTGGCCCAGCAATATCACTACTAGGTCTGTGACTGAAAAAAGATACAAAAAAAAAAGGGAAAGGGACCTATATTTACAAATATATTTATAGCAGCTCTTTTTATGGTGGCAAAGAATTAGAAATTGAGGGGATGCCCTTCAATTGGGGAATGGCTGAATATGTTGTGGTATATGATTGTGATGGAATACTATTATGCTATATAAGAAATGATGAAAGAAAAAGAAGAAATGATGAGCAAGATGCTTTCAGAAAAACCTGGAAGACGTATATGAATTGACGCAAAGTGAAGTGAGCAGAACCAGGCACACAGTGCACACAGCAACAGCAGTATTTAATGATGATCAACTGTGAATAACTACAAGAAAATTTCAAAGGATTTGTTATGGAAAATGCTATCCACCTCCAGAGAAAAAACTGATAGAGTCTGAATACGTATCACAGCATACTTTAAAAAATTCATTCTTTTTCTTGTTTTATTTATTTTCTGTCCTGTGTACAATATGACTAATATGGAAATTTGGTTTGCGTGATTGCACATGTATAACCTATGGCAAATTGCTTGCCTTCTCAATGAGAGGAAAGAGGGAAGGAGAGAATTAGGAATTCCAAATTTAAAAAAAAAAGTTAAAAATTGCTTTTGCATGTAACTGGAAAAAATAAAATATTTAAAATTTTTGAATAAAAATAATTCTTTCCCACAATGACCCACCTTTGGTTTGCTCAACTCTAAATTCTCCAGTCCTGCATGGTCTCTGCCTCTCAGCTAACTACAGTAGCTGCTCAAACAGAACTGCTATGATGGTTTCTTCTAAACAGTACTTTCTCTGGAACCTCTGATGTAGTTCTTTCCTAATAAGGCTGTCATCTCTATTCATAACTATTTCCTTGCTTTCAATTTCCTTTGATTTTGTAGCTTCTTCCCAGGAATTACATAAAGGATACAACTATTTTTCCCGATGTGTTTTAAAACATCATATAAAAAGGGGGTGGAGTTAGCGTCATCACAAAGTAAGTATGATTCCTTAAATCCAACATAATAAGATCTTTAAAAAAAAGATTGTCATGATGTAATTAGTTTGTTTATTTATTTTTGGTCCAACCTTAGAATTTTATAATTGAAGGGAACTCCCTACATCAGGACTTTCTGTGTAAATGAAGATTATCTATGGTAGTGTTAGAAAGTTGACTGGAGGCACTGAGAAGTTGTAACCTATCATAATCACACAGCTAGTATGAATCAAAAGGAGGACCTGAGCCCAGATTTTCCTAATCACAATGTCATCTACTACATTATATACTATTGAGTCTCTGATCACACAGTATGGATTATGTAAATTGCTACCAAGAAGAAAATTAAGTCCATGATAAACATAAGCTATACACTCGAAAACACAAAACGAAGGTTAGACCAGATAAGTTTTTGTTGGCCGGTAGCCATATTGGAATAATAAAACTACAGTATCCACTTTATCAGGGCGGTTCTATTCTGTTGTCATCCTGCTCGTTTTCCTCAACTGTAAAATTGGCATAATATGGGCCATAGGGTTGTTTTGAGGATCAAATAAGCAAATATATATAAAGCAATGTGCAAACCTTAGAGCACTATATAAATATTAGCTCTTAGTATCTTTGGTTTCCAGGGGAAAAGTCACAAAGCATAACAGCAAAAATGTAGTAGCTGATACTTCTGCAGTGCATTATGATTTAGAGAGTGCAATGTATATATTATCATTTGACTCTCAAGGGATGGCACCTTTAATAAAAAAAAAATCAAACTCGGAGGGGAAAACTCTCAGGGTTGCTCGACAAAAGAGAAACAGTTACTATTTACATTCACTCTGAGCTTGGAGGGCCCCAAAAACAATCCTTAAGTGGTGCTTCAGCAGGAACCTATTGTCCAATCCTAGAGATTCAGAGTGGATAGGGTTTAAGGCTTGGTCTTTGAGAAAGAAATCTAGCCAGTAAACCCCAAGTTAACTAGGTAGCAGGGGAGGGGACGGGAAAGGGGAGGAGAGGAGAGGACTAGTTGAGTTGCCCAACTGGACCTGGCCAGCTGGATCCCCATTCAGGCAGTTTGAACGACTCACAGGTTGAGGTCGGTCCTTTGTTCCATGACATCAGGGAGATGATCACCTGACTTGCAATTGACTTTTATTTGAGTGAGGGAGGGCTGTGCAAAGTCACCAACCTCACATTCTCCTCCAGAGACATCTGGGTCCAGTGGCCAGATATTCATCAGGACTACCCTGAGATTGCCCAGGATGTAGTGGGAGACCTTGACTCTTTTAAGGGGTCTTTTCAGGTTCTCACTTTGAGTGAGGCAATGCCCATTAAGTGAATAGGCCTCTTTAAGAAGTGAGTCAAGGGATGGCCCCTTTAATTAAAAAAAATCTGGGAGGGGAAGACCCTCAGGGTGAGTTGTCAGAGCTACCTAAATAGGGACTCAGCTGGCCCTTTGCAGTTGGGCAACTCAGCTGGTCCTCCCCTCTCCTCCCCTCCCTTCTTCTATTCTCTAGTCTCTTCTTTCCTCACGAGAGGGTGTTCTGCTCAAAGGAAGGTAAATTTTGATGGCCTAAAGCTACCTAGTTACCTTGGGGTTTACTGGCTAGATTTTATTTCAAAGACCAAGCCTTAAACCCAATTCACTCTGGATCAAATGGATTGGACAACAATAGGTCCCTGCCCAAGCACCACTTAATGGTTATTTTTTGGGGCCCTCCAGGCTTAGAGTGAATGAAAATAGTAACTGTTTCTCCTTTGGCCAGCAACCCAGAGAGTCTTCCCCAACAAGTTTGATTTTTTTTTTTTAATTAAAGGGGCCATCCCTTGACTCACTTCTTTGAGAGGCCTATTCATTGAATGGATGTTACCTCACTCAACATGACAACCTGAAAAGACCTTAGCTTAAAAGGGCCAAGGTCTCCCACTGCATCCTGGGCCATCTCCAGTAGTCCTGATGGATATCTTGACACTGGACCCAGATGGCTCTGGAGGAGAATGTGAGACTGGTGACTCTGCACAGCCCTCCCTCACTGAAATCAAAGCCAATTGTAAGTCATGTCATCATTTCCCTGATGTCATGGTCCTCTTTGAGAACAAAGGACAAATCACATTTGGCCCTCATTAAAACACTGATATAGAAAGTGCAAGCACCATTCTCACCATTTGGCAGATGTAGAAATTGAGTCTCAAAGAAGTGAAATAATTCACAAGCACAGTGAGTAAGTAGCAAAACCAAAGTGTGAAACTATATCCTCCCATAGAAAATTCAGTCAATTTCTATAGACATAACCAAAAAAATACAAAGTCTTAAAGTTAGTTTCCTCTAAAACTAGAAGCCATTAGGGTCTGTGTCTTCCTTCCTTGCTTGCTTTTTTTCCTTCTGACTTTCTTTCTTTTCTTTTTTTGTCCTTCTCTCTCTCTCTCTCTCTCTCTCTCTCTCTCTCTCTCTCTTTTCTCTCTCTCTTTCTCTCTCTCTCTCACTCAAAATTTCTGATTGAAAGGAAAAAACAAATATAGTTTTAGAAGTCCAATTTGCCTGCTCAGGAGAAAATCCAAGTCAAGCTGAGTAGACATTCAAAGAGTACTTTTTGAGAACATATATACATTGAGATCCTTAGGAATCACTTTGATGATAAGATTTATCAATAGATTACTCAACAGGCTAGTTACTCAGCAGCAAACAGCTGCTCTACATTAGCCAGTTAATTCAATATTTGCCATGTTCTTGATCCATTGCCCTTTCATAAATGTTTAAAACTAGTAACATAGTAATTTACCATTTTGCTATCAACAAAAACTCGGGGGAAAGGAGAAAATTCATGAAATAATAGCAACAAGCATTTATTGATCACTGACTGTATGCAAACAATATGAAAAAAGAAACTGGAAGGGGGGGGTCATGAAAATAATACAATGTGGTCTTGGCATTCAAAATAATTAAGACATGGGTTTTGCCTTCAAAGTAATGTGAGATGTGATCTTTGCCTTGCAAATTGGTTACGTGACTTAAATTTTATATCTATATCTATATATCTATATATCTATATATCTACATATTTATATATCTATATATCTATATATATAGCTAAGTTTAGAAATGCAATATGGTGAAGTGGGTAGAGTCCACTTTGAAGTCAACAAGAACTAAGCTCAAATACTGCCTAATTGAACAGAGGAGACATATGAAAGTGAAAAGTTAAGTAATGTTCTGGGAAACTTGAATGCCATGGTAAATTTGACCTGTACAGACAGAAAGCAGGGGGTGGATTTGAATGAGACTTCT
Source organism: Vombatus ursinus (assembly GCF_900497805.2). Classification (NCBI taxonomy): domain Eukaryota; kingdom Metazoa; phylum Chordata; class Mammalia; order Diprotodontia; family Vombatidae; genus Vombatus; species Vombatus ursinus. The sequence continues at coordinate 19,736,292 of NW_020954557.1, forward strand.
GAGTCTTGCTAAACTCCACGCTTCCAATAGAGACACTGTTTCTTTGTATTATTACAGGAGACTTGTGCCCAATTAGAATAGAAAAAAAGAACCTTGGTTAAAGTAATTACAAATTGATAGACTTTCAAAGGAAAACATGGAAATAGAGAAAATGAATTCCAAGAAAGTCAATTCCCAGAAACTTGGGGGTATAGAGGGAAGGGTCCCAAGAGAAGAGAGTTGGAGAGGCAAAGGAGTTCAGAAGAGCTAGATATTCTTTAAGGAATAAGTTCTGGGGGTACAAGAGAAGGCTATGCTAATGAAGAAGAAAAATGAGGATAGCAAGAAACCAACTTGGCTAAATGGAAGGCTGAAATAAAGACCTGAAACACAAATAGGGAACTAGGTCATGTTACCAAGGATAAATTTGAGAACAGAATACAGCTTGTGGGAATAAGATGAGAAAGGTCAAGAGAAAAATTTAAATGCAACTTGCAAAAGAAGAGCAAGGAAGCCATTATAGCCAGGAGAGAGGAAGCTACTCCCAGGTGCCAAGAAAGAGCAGAGGCCTAAGAACGGCAGCTGCAAGCATACAAATAAAGCAGGTATTTTTTTTTTTTCTCCAAAGGAAAGTATGAAATCAAAATAGATTAGGACAGGAGCGAGTCGGAAGTCACATCAGTGAAAATTGATAGCATATACTTTAGGACACTTCAGCAATTTTCTTAAGGTATTGCAAAAACATTAGCTATTTTTATGAGCTCCTTAAGGGCTGTAAGATTCCAAAAAGACTTAATAAGGGATAATAAATTAATTCTTTAAAAAATATCATTAATATATGCACCAAAATGATTTCATAAGATTAACTTAGTGAATCAGAAGTTCAAGGTGCTATGGGGGTGAGAGGCCTAAAAGAGCACGGGTGATTCTGAGTATATCAAGGGAAAGGGGGATATACAGTAGGTTTTGCTGAAAAAGCAAACATCAAGTGAGGGAGGTGCCATGGGGGACATGCGCTGAGGTCATGTATGGTTGGTGACATATGGAAGCTGATTTCTACTTATTTGTAAGCTCAAATAATTATAGATTTAAAGCAGGAAGGAAGCTTAGAGGTCGAATATAGTCAACTCCCTCATTTAACTGATGAAGGAGACTGAGGGCCAAAGAAATTAAGTGACTTTCCCTGAATTACACAGCTAGTAAACATCCAAGGCAGAATCTGAACACAGATCTAACCTGACTACAGGTCCATCATTCTGTAGTAAATGTCAGGGAGAGAAAAGCTGAGGCTGGGAGGTACAGCAATCCCAAATCTTCTTGCCTGTGACATCAGTGGAATACATAGAGGTGTTCTAAGCATGAATCAGAATTGAGAAACATGCAATGGCTTCAAGAACTCTGGTCAGACACAATCTAGTTCTCTTTCTCTGAATTATAACAACTGAACTTACTTTCAAGTAAGTTTGGGAGCCCTGGGTTTAGAAATAACATAATTCCTGGTGGGGACAAAGAGGCATAGAAAATGGACCTGGGAGGTGCAGTAAGGAAGGAATGGCTCACTGAAAGTACTCTGACTATCCAGATAAGGAGATGGTATCCCTGCTGTGCAGTTAGAAGCTTAGGAACTTAGTAAAGTTTTTAACACTGCTGCATAAAGGGAATCAAGTTTATTATTGCCTCCCTTTCCAAGCCAGCAACTCCGAGGTTTTTTTATGGGCAATAAGAAATTGTGGTAGGCCAAACCCACCCCATCTTCAGAGATAGTCTATTTCAGGATATAAAGAGACGTATGTAATGGAAAAAAAAACTGAATTTCCTTGGAAATTTTTAGTTCTCATTAGGCATAGTATTGGTTCATGATTATAATCCCTGCTAATGGGGAGGTTGACAATGCTGGATCACTTGAGCTCAGGGGTTCTGAGATGTAGTGGACTAAGCCACATGAATGTCTGCACTACGTAGGGGACCAATACGAAGAGCCCTCGGGGATATGGGGCCACAAAGCTACCTACCTGAGTAGAAGTAAGCTGACCCAGGTCAGAAATAGAACTGGTTAAATTTTCTGTGCCAATCAGTAGTAGGATCTGGCCCATGAGTGGCCACTACACCTTCAGCTTACATAAAACTGGGAGATGAGGAGAGGAGTGGAGAGTAAAGAAGTAGAAGAGAGAAGAGAAAAGGAGATAGGAGAGGATATATATATGTATATCTATATGTATTTCTATATATCTATAAGCATTCCTACCAAATAGAATGGACTTTGATTAAAAATTGTGTGTATGTATTAACAAGTGACTTGAATGCTATCACATAGGTAGTAAGCATCAAAAGTAGTAAAGCAATTGAACCCTAGTCCTCTGACTCCAGACCCAGTGCTGAAAAAGCACTAGATCTGGAGTCAGAAGTCCTGGTTTCAAATACTATCTCTGATGTTTACTACCTGTGTGATTTCATGCAAGTCACTTAACTTCCCTGTGCCTCACTTTCTCCATCTGTAAAATAAGGTTGTCAGACTAGATAGTTTCTGAGGTCCCTTCTAGCTGTACTGCAGATATATGATGCTATAATTTCTGAGCTTATGGTAGTATTGCCAGAAGACTCCTGGGCTATATCTGGATATCTCAGGACTATCCTAGAACTCATCAATCCTATATAATACACAGAAACTGACCTGTCCTCTTGGAAAATTTAGGCTTCTGGACTCTGGTACATGAGCTCCATGGGAGCAGAAGCTATGTATTTTTAATCTTTGTATGTTCCCCCAGTTTCTAGCACAGTACCTAGCACAGACTAGGCATTTGATAAGTAATTGAAATAGAAAGGCAAACAGTTGTAAGTATTACTCACTCTGAGATGATCAAAGGCTAGAACCTATCTAGCCTTTGGGATTGGCCCTTACAAACGGAATGAGAGGTAACTCTGCATCCCTACCCCATAAGCCTAAAAAACTCCCTATTTTGCCTATGATCTCACTAAGATTTGCAGATAATTCCCTGGTGAAATTCTAGGTTCTGAAGACATAGAGAGATAGAGAGATATAGCTATAGATATAGGTACATAGATATCTATATCTATATACACATAGATACACATTATACATGTATTATATGCATATATATATACCTATGTATATATATATACATATATATATTCTGGTGTTAGATATTTCTTGGCTATTAGAGCCCCTCAGATACTGGAACAGGTGGTTCCAGGAGATTATGAAATTGTTTCTCAGCAAAACATTAATAACAAAATAAGACATCCATCTGTCAGATATTGTTTAGATACACTCTTGTCTCAAGGATAAGTATAAAATGTCCTTTTAAAATACCCTCCAGTTTTTTTTGCCAATTTAAGTTTCAATATAATTTCTTCCTGGAAGTAAACTTTTTCAACAGCTGCACAGCTATACCAGAGATATAGGCTCAGCTGATCTCATTTAGATGGTAAATAGTTTTGGAGACCCCTTTGGCAAGTGCTCTGCAGCCTACATTGATTTGTTGATTTTTACTTTGATTTTAGTTCCTGTCATTGATCCTGTAGGATGCACTTTTGAGGAAGCCTAGAATATAAAAGCATTACATATTATTGATTCCTACTACAAATAAGATTTTCTTTTTAGTTTAGAATGTTTGATTTGAAAAAGTATCTCTAATTCCTAAAGGCCAATGCCAAAAATTTACCAAGCACATGGCTGCATAAGTAAAAATTGAATAAGATACTTTGGAGAGTCATGCAGATTTTGATTATGATTCAGAAATTCATCTTTGAAAAAAATAATCCTAAGTATCCTACAGAAAAAATAAAGAAGATAGAAGATTGGCTAGAACCTGCAGTGACCAATCTTAAGTGCCAATTTATCTTTAGAAAAAAAAAAGACTTTCAACAGAATCACACTCACCAAATTTTATCTTTTGGATTTCAAGAACTTAAAAGAACAGCCTTGGCAGGACACTTGGCCCAAGGGGGAGGAGCACAGGACTGGCTGTCAGAAAACTAAGATTCTCCTCCTAGCCCTCCCACCAATGGTGGGATCTCAGACTTTTCACTTATTTTCTCTGAGCTTCAGTTTTTTCATTGGTTTAAAAAAAGATGTGTACAGGAGTGATTAGATGATTTCTAAGGTCTCTCTTTCCACTCTAAAATATAATAAATGTGAATTTTAGCTTGTTTCTTATTCTTTTTTTGGGTGGGATGCTGTGGCACAGGGGATACGTGGTCCGTTTCATGAAAAATTCTTTAACACAAATAAGACCTAGTTGATCAAGTCCTATATCTGACAATACTGACTTGTGTGACTCTGGGTAAGCGTTCTACATGTCTCTCTAACAATATTAGCTGTGTTAAAAGTGCCCACCAGAACTGGTAAGGGAATGTTTCTGTCCAAGGAGTTCTTTCCATCAAGGAAATTGCAGGTCATGTCTCTATCTCTGTTCCTATTTCCCTTCCCATTATGTCTTATATATATTGAGCTATTTACACTTATTCTGCAATAGAATGTATGTGCTTGGAGGGCAAAGACTATTTTTTGCCTTCTTGTATCCCTGGGCCTTAAGCATAGTACCTGAGAAATACTAATTGCTTGATGCTTAAAGGATTGACTGACTGACAAAAACTCTGAGATAGGCAGAAGAGTTGGCTTTTTTTTTTGCTTGATTACTTGGACTGGTGCTACACACCTGTAATTTCACCTACTAGGGAAACAGGAGCTTGTGGATTTCTTGAGCTCAGGACTGCCGAACTGCAGTTGACTATACAGTTCAAGTATCCAAATTAAATTCAGTATCAATACGATGAACCCTTTGGAACAGAACACCATCTGTTTGCCTAAGGAGTGGCAAAGTGATCAAGTTCCTGTCCCAACTAGTAGTCAGATTGTGCCCGTGGATAGCTCCTGTACTTCCAGTCTGGGCTAGCTGGGAAAACCAGTCTTTAAAAAAATAAAAATAAAATACAAATTAAAAAGCTCATGACCTTGAGGTAAATAACTTCTCATTTAGATTAAGCATGATTTCCTTTTGTGTATTTGTACTCCTGGCACCTATTAGAGTGCCTGGCAAATATTAGGCACTTTATTATTGTCTTGAAGTATATTGGCAGATCCAATAAATATTGGTTCAGAGAACCTGGGGGTACTGAATACCCTCAAGATAAAGGAGAATCAAGAAAATTTTGGAACAAAGGAATAGGAATTAAACTGATTTTCAAAGTGAAAAAAATTGCCATGGGTAGTATTTTTACTTGTATATAATATCAAATTTTACAATCAAAATGGAAAAGATATTGCTAGCATAAAAATGTTCTTTCCTCGAATTGCTTTTCAAATATCCAGAACACTAAGGTTCCAGGTAATGGTTAGGGAAACACCTCTTTAAATACAGTCAATTCTACTACAACTCATGTTTCGAAAACATAAATTTGTTTCAAAGTGATTGCTATATTAGGGAACAATTTGAGTATAACATGATTTCATGTTTGCTTATGTGCATTTTCTTCAAACAATGAGAAAACAGAAAACTGTACCAATTCACAATAATTCACAAACTGCAACTCTCCTAACACCCACTTCCACAAGCAAAATTAAAGTCTTTTTCAAGGTAAAGTGACATTGTATATGTTCTGATGAAGTAGAAGTTGTGGAATAAGGAGGTCTGGTCTATAGCCAGGCACTCCACATACCTTCCTCCCATCTCTAGTTACTTGAGTCCCAGAGTCTCAGCCAAGGAGTCCACCTTCACACCCTCTCAATTCTACAAGGCAGGGTAAACAGCTGCCAGAGGTTGTTGATGCTGCTCCTGGTTATTAGAGTAGTTATTCATTTTTTAAACATTTAACATATATCAAACTGTGCTATCATTTTTATTAGTTCCTATCTTTTTTTTTATTTCACTAAGTTTTTGAGTCTTGTGCCTTAAACTTTTCCCCCCCATAAACCCTGTGGTTTTTATTGTACTTTTCATAGAGGTTTTTGTTTGTTTTGTTTTGTTTTCTTAAGGAATGAATGTGTCATGTTATAGTAAAACTGACCAAAATTCCAAACAGGTGTTTATATTTAGTATAGATCATCACAGAAGGAAATTATAAGCACACTTTCTATAATTTGATCCTTTATCTATACTGTCATAAAGTTCTTCTTATGTCCAACTCAAAACTTCTTATCTCAATGATTTAATTCTTTGGGAAGAAGTAAAATTGTTGATTACCAAGGTGGTTCTAGGAGAAACTAAACTTGGGTTTTAGGTCCATCTGTGCCACCTACTAGCTGTAAAACTCTGGGCAAGTCATATCATCCCTCTGGGGCTAATTTCATGAAGAGTAATATAAGGAAGTTTTGCTTGAGGGTTTTTAGTCTATTTCCTTCTCTAATATTCTTTTAAATTTTCCTTCTTGAAGATAATTATGATTTTTTCTTCTCAGACCAAACAAAATCATCTATATTTATTTTGAGAATCTACTCATGTTCAAAAAACTATGCTGGATACTATAAAAAATCTGCACTTAAAAGCCTGGATTCTTGGGCTACTAGGATTTGACAAGCTACAGAAGATCGAGTAGGATCCATCTCCAAGCCAAAAAAAAAATGGAGTTCAATCTTTTTTGTTTAAAAGTTTTTTTGGGCCTTTCGTCTTTACAATTATCTACTGCTTCTTATTTAAAGAACGCATGAGGAGATCAAGAGTAATGTTTTAAAAAATTATTAGCCAAAGGAATAGTGAAAAGGAAAGGATGGAGGGGAATGAAATGCTAACCAGGTTTTACCAGTTAGGTAAATAAGGGATTAATATTAATCTTGTGGGAAACAGTTCACTATAAATCAAAGATCAGAAATATTGTGGTTGAATGAAAGAAATGAGAAGCTGACTGTAGGAAAGGTTACTAGAAGAGTTATAAAGATTATTATTTGATCATTAGTACCCAGGGAAGCAAAAGATAATCATAAGAACATGATAATGTCTTTAGATATCAGGATTTCATAATTCTCTTCTAGAATAAAAATAAATCTGTGGTGGCCTGTGATTTTAAAGAGAAACAAAGTTATTGACAGGTAAAAGATGTTGATGAGTTATGGAAGCCCGACTTCACATTCAGCTCAACAAGTGCAAGACTGTGGATTATTTTTTTTTCACTATTTTATATGTACATATAAACTCAGGCATCTCCTTTTGTATCTTCCCTCCCCCTGCCCCACCCCTGTTTTTCTTCCAAACATTAGAAAAACTTGAGGAGTTACAATAAAATCAAGGAGATTTTTACCTTGGATGATCCATTTTTGAATCACATAATTTAATAAAATCTAATTCGCCACTTAATTTTGCATAATCTTGTCTGTTTTTCTGTCAGTCATCTTTCCCTTTACAGCGTCTTTGCATCTATTGCTTCTTTGTTCCTATTGCCACTACTCTAAAAACCCCTCCTATTTATGCAATGCTTTACAGTTTAAAACATGCATACATTTTTTCACACCAAGGATCAGAAAGTTTAATTATATACTCATGGTCATACTGCTAATAAGTAAGTGTCAGAGCCAGGGTCTGAAGCCATGTTTTCTTCCTGAACTTCTAGAAGAGGTACTAGGTGCTTTTATTTTTTTTGTAAATATTTTGTTTTCACATAGTTATTTGCATGTTGTCTCCCCCATTAGATTGTGAATTTCTTGAGGGCAGGGTCTGTTTTTGCTTATCTATATATCCATAGCATTTAGCATAGTGCCTGCCACATAGTAAGCACCTAACAGATTCTCATTGATTTGACTTGACTTGTCATAGACCCTTTCAGCGGTCCAATAAAGCTTACTGTAGTATATTATCTACGTTCATAATTGAAGGAAAAAAAAATCCAGTTAGAGATGAATGGAAATACTGATGTAACTTTTTTTTCACATTAAAGTTCACACTCCTCTTCCCCCCACCAAAGAAATAAGAACCTTTGTCTAAATCAATCATGTGCCAGACTCAATGATAAGTATTGGGGAAAGAAAGATAGGTAAAAGACAACTCTTGCTTTCAAGTTCCTTGTAGTCTAATGAAGGAGACAAAATGCAAACAACTGCATGCAAACAAGATATATACATAATAAATTTGAGATAAGTAACAGAGGGAAGGTACTAGCACTAAGGGGTGGGGAGAAAGGAAAAGCTTCCTGTGTAAAATGGAATTTTAAAAGCTTAGACTTGAATGAAGCCAGAAAAGCCAGGAGACAGAGTTCAGAGGGAATGGATTTTGGGCATGGGTGGACAGACAATAACAGTGCAGAAAATCAGGATATGGAACAGCAAGGAGACCAGTGTCACTACTTAGGAGAGTACTTGGGGGTGATTAAAGTTTAAGAAGACTAAAAAGGAAGTAGGTCAGGTTATGTTATGAAGAGCTTTGAATGCCAATCAGAGGATTCTATATTTGATCTCAGGGTTGTTAGGGAGCAACTGGAATTTATTGAATGGCACTGTGTGACATGGTCAGACCTATATTTTTATGAAGATCATTTTTACAACTGAAGGAAATATAGACTGAAGTAGGGAGAGACTTGAAGCAGAGAGAGTAACCAAGGCTACTGCAATAATGCCCATAAGGTGGTACTATGAGGTGGTAAGAGCCTGCATAAGGGTAGTGTCAAGACAGAGAACAAAAAAGAATATATACAAGATCTGCTACAAAAGTAAAACTGATAAGAGTTAACAACAGATTAGATGAAGTGGAGGAAGGTGAAGAGAGTGAGGGGCTGAAGATGACACTTAGGTTGCAATTCTGGATGACCACAATAATGGTGATACCTTCAACAGTAATAGGGAAATTAGGAAAGAGGGTGGGGTTTTGAGAGAGGTGTAATAGGTTCAGCTTTAAACATGTTGAGCTCCAGATGTCAACTGAACATCCAGTTCAAGATGTCTAAAATGTTGTAGAAGATGTGAGGCTGTAGGTAAGAAGAGAGGTTATAGCTGAATGAATAGATTCGATAATTATCAGCTTAGAGACGATAATTGAATCCATGGGAGCTGATAAAATTAACAAGTGAAATGATATAGAGAGGAAAGAAAAGAGAATTCAGGAGGGCATTCCAGGGACACCTACCTTTAGTGGGCATAATGTGAATGAAGATCCAGCAAAGAAGACTAAGAAAGACTCGTCAAATATGTAGGAGGAGAACCAAGAGAGGGTGGTGTCAAAGAAATCTAGAGAAAAATGGGTATTAAAAAAAGAGGATAATTAACAATGTAAAAGGCTGCAGGGAGGTGAAGAAGGATGAGAATTGAGAAAAGGTCATTAAATTGGACAATTAAGACATCATTGGTAATTTTAGAAAAATCAGTGTCAGTTGAATGATGAGGGCAGGAACCAGATTAGAGTGAGAGGAAAGGATATGGAGGTACTGATTGCTGAATGCCTTTTCAAAGCATTAATTTAAAAAAAAAAAAGATCTCATTCAATCCCACCTTCTCCAGCACATGTCCCCCTCTATCCTCCCACTCTTATTTATCTTCAATATCTCCCTATCTACTGGCTGCTTCTCTACTGCCTACAAACACACCCATTTCTCCCTCATCCTCAAAAACAAAAACAAAAACCCCTCACTTGATCTGTTCTTCCCCATTAGCTATCATCCCATATTTCTCTTCCCTTTTAACATTCATGGAAAGATCAAAGGTATGACTAATTTTTCTGTGTGGTTGAGGTGGAGTGGAGGAGTGGGTCATAGAAAATTAGTAAATTATGGAAGTGGGAGTTTAGAGTATTAGAGAGAATATCAATAAATATGTTGAAATCCCCTGCTTTTCATTCATTCTCAAAGAGGACCATGACATCAGGGAGGTGATGCCATGACATGTAAATGAATTGGATTGAAGTGAGGGAGGGCTGTGCCAAGTCACCAGCCTCACTTTCTCCCCTGGAGCCATCTAGGTCCAGTGGCCAGATATCAATCTGAACAACTGGAGACGGCCCAGGATGCAATGGGGGACATTGGCCTTTTCAGTTTAAGGTGTTTAACAGGTCACAGTTTGACTGAAGCAATGCCCATTCAGTTCCCAACTTCCAGTTGGGCAACATGCCTTTCTTCCTTCATTCCTTTCTTCCTTTCTTTCTTTTTTTCTTTCTTTCTTTTTTCTTCTTTCTTTCCTTCCTTCCTTCCTTCCTTCCTTTCTTTCTTTTCTCTCTCTTTTTCTTTCTTTTCTCTCTCTCTCTCTTTCTTTCTTTCTTTCTTTCTTTCTTTCTTTCTTTCTTTCTTTCTTTCTTTCTTTCTTTCTTTCTTTCTTTCTT